>NC_041738.1:57782587-58085996 GCF_004115215.2 Ornithorhynchus anatinus
TGTGTCAGGCACTGTCCTAAGCGCTGGGGTGGATACAAACAAACGGGGCTGGACGCAGTCCCCGTCCCACGTGGGGCTCACAGTCGCAAGCCCCATTTTACAGATGAGGTAACTGAGGCCCAGAGGAGAATCATAACCATAAATATGGTATCTGTTAAGCGCTTATTATGTGTCAGGAACTGTACTAAGCCCTTCTCAGGGTCGCTCCTGGAGAGTTTCCAGTCCTCTACCAGTCTCGGCGACAGGAGGGAGAGTCAAGCGGAGGCCTGTCCATTCCATCCCTAGCTTGGCCGGTGGCTAGCGAGTGGCAGGCCATCGGCTACAAGTCAAAACTCCCCCGTGCTGGGCCGCGGCGGCACGGGAGAGGGCGGAGACTCAATTTTACTGCGCGGAAGGTGGAGCCGCTCAACCGCTTCCGGATTTTTACCGGGAAAACTCTATGGGTCCACTACTGGAACCGGATGGACAGCGGGCGTTCTGGGAGACGTGTCCGTGGTGTCGCTATGGGTCGGAGACGACTCGACGGCATAAGACAAGACTGTACCAAGCGCTGAGGTGGATATGAGCAAATCGGATTGGACACAGTCTCTGTCCCGCATGGGGGTCAACAGTCTCAATCCCCATTTTACTGATGAGGGAACTGAGGAAATAGTGATAATAATGGTGATATTTGTTAAGCACTTACTATGTGCCAGGCACTGTATTAAGCGCTGAGGTGGATGCAAGCAGATCGGATTGGGCACAGTCCCTGTCCCACAAGGGGGTCAACAGTCTCAATCCCCATTTTGCAGATGAGGGAACTGAGGTCCAGAGAAGTGAAGTGACTTGCCCAAGATCACATAGCAGACAAGTGGCGGAGTCGGCACTAGAACTCATGACCTCCTGACTCTCAGGCCCGTGTTCTATCCACTACACCACGCTGCTTCCTCTGTGAAGTGAAGTAATAATAATGTTGGCATTTGTTAAGCACTTACTATGTGCAGAGCACTGTTCTAAGCGCTGGGGGAGATACAGGGTCATCAGGTGGTCCCAAGTGAGGCTCACAGTTAATCCCCATTTTACAGATGAGGGAACTGAGGCACAGAGAAGTGAAGTGACCTGCTCACAGTCACACACCTGACAAGTGGCAGAGCCGGGATACGAACCCATGACCTCTGACTCGCAAGCCCGGGCTCTTTCCACAAGTGACTCACCCAAGGTCACACACCCGACACGTGGTGGAGCCGGGACTAGAAGCCGGGTCTTTCTGACTCGTAGGCCTGCGCTCTGCCGACTAGGCTATGCTGCTCCTCTACTTTATCGAGCAAGGTGTTTATCGAACACAGTGCTAGGTTAAAAGTAGAAGACAAGGTCCCTACCCTCAAGGAGTTTAGAATCCCATCCTTTTAGTGCATTTATAATCAGTCAATCAATCAATAAGAGCAAGCTCCTGACAGAGAAGCAGCGTGGCTCAGTGGAAAGAGCACGGGCTGGGGAGTCAGAGATCATGGGTTCAAATCCCGGCTCCGCCACTTGTCAGCTGTGTGACTGTGGGCAAGTCACTTCACTTCTCTGTGTCTCAGTGCATCTCTGGGCATCTGTAAAGTGGGGATTAAGACTGTGAGCCCCACGTGGGACAACCTGATCACCTTGTATCCACCCCAGCGCTTAGAACAGTGCTTTGCATATAGTAGGCGCTTAACAAATGCCAACGTTAATTAATTTCCAGAGTGGGTATCAAGAGACAATATCCTAAGGGTTCTCAATCAAAAATTTATTGAGTTTTTAATATTTTTTAGGTGTACTACAAAATGTGAGTCTAAGACCACAGCTCCTACCCACTAGGAATTTATCCAGAGGAGACTAATGTAATCAGCGAGACATACTCCTCAACGACAACAACGACAAGCGCTTAGTACAGTGCTCTGCACACAGTAAGCGCTCAATAAATACGAGCGAATGAATGAACACATTTAAAAATTTTGTCGGGTTGTTTTGTTTTGAGGGAGGGTTACGGATGGGGTGGGAGGAAGCAGTGGGCAAAAGTAATCAATCAATGGTATTTACTGAGTGCTTACTTTGTGCACAGCACTGTACTAAGCACTTGGGAGAGCCCAGTACGATAGAGTTGGTAGACGTGATTCTTGCCCATGAGGAGCTGAAGGCCTACAGAGGGAGAGAAGCAGCAGAGCCTAATGGCTAGAGCCCGGCCCTGGGAGTCAGAAGGACCTGGGTTCTAATCTCGGCTCTGCCACTTGTCTGTTGCGTGATTTTGGGCAAGTCACTTTGCTTCCCTGTGTCTCAGTTACCTCATCTGGAAAATGGGGATCCAGACTGTGAGCCTCATGTGGGACAGGGACTGTGTCCAACCTGATTACCCTGTATTTACCCCACTACTTAGAACAGTGTCTGCCTCATAGTAAGCGCTTAACAGCGGGGTCTCGTGGATAGAGCAGGGGTCTGGGATTCAGAAGTACCTGGGTCCTAATCCCGATTCTGTCACTTTTCTGTGTGATCTTGGGCAAGTCACTTCACTTCACGAGAAGCAGCGTGGCTCAGTGGAAAGAGCCCGGGCTTGGGAGTCAGAGGTCGGGGGTTCTGATCCCGGCTCCGCCACGTATCAGCTGGGTGACTTTGGGCAACTCACTTCACTTCTCTGGGTCTCAGTGACCTCAGGTGGAAAATGGAGATGAAGATTGTGAGCCCCACGTGGGACAACCTGATTACCTTGTATCTACCCCAGCCCTTAGAACAGTGCTTGGCACATAGTAAGTGCTTAACAAATACCATTATTATTGTTATTATTATTCCCTAGGCCTCAGTTCCCTCATCTGTAAAACGGGGTTTAAGAGTGTGAGTCCCATGTGGGATAGGGACTGTGTCCAACCTGATTATCTGGTATCTACCTCACCACTCCAGACAGCGCCTGATATGTAATAAGCGTTTAACAAGTACCACAGTCATTATTATTATTATTAATAATAACGACCATAAAAATAATTAAACCATTAAAAAAGGGAGGACAGTTTTTTGGGATGAAAGGGCGAAGCCAAGAGGCAAAAAGGGGAAAATGAGTGGGGAAGCAGAGATGGGAACTAGGACCAAAGAGCTCCCGTGACATTCGTCCAAAAAGAAGAGGGTTTATCTCCGACGGGTGTGGCCAGAATCTTCCCGCACCCGAAAACCCTCCGCCAATCCCGTTGATACTGATTCTCTGGGACGTAGCACCGTGTGTGAGCCGATGCCCTTCGCCCGGGAAAGGCCAAATTGGAGCGAAAATGCTGGATGTACACTTTTGGAGATGCTGACTGTCACCCTTTGGAATAGAGGAGCAAAAATCCTCATCAGCATTCCTATCGTTCGTATTTGTAAAACACTGCATGGTCGTTAATTAGCCCATGTCCACGACGGTTCTGTGTGGTCGGCTGCACGGATGGGGAAGCGGGGGAACAGAGAGGCCTTACGCAGGGCGGCCCGGAAAACCTCCGATTTTCCATCTCGCCTCCTCGAAAGGGGACCAGCAGGCGGCCCAACGCGGAAGGAATGAAGTTCCACTGTCCGATCCCCGGCCGGATCCGTGCATTGATCTGCTGGATCATATTCTATTCTCTAGAATGAAAGCTCTCCGTGGGCAGGGGATCTGTCTACCAAAACCGCTGTGTTCATTCGATCGTATTTATTAAGCGCTTACCGTGTGCAGAGCACCCTTACTAAGCTTAACAATTCTCCTCCTTCGAGCCGGAATCGAACCGACGACTTGAGGATTACTGCAGAGCAACCATCTACAGTCCTCCTATTGTAATAATAATAATCATAATAATAATAGTGGTATTTATTAAGCGCTTACTACATGCCAAGTGCTGTTCTAAGCACTGGGGTAGATACACAGTAATCTGGTTGGACACAAAATCCCTGTCCCACATGGGGCTCACCGTCTTAATCCCTATTTTACAGATGAGGGGACTGAGCCCCAGAGAAGTGACGTGACTTGTCCAAGGTCACAAAGCAGACATGTGGCAGAGCCTCCCAAGTGCTGAGTACAGTGCTCTGCCCAAAGTTAGCGCTCAAGATGGATTGCCAGGGAGATTCCCCCAGATCTCCCAGACTGAAGGTGAAGGAATCTCACCCTGCTTTCTTCCTTTCAAACGGCAAGGACAACTCTGGTTGCCCAGGGATTGTAGATGGCTCATCTTCCATCAGTCCTAGAAGCAGTGTGGCCAGTACAGTGGCCAGAAGTCAGAAGGATCTGATTTCCAATCCTGCCGCCACCACTTGCCTGCTGGGTGACCTTAGGTAAGTCACTTCACATCTCTGGGTCTCAGTTACCTCATCTGTAAAATGGGGCTTAAAACCGTGAGCCCCGTGTGGGACTTGGACCGTGTCCAGCCTGATTAGCTTGTATGCACCCCAGCGCTCAGCTCAGTGCCCGGCATAAAGTAAGCGCTTACCAAACACTACTTAAAAAATAAATCCTCTTAGTTCAGTGCCTGGCACATAGTATGTGCTTAACAAATTCTGCTTCAAAAATAAATCCGCTTAGTACCATGCCCTGCCCATAGTGAGTGTCCAACAAATACGACTGATTGATGAAAAAATTCTGATTAATGAATTAATTAACTGTCATTTTCTCACCTGGAAGGACTTCATAAATATCCTCTTCCTCTTCCACCTCATTCTCTTTGTCCTCCACGCTACCAGGAGGCTTCACGAGCTTGGGATGGGGGTTGATGTTCGGAGAGTCAAAGCTGTCAATATCATCATACGTTTCCTCTTCCTCCTCATCGTAGGGGATGGTAAAGGAACTCAGATCTGCCGGGGCAAAAAATAAGAACGGGTTTCACTGACTCATTCATTCGGTCATGCTTATTGAGCGCTTACCGTGTGCCGAGCACTGTACTAAGCATTTGGGAAAGTATAACAATAAGGAGTGACAATCCCTGCCCACAATGAGCTCACAGACTGGAGGTGGGGAGGCAGACATCAATACGAATAAACAGATATCAATGCAATAAAAATAAAATGACAGATATGGACATAAGTGCTGTGGGGCGGGGCGGGAGGAAGAGCAAAGGGAGCAAGACAGGGAGACGCACAGGGAGTGGGAGATGAGGAAAAGTGGGGTTTGACTTGGGGAGAAAAATACGTATGAAACAGAAGTAATGGTGGCGATGGTATTTATTAAGGCTGTGCCAAGCCATGGGGTATTCATTTATTCATTCATTCATTCAATCGTATTTATTGAGCGCTTACTGTCCACAAAGCACTGTACTACGCGCTTGGGAGAGTAGAATAAAACAACAGGCATCTCTCTGGACTATAAACTTGTTGTGGGCAGGAATGTATCTGTTGTTACACTGTACTCTCCCAAGCGCTTAGTAAAGTGCTCTGCACACACTAAGCGCTCAATAGATACGACTGACTGACCGAATGAATTCTTGTCCACAACGAGCTCACAGTCTAGAGGAAGAGATGGACGTTAACATAAATAAATAGATAGATAATAGGAGAAAATCAGATCAGACACAATCTAAGGGGTAAGGAGAACTGATACTTTAGAAATAATAATAAAAATAATAATGTTGGTATTTGTTAAGCGCTTACTATGTGCAGAGCACTGTTCTACGCGCTGGGGTAGATACAGGGTAATCAGATTGTCCAACATGAGGCTCACAGCCTTAATCCCCATTTTACAGATGAGGTAACTGAGGGATAGAGAAGTTAAGTGACTTGCCCAAGGTCACACAGCTGACAAGTGGGGGATTCGGGATTCGAACCCATGACCTCTGACTCCCAAGCCTGTGCTCTTTCCACTGAGCCACGCTGCTTCTCTATTTCTTCTCTATTTCTTCTCTAAGAAAGGTTAAGTGACTTGCCCAAGGTCCACAGTGGTCTAGTGGAGGAGCTGAGAGTAGAACCTGAGTCTCGAAAATTAGATCAGAGACAGTCTCGGTCCCTTTTTGGGCTTAAAGTCTAAGAAGGAAGGATAATTCATACTTTTGAGAGGTTAATAATAATAATAATAATGTTGGTATTTGTTAAGCGCTTACTACGTGCCGAGCACTGTTAAGTGACTTGCCCAAGGTCCATGGCAGTCTAGTGGTGGAGGTGGGATTACAACCTGGGACTCCTGATGCTCAGTACTGTGCTCTATCAATCAATCCATCGATCAATCGATAGTATTTATTGAGCGCTTACTGTGTGCAGAGCGTTGGTATTGGTTGAGTGCTTCCTAGATGCCTGCTCTTCAAATATGGGGAGGGATCGCACTTAATCTTGAGAAGCAGCGTGGCACAGTGGAAAGATCAAGTGACTGGGAATCAGAAAGATCTGGTTTCTAATCCCGGCTTGTCTGCCGTGAGACCCTGGGTAAGTCACGTCACTTCTCAGGGCCTCAGTTACCGCTTCTGGAGAATGGAGATGAAGACTGTGAGCCCTATCTGGGACAGAGACTGCGTCCAACCGGATTATCTTGCACCCACCCCAGTGCTTAGTACAGCGCCTGGCACGTAGCAAGCGTTTAACGAATACCGCAGTTATTATCATTATTATTAGGCACCAAGCATCACACTACGCGCTGGAGTAGATACGAGATAATCGCGTCGGATGCGGATCCAGTCCCAGCCCCGCTCCCTTTTGAAATGAAGAGAGAGTCGGGGGAGAGGACAAGGGACAAGAATAAAACATGTCAAAAGAAAATAAAAGACTGGATTAAGCACTGTTATTTCTAATGTCGGCCCCTTTGGCAGGAAATCTAGAGAAAAGGCCAGAATGACACTGAGGAAGATTTAGACTATCAACATAAATCCTTTTCTGCAATAAAACTTGATCGGGTTGAAGCATGGGGGGGGAGGAGGGGGTGTCTGTTGTGTGAGAGAGAGAGCACATGTGTCTGTGTGAGAGTGTGTGAGAGAAGCGCGGAGCCCAGAAGAATAAACGGTGAGGATTCATGCAGCCGGGGCCGAGGAGAAAACTGAGCGTGATACCCCGAGGTTTCTGAGATGCACGAGCCCCTTCGGGAAGCAGCGTGGCGTCGTGGAAACAGCCCGGGCTGGGGAGTCGGAGGTCGAGGGTTCTAATCCCGGCTCCGCCACTGTGTGACTTTGGGCAAGTCACTTCACTTCTCTGTGCCTCATTACCTCATCTGGAAAATGGGGATTAAGACTGCGGGTCCCATATCGGACAACGTGATGACCCTGTATCTACCCCAGAGCTTAAAACGGTGCTTGGCACATAGTAAGCGCTTAACAAGTACCATTCTTATTATTTAGGGCCTTGAGACCGCTGAGATTTTTACTGGCTATGGAGACGAATGGGGACTCCTCTCTTTGTTGAGACAACGCAGCGCTTCAGGTGAATTATGAAATAGAGAGGAAAGGCTAGAGACCTTCAAATCCGGCCAGGGGTCGTGTCTGACCGTGATAAGCGGCGGGGCCTAGTGGAAAGAACAAGGGCCTGGTTGTCGGGGGAGGCGTCAAAAGACCTGGGTTCATTCATTCATTCAATCGTATTTATTGAGCGCTTACTGTGTGCAGAGCACTGAACTAAGCACTTGGAAATTACTGTTCAGTGACAAAGAGAGACAATCCCCGCCCACAACAGTCTCACAGTCTAGAAGGGGGGAGAGAGACATCAAAACAAGGAAACAGGCATCAATAGCATCAGTATAAATAAAAAGAATTATATATATATATATATCAGAACAAGTAAACAGGCATTAATACAAATAAATAGAATCATAGATATGTACATATAAACACAAGTGCTGTGGGGTGGGGAGGGGGTAGAGCAAAAGGAGCGAGTTGGGGAGATGTGGAGGAGGGGGAGCTGAGAAAAAGGGGTGTCTTAGTCTGGGACTAATCCCAGGTCTGCCACTTGCCTGGATGTGATCTTGGGTAAGTCACTTTACTGGTCTGGGCCTCAGTTTCCTCATCTGGAAAATGGGGTTAAATACCCGTCCTCTCATCCCCTCAGTCCGTGAGCCCAGGGGGTTTGAGCCCGCCATTAGGCAGGGATTATCTCTATCTGTTGCTGAATTGTAATAATAATGTTGGTATTTGTTAAGCGCTTACTATGTGCACAGCACTGTTCTAAGCGCTGGGGTAGATACAGGGTAATCAGGTTGTCCCACGTGAGGCTCACAGTTAATCCCCATTTTCCAGATGAGGTCACTGAGGCACAGAGAAGTGAAGTGACTCGCCCACGGTCACACAGCTGACGAGTGGCAGAGTCGGGAGTCGAACTCATGACCTCTGACTCTCAAGCCCGGGCTCTTTCCACTGAGCCATGCTGCTTCCAAGCACTTAGTCCTGTGCTCTGCACATAGTAAGCGCTCAATAAATACTACTGAATGAATGAATGAGGGGCAGGGACTGGGTGCAGGCTGTTGGATTTGTAACCATCTCAGCGTTTAGGAGAGTGCTCAGCCCACCGGAAGTGCTTAACAAAGAGCATCATCATCTATTATACTATGCTAGGGATGCAGGATGGCCTAGTGGCAAGAACACGGGCTTGGGAGTCAGAGGATGTGGTTTCTAATCCCCTTCCGCCACTTGTCTGCTGCGTGACCTTGGGCAAGTCACTTCACTTCTCTAGGTCTCAGTTACTCCATCTGTAAAATGGGGATAAAGACTGTGAGCCCCTCGTAGGACAACCTGATTACCTTGTATCTACCCCAGAGCTTAGAACTGTGCTTGGCAAATAGTATGTGCTTAACAAAGACCATAATTATTATTACTATTATGTTTTCCCAAGCACTTGGTATTCCCACTCCTTTCTGTGTTCCTCTATGCTCTTGGATCTGCACCTGTTAAGCACACTGGATGAAGCAGCGTGGCTCAGTGGAAAGAGCACGGGCTTTGGAGTCAGAGGTCATGGGTTTGAAGCCCGGCTCCACCACTTCTCAGCTGTGTGACTCTGGGCAAGTCACTTCACTTCTCTGTGCCTCAGTTACCTCATCTGTAAAATGGGGATTAAGACTGTGAGCCCCACGTGGGACAACCTGATTCCCTTGTGTCTACCCCAGCGCTTAGAACAGTGCTCTGCATATAGTAAACGCTTAACAAATAACAACATTATTATTATTATTATTAGTCACCCTACCCACAGCCTCACAGCAGTTATGTATATACTTGCAATTTATTTTAATGTATGTCTTCTCTAATAATAATAATAATCATAATAATGGTGGCATTTATTAAGCACTTACTATGTGCCAGGCACTGGGGTAGATACAAGATCATCAGGTTGGACACTGTCCCTGTCCCGCTTCGGGCTCAGTCTTAATCCCCATTTTACAGATGAGGGAACTGAGGCCCAGAGAAGTGAAGTGACTTGCCCAAGGCCATACAGCAGACGAGTGGTGGAGCCAGGATTAGAACTCAGATCTTTCTGATTTCTAGGCCTTTGTTCCATCCAGTAGGCCACGCTGCTTTTCTAGACTGTAAGCTCCTTCCTGGTGGAGGGGGAAGGTATCTCCCAAGAACAGGGCTTGACACATAGTAATCACTTCAGAAACATCATTAAACGAAAGTACCCGTCGTACAGTGAAACATCATTAAACGAAAGTACCCGTCGTACAGTGCTCCGTACGGTGGCTTGCACAGAGTAATAATAATAATGTTGATATCTGTTAAGCGCTTACTATGTGCCGAGCACCGTTCTAAGCGCTGGGGTAGATACAAGGTAATCAGATTGTCCCACGTGAGGCTCACAGTCTTAATCCCCATTTTACAGATGAGATCACTGAGGCACAGAGAAGTGAAGCGACTTGCCCACAGTCCCACAGTTGACAAGTGGCAGAGCCGGGATTCGAACCCATGACCTCTGACTCCCAAGCCCAGGTTCTTTCCACTGAGCCACACTGCTTCTCGTGAATAGACTCAAATTTTCTTCCCGAAGACCCCTTGAGGGCTCCTAAAGCCACTTCTGTCTATACTCTGCTTATTATCCCCATTACCCCTTTACCGAAGTGAAAGAGCCACACTTCATCATTGCTATCCTCCCCTTCCCCGTCTGTTCAACCGCCTCAAACGTTTTCTTCAGCCCCGCAAGAGCCCTGCCCCAAGCCTGACAGACACCATACTCCCTGGGACGGAACCCCCTCCTCACTTAATAAGTACCATAATTATTACAGCGCTCTGCATAGAGTAAAAACTCAATAAATACAACTGATTGATCAGTACGGTACTCCACACACAGTTTCCTCTCAGGGTCGCAACTGGAGAGTTTCCAGTCCTCTACCGGTCTCGGCTCCGGGCGGGAGAGTCAAGCCGAGGCCCGTCCGTTCCATTCCTAGCTTGGCCAGTGGCTAGCGAGTGGAAGACGACCTGCTACAAGTCAAAACTACCCCGTGCTGGGCGGCAGCGGCACGGGAGACAGTCGAGGGTGGAGACTCTCTGCGCGGAAGGCGGCGACGGTTGGCCGCTTCCGTATTTTTCCCAAGAAGACTACGGATCCACTGCCGGAACGATTACAGATAGAGAGCGGGGCCTTCTGGGAGAGATGTGTCTATGGCGTCGCTACGGGTCGGACACGACTCGACGGCATTGGACAAGACCACGCACAGTAAACGCTCAATAAATACCATGGATCGACTGGGGGTAAAGGGAGGATGAGAGGGGAGATTTACAGTCTCCACCTACACCCTTTACCCGGTTGTGATATGGTATTTGTTAAGCGCTTACTATGTGCCAGGCACTGTACTAAGCACTGGGGTAGACATGAGGTAATCAGGTCGGACACAGTCTCTGTATCACGGAATGTGTCTTCCGACTCCGCTACATTATAGTCTCCCTTAGTACGGTGCTCGACGGGCAGTTAACTTATATATCTACCCCTGCACTTAGTACGGTGCCTGGAACATAGTAAGCGCTTAACAGACACCAAAAAGAAGAACGAGAAGAAGCGTTCAATAAATATCATCGATCGACTGATTGACTGACAACAATGCGAGGAAAAATGAAAGGAAATAATACGCTGTCAGCCAGGGATGTCTGTAATCTCTGAAAACTAGTATCTGAATGACCTCCTGCCACGGAATGCCGGGTCAATCACTTAATCAATCCTCATCAATCATATTTACATATTTCTTTATTAATACGTAATAATAACTATTGAGAGGTTTACTGTGTTTAGCGCTATTTAAATAATTAAAATCTATCATATTTCTTGAGGGGTTACTGTGTATCGAGCACCGTTCTAAGCGCTTGGGAGGGTACAATATAACAGAGTCAGTAGACACATTCCCTGCCCGTAACGAGTTTACAGTCTAGAGGGGGAGACAGATATTGCTATAAATAAATTCTTCATTCGTTCAATTGTATTTATTGAGCGCTTACTGTGTGTGGAGAACTGTACTGAGCGCTTGGGAAAGTACAAAACACAAAGAGTGACATTCCCTGCCCACAGTGAGCTTTCGGTCTAGAGGCCGAGGTTCAGTTTCCAGTCTTATGCTGGCGAGTCGTTTCCGACCCGAGGCGATCCCATGGACGACATCTCTCCTAGAACGTCCCACTTCATCTGCAATCGTTCCGGTACGGTGTACGTATTATTTACAGAGAAGCAGCGTGGCTAGAGAAGCAGCGTGGCTTAGTGGAAAGAGCACGGGCTTGGGAGCCAGAGGTCGTGGGCTCTAATCCTGGCTCCGCCACTTGTCAGCTGTGTGACCCTGGGCAAGTCACTTCACTTCTCTGGGCCTCAGTTACCTCATCTGTAAAATGGGGATTAAGACTGTGAGCCCCACTTGGGACAACCTGATGACCTTGTATCTACTCCAGCGCTTAGAACAGTGCTTGGCACACAGTAAGCGCTTAACAAATACCAACATTATTATTATTATGATAATATGTGTACATATAATGCTAAATCATATTTAATACACTGTGGAGACATGGAGTATTCATTCATTCAATCGTATTTATTGAGAGCTTACTGTGTGCAGGGCACTGTACTAAGCTCTTGGAATGGACATTTCGGCAACAGATAGAGACCATCCCTGCCTAATAACGGGCTCACGGTCTTAACGGGGGAGACAGCCAGCGAAACAAAACCAGTAGATCAATACCATCAAAATAGATAAATAGAATCATATACGCTAGTACGGATACTGAGTGCTCAATAAATAGGATTAATATTTATTAAATATGATTTACCATCTTATTACGTACTGAGTGCAGGATACTGTACTAAGCGCTTGGGAGAATCAGGGGTGGGAGACACGGTCCCTGCTCAAGACGAGGTCGTGGCTGGAGATTCGCACCTGAAGCACCCGGATTCCAGCTGGAGATTATTTTGTGGCTCCAGCGGGGAGGCAGAGGCCCCGAGTGGATCTCTTCTTTGCCGAGAAGGGGGTCACGGCGGCTCTACCTCCCCGCACCCCTAACCCTGCCCTCTGAGGGGCGAGAATCCGGCTGAAACGCTTCCGGGAGGGGAAAAGATTCCCTCACCTCCAACTCGCATTTCAAAGGACAATAAAACCGCGCGTTCGGCTGGATTAGACTTTTAATAAAGGTTCCGTAACAATTTTCATCGAAAAAATCCCAGAGCCACCTCCCAGGAAGGAGAGATCAAAAGACACATTGGCGGCTCTCCCCATACGTTATGATTTCGTTCGTTTTAAAATAAACCAGAATGAATAATTTCTTCAATGTGGGTTTTCGGAAAGTACCGCCGAGTACAGCTCAATAAAGCTGCCTTGAGTTTTATTGAGGTTTACACACTTAGGGGATATTACATGCATAAATCCAAGGCACCTAGATGAGTCTCCTTCAACGCTCATGTTTTCCTGGTTTTAGTCCCTTGTAGGCCAAGCTTTCGGTAGCTGCGATAGCTTTCATTCCATCCATTCAATCGTATTTATCGAGCGCTTACCGTGTGCAGAACACTGTACTAAGCGCTTGGAAAGTACAATTCGGCAACAGAGACAATCCCTACCCAACAACGGACTCATAGTCTAGAAAATGGTATTTGTTAAGCGCATACTACTACTACTAATGTTGGTATCTGTTAAGCACTTACTATGTGCCGGGCACTGTTCTAAGCGCTGGGGGAGATACAGGGTAATCAGGTTGTCCCACGTGAGGCTCACAGTCTTCAACCCCATTTTACAGATGAGTGAACTGAGGCACCGAGAAGCTGAGTGACTTGCTGACAGATGGCGGCGCTGGGATTAGAACCCATGACCCCTGACTCCTAAGCCCAGGCTCTTTCTGCTGAGCCACGCCAAGCACTGTTCTAAGCGCTGGGGGAGATACAGGGTAATGAGGTTGTCCCAGGTGGGGCTCACAGTCTTCATCCCCATTTTACAAATGAGGCAACTGAGGCACAGAGAAGTGAAGTGACTTCCCCAGAGTCACACAGCTGACAGGTGGCGGAGCCGGGATTTGAACCCACGACCTCTGACTCCCAAGCCCGGCCTCCTTCCCCTGAGCTACGTGGCTTCCACAGCTTGCTCTTGGGAGAGCAGAAGGAGCGCCGAAGGAAACTGCCGATGCTTGTAATTAAAACAACGGAGCTGCTTTTGATCCAGAATAAGAGGCCGGAGCCTTATAGGAGAAGGCGGGCCTGCAGGCTCGGCACCGGTCTGAAAAGCGTTTCCTGGCCCAACTGCTCAGTTCGACGCTGCCTTTCTCTCGGGGTGGCGGGCGCTGCGGAATCATCCAAGCTAAGGGGTCAGGATTTAGAGAAGCAGCGTGGCTCAGTGGAAAGAGCCCGGGCTTGGGAGTCAGAGGTCACGAGTTCGCATCCCGGCTCCACCACTTGTCAGCTGTGTGACTCTGGGCGGGTCACTTCACCTCTCTGGGCCTCAATTACCTCATCTGTCAAACGGGGATGAAGCCTGTGAGCCCCACGGGGGGCAACCTGATCACCTTGTATCCCCCCCAGCGCTTAGAATGGGGCTTGGCACATAGGAAGCGCTTAACAGATACCATCATCATCATTATTATTATTACTCCTGGCTTCGGATTCCTTCCCACCTGGTCAAAACCAGGAAATTCTGGGAGTCTCTTCTGAGCCCAACGCTTCTGTGGCTCAAAGCTGGCCAGTAGAGGGAACTCAGAGAGCAAACACAAACTATCTGAGGCTGATTTTTCCCCCCTCCTCCAAACCAGGAAGTCTTTCCAGTGGCTACGGGGAAAGAGCGGCTGTTCGGTTTGAACTCTCAGCGTCCCTGAAAACTTCCACCACCTGAGTCTACCTTAGGATCCCTTCTCTCTGGTGAGAAGAGAACAAGAGGAAGTGGGCCCGAGAAGCGGCACGCCGTAGCGCCCGGAGCCCGGGCCCGGGAGTCAGAAGGTCGTGGCTTGCGGCGTGACCTTGGGCAAGTCACATCGTTTCTCTGGGCCTCAGTTACCTCATCTGTCAACTGGGGATCGAGACCGTGAGCCCTGCCGCCCCACTCAAGCCACAAAATAATCTCCAGTTGGAATCCTGGCGCTTCAGGGCGAAACTCCAGCCGTGACCTCAGAACAGCGCTCGGCTCCCAATAAGCGCTTAACGGACACCATGATTACAATTAATCATTATTATTATGACCTTGTCGTGGGCAGGGACCGTTTCTATCACCTCTGATATATTGGATTCTCCCAACTGCTTAGTACAGTGCTCTGTACACAGTACATAATCTGATGATAGATCATATTTAATAAATATTAGTCATGTTCATTGAGCGCTTAGTATCCGTACTAGCGTATATATCCTTACGAAATATCTCTACAATTCGTTAAATATGATTTAGCATTTCAGGTACATATTATCATAATATATACACAGTAGCGGAACGACTGCAGATGGAGGTGAGGTATTCCGGGAGAGAAGCGTCATGGAGTCGCTATGGGTCGGAGACGACTCGACAGCATAAGACAAGACAAGAGATATGTACATATCTGTAGACTGTAAGCTCCACTCTAGACTGTAAGCTCGTCGTGGGCAGGGAAAGTCGTTGTTTATTACTGTATTGTACTTTCCCAAGCGCTTAATACAGTGTTCTGCACACAGTAAGCGCTCAATAAATACGATCGAATGAATGAATGAATGAATGACAGGGACTCTGTCCAACCCGACTTGATTGTATCCACTCCGGTGCTTAGTACGGTACCTGGCCCATTGTAAGCGCCTAACAAATGTCATTATTATTATTATTATTATTATTATTATTATTATTAAAC
Organism: Ornithorhynchus anatinus; assembly: GCF_004115215.2. Classification (NCBI taxonomy): domain Eukaryota; kingdom Metazoa; phylum Chordata; class Mammalia; order Monotremata; family Ornithorhynchidae; genus Ornithorhynchus; species Ornithorhynchus anatinus. Next base: position 57,797,731 of record NC_041738.1, read on the forward strand.
TGCAGCAGGAATCAGTGCTTCCCAGCTGACGCTTAGGAGACCCTGGGCTGGGTTTCCAAGGGAATCTTTTCCCCTCTGTATTTCTGAAAGCACATCTTCCGGGAAGGGACGAAATAACAGTTGTGTCTGGAGGCAGGGGATTGACCTAGATGACCTGAGAAGTCCTCCCCACCCTGTCTAAGATTTCTATGCGGACTGATCCATCGACTCTCAATAGAGCATCTTGTATCTACCCCAGAACTTAGAACGGTCTCTGGCACTTACCTATCTGTAATTTATTTATATTAATATTCAGTCAGTCACATTTGTTGATCACTACCTCTGGGCAGAGCACTGTACTAAGCCCTTTGGGAGAGCACGACATAAAGGTAAGTAGCACTGTGTAGTGGATAGGGCACGGGGCTGGACGTCGGAAGGTCATGGGTTCTAATCCCGGCTCCGCCACGTGTCTGCTCTGTGGCGTTGGGCAAGTCACTTCACTTCTCTGGACCTCAGTGATCTCCTCTGTAAAATGGGGATTGAGACTGTGAGCCCCACGCGGGACAGGGACTGTGCCCAACCTGACTTCCCAGCGCTTAGAGCAGTGGCTGGCACAAAGTAAGCACTCAACAAATAACACCATTAGTATTATTATTATTACATTCCCCGCTCACAACGAGCTTAGAGTCTAGTGTTCTGTCTCTCCCGCTAGTCTGTAAGCTCGTTGAGGGCAGGTAACGTGTCAACGACTCTGCTGTTCTGTACTCTCCCAAGCGCTTACTTAATACAGTGGCGCGCTCACAGTAAGCGCCCGGTAAATACGAGAGAGCCGACCTTCTTCTCAACGGCTCCCCGAGGAACCATTCTATTATCGTTATTATAATCATTATTATTATCATCATTGGCCGCTAATACTCTTATCATTATCATTAGCTCCACACGTGTTAATACTATTAGTATTGTTTCTGTCCGTCTGTCTCCCCCGATTAGACTGTAAGCCCGTCAGTGGGCAGGGACTGTCTCTATCTGTTGCCGATTTGTCCATTCCAAGAGCTTAGTACAGTGCTCTGCACATAGTAAGCGCTCAACAAGTACTATTGAATGAATAATAATAATGCTTAGCAAATACTATTATTATTATTATTATTAATAATAAGGAATTGGCACAAACCTTTTAGAAGGAAGCTGATTTGATCCACCCAGTCTTTGGCTTCTGCTGGATTGGCAGCTGTAAACTGCAAAGAGATTAATACGTCAATATATCGTCTTCCGGCTAATTTCCGACAACTGACACTGAATCCGGGTTGTAGATTTCCTGACGGACAGACCGGAATACCCAGACATAGGGAAATGAAAGGGATTGTCAGTTTCGGAGTTTAGGTTAGCACTTCCAGATTCCCTGTCTCCTCGCCTTGCTAAATTTAATGCAAAAGATACAAACTTAGCCCATAACGACTTTTCCCTCAGCACTATCATCGCATTATCTCGCACCAATAGGTACACATTAGGTATTGGGGGAACGTGTACCTTCTCCTATCCATTTAAGTCAGGCTCCTGTCCCCTTTCATTCATTCAATAGTATTTATTGAGCGCTTACTATGTGCATAGCACTGTATTAAGCGCTTAGAATGGACAATTCGGCAACAGATAGAGACAATCCCTGCCCAATGACGGGCTCACGGTCTAATCGGGGGAGACAGACGGACAAAAACAAGACAACATAATCACGATAAATAGAATCAAGGGGATGTACACCTCATTAAGAAAATAATAAAATAATATAATAATAAAATAAAATAATTATTAGTAATGATGGTATTTGTTAAGTGCTTATCATGTGCCAAGCAGTGTTCTAAGCGCTGGGGTAGATACTAGGGAAACCGTTTGTCCCACGTGGTGCTCACAGTCTTAATCCCCATTTTACAGATGAGGTAACTGAGGCACAGAGAAGTGAAGTGACCCAAATTCCCCCAGCTGACAAGTGGCAGAGCCGGCATTAGAACCCATGACCTCTGACCCCCAAGCCCATGCTCTTTCCACTAAGCCAAGCTGCTTAGAACAGTGCTTTGCACATAGTAAACGCTTAACAGATGTCATAACTACTATTATTAACACTGACGGAGTACTCTCCGTACATTCAATTTGAGAAGCAGCGTGGCTCAGTGGAAAGAGCATGGGCTTTTGAGTCAGAGGTCATGGGTTCGAATCCCGGCTCTGCCACTTGTCAGCTGTGTGACTGTGGGCAAGTCACTTCACTTCTCTGTGCCTCAGTTACTTCATCTGTAAAGTGGGGATTAAGACTGTGAGCCCCACGTGGGACAACCTGATTCCCTTGTGTCTATCCCAGCGCTTAGGACAGTGCTCTGCACATAGTAAGCGCTTAACAAATACCAACATTATTATTCAATTCATTCAATTGTACTTTTCGAGCGCTTACTACGTGCAGAGCGCTTGGGAGAGTTCAAGAGGACAATAAACAGACCCATTCCCTGCCCACAACGACCTTAGTGGAAAGAGCCTGGGCTTCGGAGTCAGAGGTCATGGGTTCGACACCCGGCTCTGCCGCTTGTCAGCTGTGTGACTGTGGGCGAGTCACTTCACTTCTCTGTGCCTCAGTTACCTCATCTGTAAAATGGGGATTAACTGTGAGCCTCACGTGGGACAACGTGATGACCCTGTATCTCCCCCAGCGCTTAGAACAGTGCTCTGCACATAGTAAGCGCTTAACAAATACCAACATTTTTAGAGGACCGAACCTTTAAACACTGATCTCTCCAGTTCCTTCGACACAACCGGGGTTAAGGATTTTACACGTTCAAATAGCTTCCTGCTTATTGCTTTCTGATCGTCGCTATTAGTCTCGATTTAAAAATCGCACCGAAATTCGTCAGGGAAATCGGCCGAGTTGATATTAACTTGTCATATAAACACTTGTTAGGATGCTGCATTGGCAGAACTTAATGAAGAAGCTTCACAAAACATCCGGTGATTGAAATTTATCTTTGCATATCACTTCTTCACCCATAGTAGCTCCCGTTTGTTATAGCAAGAAATTATGGTAAGTAGGGACCCTGCCGAGGACAACTTTAGAGGAAGTAGCATTTTATCAGCCGGAGGAAATGAACGAACAAAGAAAGAACCAGAAGGCTCACGGGGTGGAAGAGTGGCTTGTCAGAATAAAGCCGCCGTCAGCATCGTGGATGTAGGTGGAACTAGATCTTAAGAATCGGAAGGTTGACGGCATTGGGCATCAGCGAAAGCACGAGGTCAACCTTGATGTGATATTTCTCTTTTCTTAATAATAGAAGCAGCGTGGCTTAGTGGAAAGCGCGCGTTCTTGGGAGTCAGAGGTCATGGGTTCTAATCCCGGCCCCGCCACCTGTCAGTTGAGCGACTTTGGGCAAGTCACTTCATTTCTCTGTGCCCCAGTTACCTCATCTGTAAAATGGGGATTAAGATTGTGAACCCCACGTGGGACAACCTAATGACCTTGTATCTACCCCAGCACTTAGAACAGTGCTTGGCACATAGTAAGTGCTTAACAAATACCATGATTATTATTACTATTATTAATAATACTACTAATAAAAATATTGATTTTAAAAATAATGGTATTTGTTAAGTGCTACTATGTGCCAGGCACCGGGGTGGATACCAGCAAATCGGGTTGGACAGGGTCCCTGTCCCACGTGGGGCTCACAAGTCTCCTTCCCCATTTTACAGATCCGGTAACTGAGGCCCAGAGAAGCGAAGCCCAAGGTCACACAGCAGACAAGTGGCAGAGGCAGGATTAGAACTCATGGCCTCCTGACCCCAAGACCGTGCTCTATCCACTACGCCATGCGGCTTCTCGCTCGGTCAAAATGTTTCGGAGGGGCCTCAAATTGTGGAAAGGGCCCATCTCCATCCATTCACTCATTCAATCGTATTTATTGAGCGCTTCCTGGGTGCAGAGCACCGTACTTAGCGCTTGGAAAGTACAATTCGGTAACTCAAAGGCTATATATTTCCCGCTGAAAACCACGGCACAAGCTAAAATAGGGGAGGTTATTCTGGAGATGGGGACAGCCAGGATGTAGTGTACGCTGCCTTCTTTGAGACATAAGCAAAGGGACGGGAGAGAAAAAAAAAATCTGCCCTTTCAGAGAAATAAAGACAATCTCCTGGAGAAGGAATAGCAGAGTGGCTTCCAGGAAATAAGAGAGGGATTCATTCCTTCCTTCCTTCATTCAATTCTGTTTATTAAGTGCTTACGGGGTGCAGAGCGCTGTAGTAAGCGCTTGGGAAAGGACAATAGAACAGTAAACATTGACATTCCCTGCCCACAACAAGATCACAGTCTAGAGGCGGGGACAGATCCAAGGGGAACATGAAGACTGAGAAGAAGAGAGGAGATTACATCTAATGAGCCGGTAGTCAGCCTGGGAGCTGTGTTCATTCGCTCATTCATTTAATCATTCATTCATTCAATAGTATTTATTGAGCGCTTACTATGTGCTGAGCACTGTACTAAGCGCTTGGAATGTACAAGTCGGCAACAGATAGAGACAGTCCCTGCCCTTTGACGGGCTTACGGTCTAATCACCTTGGAAAGTACCATTCGACGACCCCTGCCCACACCGGGCTCCCCTCCTAGACTGCAAGGTCTCTGTGGGCAGGGAATGTGACGGTTTATTGTTCTTTTGTCCTCTCCCAAGCGCTCAGTACGGTGCTCTGCACACAGAAGGCGCTCGACCAATACGCCTGACGGACTGACTTTTCCGGCCTTGGCAAATCCCGTAATTATGATTATTATCACCTCGTAGCTGCGTCGGTCCTGGGAGGTCAGTTCGAAGCACGACTCCCTCTTGGAATCCCGTCGTAGGTTAGGTGCCATCCGTACGCTATACTCCTTAATCAGTAAGGCCCCTTTGGGTTGCTTGCCTGGAAAACAGAGAGGCTCGTGATAGGCCCGGAGAGACACCGCTGCCCGGGGATGGAGTGTTCCCCCCTTCCAAGCCCTATTGAACGCTCACCTCCTCCAGGAGGCCTTCCCAGTTTGAGCCCCCCCTTTCCCTCTGCTCCTCCTCTTCTCCCCATCGCCCCGACTCCCTCCCTTTGCTCTACCCCCCTCCCCACCCCATGGCACTTGTGTGTGTGTATATATATATATAGATATTTATAATTCTATTTTTTAATTAATGATGTGTATATATCTATAATTCTATTTATTTATATCGATGAAACCTGTTTACTTGTTTTGATGTCTGTCTCCCCCGCTTCTAGACTGTAAGCCCGCTGTTGTCAGGGATTGTCTCTCTACTGCTGAATTGTAGGCCCAGAGAAGGGAAGTGACTTGCCTGAGATCATTCGTTCATTCAGTCCCATCTATTGAACGCTTGTTGGGTGCAGAGCACTGTACTAAACGCTTGGGAGAGTACAGTAGAACAATAAAGGGACACGCAGCAGACAAGTGGCAGGGCTGGGATTAGAACCCAGGGCTTTCTGACTCCCAGGCCTGTGCTCTATCCACTAGGCCTCGCTGTTTCCATTCCGTAGCCGAGACATTATTATTATTAAGGGCGGAGGAGCTTGCATCAAACGCTGGGAGTTCACAGTCTCCCCTCGTCCCCTCCGACCTCCCACTGTGGGCCGGGCAGGCAGATTTGCTCCCCCAAGTAGTTGGAAATTGATGGTTAGAGAGTGGGGAGATGCTAATTACGATTTTCTTCACTCTCCTCGTGGATACGGAAAGGCGGATGAGGGAATTGCCTGGTAGGAATGACGTGAAAGCTGAGGCGACAGGGGGCATCTCTGCCAGCTGCCACTGGCAGCCACGATGTAAATCGCCCTGGCGCTGACACCTGTTGCCCAGCTGAGCATTTAAAACACTTCTTTCTTCTTCCCACTCTCCCTCCCTCCCCTGAGCAAGCACGGCGTAGTGGATAGAGCACGGGCTTGGCCGGATTTGGGGGTACTAGTGAGGAAGGGGGTGTGGGTGCCGCCTGGTTTCGTGGCTAGAGCCCGGGCCTGGGAGTCAGAAAGACCCATGTTCTACTCCCGGCTCTGCCACTGGTCTGTTGTGTGACCCTGAGCAAGTCACTTCACTTCTCTGGGCCTCAGTTACCTCATCTGTAAAATGGGGATTGAGACAGTGAGCCCCACATGGAACAGGGTCTGTGCCCCCAGTCTGACCTGATTACCGTGTATCTACCCCAGTGCTTAGAACAGTGCTTGGAACATAGTAAGTGCTTAATAAACACCATTATGATGATTATTTTTATTACTCATTCAATAGTATTTATTGAGCACTTACTGTGTGCAGAGCACTGTACTAAGCGCTTGGAATGGACAATTCGGCAACAGACAGAGACAACCTCTGCCCAGTGATGGGCTCACGGTCTAATTGGGGGAGACAGACAGCATCTTTATATTCTATTACTTTCCCTATCGGTAATTTATTTTAAAATCTGCCTCCCCTTGTAAAATGTATGCTACTTTGGGGCAGGGATCGAGCCTATCGACTCTGTTGTATTGTACTTTCCCAAGTGCTTAGTTCAGGGTTCTGCGCAGAGTAAGCGTTCAGTAAATACCATTGATTGATTTAAAGGCACTATTTATAATTGGTGAGAGAAGGATCTAATCCAGTTCAGGATGACTGGGGGAACTTTCATTCATTCATTCATTCAGTCATTTATTGAGTGCTTACTGTGTGAAGAGCACTGTACTACACGCTTGGGAGAGTACGATAGAACGATAAACAGCACACATGTATCCCACAGCACATATGTACATGTCTAATTCATTTCTTTATTTATCTATTTATATTAATGTCTTTTCCCCCTTCTAGACTGTGAACTCCTTGTGGGCAGGGATGTGTCTATTGTAATAATGTTGGTATTTGTTAAGCGCTTATTATGTGCAGAGCACTGTTCTAAGCGCTGGGGTAGACACAGGGGAATCAGGTTGTCCCACGTAGGGCTCACAGTCTTCATCCCCATTTTACAGATGAGGTAACTGAGGCACAGAGAAGTGAAGTGACTTGCCCAAGGTCACACAGCAGACCAGTGGCAGAGCTGGGATTTGAACTCATGACCTCTGACTCCAAAGCCCATGCTCTTTCCACTGAGCCACGCTGCTTCAATATTGTCACATTGTACTCTCCTAAACGCTTAGTACAGTGCTTTGCACACAGTAAGCACTCAGTAAATACGATTGAATGAATGAACAGACACATTCCCTGCCCACAATGAGCTTACTTTCACAAGCTGCCATTGGCAAGCACAATACACCTAGCCCTGTTGCTGCCACCTGTCCTCAGGAAAGCCATTTGAAATTGATTTTGTCTTTGTCTCCTCCCTGCTTGAGGGGAATGAGGGGGCAAGAGAACTACTTGGCAGAGAAAAAATGAGGGTGAAGGAGAGCGAGACAAGGTTTTTCTGGAAAAGTCTGCTAAGATGATGAGAGTTTTACGGAGCTAGAATAGGGATGGGGGTGCCCAGGGAGAAGCAGAATGGCCTAGTGGATAAGAACAAGCTTGGGCGGGTGATGGCATTTGTTAAGCCCTTACTGTGGGCCAAGCACTGCTCTAAATGCTGGGGTAGATACAAAGTAATCAGGTTTCCCCATGTGGGACTAAGTCTTAGTCCCCATTTTACAGATGAGGTAACTGAGGCACGGAGAAGTTAAGTGGCTTGTCCGAGGCCACACAGCAGACGTGGCGGAGCAGGGATTAGAACCCACGCCCTCTGACTTCCACATTTATACCGGGAAAACTACGGATCCGCTACCAGAACGACTGCAGATGGTGAGCGGGGCCTTCTGGGAGAGAAGTGTCTATAATAATATTAATGTTGGTATTTGTTAAGCGCTTACTATGTGCAGAGCACTGTTCTAAGCGCTGGGGTAGATACAGGGTAATCGGATTGTCCCACATGAGGCTCACAGTCTTAATCCCCATTTTATAGATGAGGTAGGTAACTGAGGCCCACAGAAGTGAAGTGACTTGCTCACAGTCACACAGCTGACAAGTGGCAGAGCCAGGATTCGAACCCATGACCTCTGACTCCCAAGCCCGGGCTCTTTCCAGTGAGCCACGCTGTTTCCCGGCCCCGCTGCTTCCCGTCTACGGCGTCGCTATGGGTCGGACACGACTCGACAGCACAGAGAACAACAGAGCTTTCCACAATATACAGTGGTGGTTGGATGTTTCACCTGGAGCTTGTCACAGAGATTCCCGGTTGGCACGTCTGATTCGGGGCCCGGGGCTCGTGACAGGACTGAGACCGTGAGCCCCACGGGGGACAGGGACCGTGTCCAACCCGATTGGCTTATATCCACTCCAGCGCTTAGTGCCTGGCGCAGAGTAAGCGCTGAACAAATACCATAATTATTAATACTATTACAGTTCTGTGCACACAGTAAGCGCTCAGTAAGTACGAGGGAGTGTCTGAACCATTGGCGGGAAGGAGCAGGCCGCTGAGAATCTGGACTCCGGTTCCTACCCCTGTATGTAACGAACATTGGATGAGTTGGCTTAGTGATTCTCGGCATTAGGTTTTCCCTTCTGGAAAAACAGGGAAGGTGAGGACAATGCCTAAGAAAGCCCCCGAAGCCTGCTGAAAGAGAAGTCAGAACCTTCCATTTTACTGCTTTTAATGGTCAACCGGAAGTCAGGCTCAATCGATCAATCAACCGATAGTATTCATTAAGCACTTACTAGGTGCAGAGCACTGTACTAAGCACTTGGGAGGGTACAATCCAACGGAGTTGGTAGCCACTCTCAAGCAAAAACTCCTCACTCTTGGCTTCCAAGCCGTCCATCCCCTTGCCCCCTCCTACCTCCCCTCCCTTCTCTCCTTCTCCATCGCAGGCCGCACGCTCCGCTCCTCTGCTGCCGTTAACCTTCTCACCGGGCCTCCTTCTCGCCTGTCCCGCCGTCGACCCCCGGTGCTCGTCCTACCCCTGGCCTGGAACACCCTCCCTCCTCAATCTGCTAAACAATCACACTCGCCTCCTTCAAAGCCCTACTGAAGGCTCACCTCCTCCAGGAGGCCTTCCCAGACTAAGCCCCCCTTTTCCTCAGCTCCCCCTCCCCCGTAATGTTGGTATTTGTTAAGCGCTTACTAGGTGCCGAGCACTGTTCTAAGCGCTGGGGTAGATACAGGGTCATCAGGTTGTCCCACGTGAGGCTCCCAGTTAATCCCCATTTTACAGATGAGGGAACTGAGGCACAGAGAAGTGAAGTGACTCGTCCACAGTCACACAGCTGAAAAGTGGCAGATCTGGGAGTCGAACCCATGACCTCTGACTCCCAAGCCCGGGCTCTTTCCACTGAGCCACGTTGCTTCAGTGTAATCACCCCGACTCCCTCCCTGTGCTCTACCTCCCTTCCTGCCCCACAGCACTGGTGTATATATGTACATGTCGATAATTCTATTTATTTATATTAATGCCTGTTTACCTGTTTTGATGTGTCTATATACCTATAATTCTATTTATTTATATTGATGTTATTGATCTCTGTCTACATGTTTAGAGAAGCAGCGTGGCTCAGTGGAAAGAGACCGGGCTTGGGAGTCAGAGGTCATGGGTTTGAATCCCGACTCTGCCACCTGTCAGCTGTGTGACTGTGGGCAAGTCACCTCACTTCTCGGTGCCTCAGTTCCCTCATCTGTAAAATGGGGATGAAGAGTGTGAGCCCCACGTGGGACAACCTGATGACCCTGTATGTACCCCAGCGCTTAGAATAGTGCTCTGCACATAGTAAGCCCTTAACAAATACCAACATTATTTTGTTTCGATGTCTGCCGCCCCACTTTTAGACTGTGAGCCCACTGCGGGCAGGGACTGTCTCTCTTTGCTGCCGAATTGTACACTTTCCAAGTGCTTAGTACAGCACTCTGCACACAGTAAGCACTCAATAAATACGACTGAATGAATGAATGAATGACACGTTCCCGGCCCACAACGGCTGTAAGCTCTGTTTACTGTTCATCGCACTCTCCCGAGTGCTTAGTAGAGCGGTCTGCACACCGTAAGCGCTCAATAAATACGATTCGATGAATAAACGAACGAACTTCCAGTCCACTGTAGCAACACCGTGGTTTTCTCCCAGCCACGTCTCCTATTTCAGAGAGCCCTCCAATATGTCCTTCCAAAGTGCCCAGTTTGGTTCTTAAACATGCAGATAAAATAGATTTTTAACAGAGTACATTCTTACAAGTGGAAGCTCAGCTCTCTTCAGGATCTCAGCCTGGGGTGACGCCTTAAATGGACAACTCAAGATTCCGAAGAGAACAGCGTGTGTGTGTCGGAGGGGGCGGGGGGGATGACAGTGATCGTGTTTTCAGTTTTGAGCTGAGCCCGCTGCAATCTTGATTCTATTTATTGCGACCTTGATTCTATTTATCGCGATTAAGTTATTTTGTTTTCGTCTGTCTGTTTCCCCCGATTAGACTGTAAGCCCATCAAGGGCCAGGGACAGCGTGGCGCAGTGGAAAGAGGATGGGCTTTGGAGTCAGGGCTCATGAGTTCGAATCCCGGCTCTGCCACTTGTCAGCTGTGTGACTCTGGGCAAGTCACTTAACTTCTCTGTGCCCCAGTTCCCTCATCTATAAAATGGGGATTAAGACTGTGAGCCCCACGTGGGACAACCTGATTCCCCTGTGTCTACCCCAGCGCTTAGAACAGTGTTCTGCACATAGTAAGCGCTTAACAAATACCAACATTATTATCTGTTCCCGAATTGTACATTCCAAGTGCTTAGTACAGTGCTCTGCTCACAGTAAGCACTCAATAAATACGATTGACTGAATGAATGAATGAACTTCTTCGAATCCCAGCTCTGCCACTTGTCAGCTGTGTGACTGTGGGCAAGTCACTTAATTTCTCTGTGCCTCAGTGACCTCATCTGTAAAATGGGGATGAAGACTGTGAGCCCCACGTGGGACAACCTGATTACCCCGTATCTACCCCAGCGCTTAGAACAGTGCTCTGCACGTAGTAAGCGCTTAACAAGTACCAACATTATTATTATTATCGCTTTCCCTCTTCCGTTCCCAGATCCAGGACGGAGAGCTCTCCGTACAAATGGGGGACACTTACTTTTTTCATTCGAGTAGTAATAGAAGATTCCTCTACTGATGATGACGCACCATCTCTTCTGCCACTCAGACCCGAAGATACTATGATCTAAACGGAATAGCAGGGAAGAACATAAATTCAGATAACTACACTCGGTGAAGACTCCGTGAAAACGCATTCCGGTTTGTAACTGTTTCGGCTTTCCGGATTAATGGCCCGGATCCCTTTCCTCTCTACTCCCACAGGTCATCAGAGAGCCGGAGAAAACGGCCAGGTTTAGAGAGGGATCGGAATGGCAGTGCCCGCCTCATCTGTCCAGCAGGGCCCAGGGGATAGAGCTTCGGCCTGGGAGTCAGAGGGTCATGGGTTCTAATTCCGCCTCCGCCGCTCGTCGGCTGTGTGATCTGGGGCAAGTCGCCTCGCTTCTCAATGCCTCGGTTTCCTCGCCTGGAAAAACTGGGGATTGAGACTGTGAGCACTGCAGGGGCAGCGTCCAACCCGATTATCTTGCATTTACCCCAGGGCTTAGAACAGTGCCTGGCACACAGTAAGCGCTTACCAAATACCGTAATTATTTTTTGTCGCCATTACGTCCCCTCGATCCGGTCCCCTCCCTCTGTGATTTCTGCTTCCCGTTTCACTCCTCCCTTGCCGACCTTCAGTCACAAGGGAGGCGGATGGTTTCGTTCCGTGAGGGGCAGGGCTACCCAGTGGAAGGAGCCCAGCTCCGAGAATCTGGAGATTCCGGCTCTAATCCTCCTTCCACCAGATGGGGGAATTCCGTCTTGTATCTATATCAGTGCTTGGCACGGTGCTTGGCACATATTAAGCACTTCATACGATCACTACTGTATCACTGCATCCTCAAGCCTGGCAATCCAGACCTGCCAACAGCCCTACTCTATTCGATAACTGTGATGGGAAAAGGGTCTGTAATAAGCAGCGTGGCTTAGTGGTCTCCAAGTGCTTAGTACAGTGCTCTGCACACAGTAAGCGCTCAATAAGTACGACTGAATGAATGAGAGAGCCCGGGCCTGGGAGTCAGAAGGGCCTGGGTTCTAATCCCGGCTCCGCCCCTTGCCTGTTGCGTAGCCTTGAGCAAGTCACTTCACTTCTCTGGGACTCAGTTACCTCATCTGGAAAATGGGGATTAAGACCGTGAGCCCCATGTGTGTCCAACCTAATTACCTTGTATCTACCTCAGCGCTTAGTATGGTGCCTGGAACATGGTAAACGTTTAACAGATATCACAGTTATTATTACTGTAAGGGGACCAGACCCAGTAGGAAACCTCAAAGAAAGTTGACTGGAGTGTGCAGTGAAAAGGATCCGCCGCACAGACAACGAAAAATATCTTTGCGTCTGATTTTTTTTTTTAAATGGTACTTGTTAAGCACTTATTTTGTGCCAGCCACTGTAATAATAATGATGGCATTTGTTAAGCGCTTACTATGTGCAGAGCACTGTTCTGAGCACTGGGGGGATACAAAGTGATCAGGTTGTCCCACGAGGGGCTCACAGTCTTCATCCCCATTTTACAGATGAGGGAACTGAGGCTCAGGGAAGTTCAGTGACTTGCCCAAAGTCACAAAGCTGACAAGTGGTGGAGCCGGGATTAGAACCCATGACCTCTGACTCCCAAGCCTGGGCTCTTTCCACTGAGCCACGCTGCTTCTGTACTAAGCGCTGGGGTGGATACAGGCTAATCAGGTTGGACACAGTCCCCGTCTCACATGAGGCTCACACTCTTTCATTCATTCAACTGTATTTATTGAGCACTTACTACTGTACTAAGCGCTTGGAATGTACTCTTAATCCCCATTTTCCAGATGAGGCCCAGAGAGGTGAAGTGATTTACCCAAGGTCACAGAGCAGACACGTGGAAGAGCCGGAATTAGAACCCAGGTCCTTCAGACTCCCAGGCCCGGGCTCCCTCCACTAAGCCACGCCGCTCCTGCCCGACCGCTGGACTGTTTTCTCCTTTTCCTTGGCTCGCTAGGTTGTCAAGCCGTGAAGCTGAATCTTACCTTTGCACTTCTTTTCCAAGTACCCTTGCTTGACGATTGTCACCGTGTCCTGTGCTCCTTTTTGAGTAATCTCTTCCAAACCTGCAGAGACAAAATTGTAAAGGTAATTGGTCTCCCCCACTTCACAGCCTTACTGAAGGCCCATCTCCTCCAAGAAGCCTTCCCTGCCTAAGCCCTCCTTCCCTCTTCTCCCACTCCCTTCTGCCTCACCCTGATTTGCTCCTCAATCATCCTCCCTCTCATCCGCACAGCACGTAAATATATATCTGTACATATCCGTAATTTATTCATTTATATATATTAATGACCGTCTCCCCCGTAGACTGTGAGATCTCTGTGGGCAGGGAGTGGGCCTGTTTGTTGTTTTGTATATAAGGAAGCGGCATGGCCTAGTGGATGGAACCTGGGCCTGGGAGTCAGAAGGTCATGGGTTCTAATCCCGGCTCCGCTTCTTGTCTGCTGTGTGATCTTGGGCAATAATAATAATAATAATATTAATGTTGGTATTTGTTAAGCGCTTACTATGTGCCGAGCACTGTTCTAAGCGCTGGGGTAGATGCAGGGTAATCAGGTTGTCCCATTGGAGGCTCGCAGTTAATCCCCATTTTACAGATGAGGTAACTGAGGCACCGAGAAGTTAAGTGACTTGCCCACAGTCACACAGCTGACAAGTGGCAGAACCAGGATTTGAACTCTGGGCCTCAGTTCCCTCAACTGTAAAATGGAGATGAAGACTGTGAGCCCACGTGGGACAGGGACTGTGTCCAACCCCACTATCTTGTATCTATCCCAGTGCTTAGAGCAGTGCCTGGCGCGTAGTAAGCGCTTAACAAATACCACAAAAACAAAGAATAAATAAATAAGAACTCGCTTGTATCCACCCCAGCACTTAGAACAGTCCCTGGCACACAGCAAGCGCTTAACAAATACCACAAAAACAAAGAATAAATAAATAAGAACTCGCTTGTATCCACCCCAGCACTTAGAACAGTCCCTGGCACACAGCAAGCGCTTAACAAATACCATCATTATTTTTATTATATTGTCCTTTCCTGAGTGTCTAGTACAGTGCTTCGCCCTAGTAAGCACTCAGTAAATATGACTGATTGAATGAATGAATGAACGAATGAAAGGAAGATCCTTTTTCTGAAATCCACCAGAGTTTTCCCCGTCCCCAGGCTGCATCCTCAGCGAACCGCCCCAAAACGTCAAGGGCGCTGCCTGCCAAACAAATTGCCATCTCACGGCCAACCCCTCAGACACGCACCTGTGATTTACTGATCGCGGAAAATTCCCGGATTTATTGAGTACCCACTTTTTTTTTTTTAAAGTGGTATTGGTTAAGTGCTTACTATGTGCCAGGGACTGTATTAAGCGCTAGGGTAGAGAGATGCTTATCGGGTGGGATGCAGTCCCTGTCCCACATGGGGCTCGCAGTCTTAGGCCCCATCCCTCACAGAACTTATGTTCATTCATTCAATCGTATTTATTAAGCGCTTACATTAAGCGCTTGGAAAATACAATGTGGCAAGAGCACGGGCTTTGGAGTCAGAGGCCATGAGTTCGAATCCCAGCTCTGCCACTTGTCAGCTGTGTGACTGTGACTTGCCAAGTCACTTAACTTCTCGGTGCCTCAGTTCCCTCATCTGTAAAATGGGGATGAAGACTGTGAGTCCCACGTGGGACAACCTGATTCCCCTGTGTCTACCCCAGCGCTTAGAACAGTGCTCTGCACATAGTAAGTGCTTAACAAATACCAACATTATTATTACAATTCGGCAACCCATAAAGACAATCCCTACCCAACAACAGGCTCCCAGTCTAGAAGGGGGAGACAGACAACAAAACAAAACAAGTAGGCATCAATAGCATGTTCATATCTGTAACTTATTTATATTAATATCTGCCTTCCCCTCTGGACTGTAAGCTCACTGTGGGCAGGGAAAACATCTGTTTATTGTTATTCTGTACTCTCCCAAGTGATGGTGATGATGATGACGATGGCATTTGTTAAGCACTGTTCTAAACGCTGAGTAGATACAAGGGAATCACGTTGTCCCACGTGGGGCTCACAGTCTTTATCCCCATTTTACAGATGAGGGAACTGAGGCCCAGAGAAGTGACTTCTCAAGCGCTTAGGACAGTGCTCTGCACACAGTAAGGGCTCAATAAATATGACTGAATGAATTTTAGGGATGAGGTAACTGAGACCCAGAGAAGTGAAGTGACTTGTCCAAGGTCACGTGGCGGACACGTGGCAGAGCCGGGATTAGAACCCTTGACCTTCTGAGTCCCAGGCCTTTGCTCTATCCGCGACATAAGTGCTGGGAGACTGGAAGGGGGAATGGATAGAAGGAGCAAGTCAGGGCGATGAGAAGCAGCGTGGCTCAGTGGAAAGAGCCCGGGCTCGGGAGTCCGAGGTCGTGGGTTCTAATCCGGACTCCGCCACTTATCAGCTGTGTGACTTTGGGCAAGTCGCTTCACTTCGCGGTGCCTCAGTTCCCTCATCTGTAAAATGGGGATTAAGACTGTGAGCCCGACGTGGGACAACCTGACTACCTTGTATCAACCCCAGCACTTAGAAATGTGCTTTGCACATAGTAAGCGCTTAACAAATACCATAATTATTATAGAAGGGAGGGAGAAAAGAGGAAAGATACCTTTGAATGGGACCCCGCTCAAACTGAAGTGACCATAAAAGGCTAGTTTTCTTGAGCTGCCTTGGCCCAGCGGAAAGAGCATGAGGCCGGGAGTCGGGGGAGCCCGCGTCCTAGGCTCAAGGTCACTGGCCGGCTCTGTGACCTGGGACGAGTCCCTTAACCTCTCTGGGCCCCAGTCTCCTCATCTGAAAAATGGGGTAATGACAGACTGTGAGCCCCGTGTGAAACAGCATCACATAATGCGGAGAGAGCGCGGTCCTGGGAAGCCAGAAGGTCATGGGTTCTGATCCCGCCTCCACCGCTTGTGCTGCGTGACCCTGAGCAACTCACTTCACTTCTCTGAGCCTCAGTTACCTCATCTGCAAAATGGGGATTAAGACCGGTGAGCCCCACGCGGGACAGGGACCGGCGCAGCCCCATTTGCTTGGATCCACCCCAGCGCTTAGTACAGTGTGCCTGGCACATAGTAAGTGCTTCACAAATGCCATAACCTCGAATCTACCCCAGTGCTCAGCACACAGTAAGTACTGAATAACGAAGGGAAACGCAAAGACGCGGGCGGAAGCCTGAGAGAGCTTTCGGCTTTTAAGAAGATGAGAGAGGACCTGCAACTGACATTTGCCTTGAATCGTGTGGCGGCACGGCACGCTCGGCTTTCAGTTAGCCTCATTAGGTACAAATTTATTGAGAAATTGAGATCTTAATCCTTCTGACTCCGCTGGGGCTTCTACTCAGAGTATTAAAGGGAAGGGGAAAGGACAGAGGAGAAAAAGAGGAGGGATGCAATAAGATAACCCGAGAAAGCCG
Source organism: Ornithorhynchus anatinus (assembly GCF_004115215.2). NCBI lineage: Eukaryota > Metazoa > Chordata > Mammalia > Monotremata > Ornithorhynchidae > Ornithorhynchus > Ornithorhynchus anatinus. The sequence continues at coordinate 57,814,268 of NC_041738.1, forward strand.
TAACAAGATATTATATAATTAAGGAGAAAAAAAGAAAACCGGGAGGGTGGAAGGGGAGAGAAGGAAGAACGATAGGATTCTTTTGCGTCCCCAAACACAAATCAATCTCTTCTGGTATGCTATTATAGCTCAAACCACCACGGCCGGGCGTGCGGGCGAAATAAATGAAGATTCACACAAAGGCACAATCGTCTATGAGCCCCCTAGTTCTCCTATTCGATTCCTCACGAATTTCAGGTGATAACATCGGCCCTCTGAAAAGAAAACATTTCCGTGAAAACAATTCTCATCCTCCCTGCCCGCGCCGCTGCCTTTTAATCATGAATAATTTGTAAACATTCAGATCCGAAGAGTTTCTCTCATTTTATGGCATCTGACGCCTTACTCCATCCATCTACATCGTTCAACCTCCTCGTTCGCAGACTATTTTCATTTTTGTGCTTTATAGTTAGCAGACTCTTTGGCGGCTATCAATCCTCACAAATGAGTCTCAGGGTGAATGCCAGAGACGACCAGCAGCCCAAGGAAAGTTCATTTTTCTCAAACTCTCTCCCACGCTTTCCGCTGCAGATTCTCCATCTCGGCTCGATCCAGCTGGTAAGAACGCTAATGATAATTATGGTACTCGTTAAGCACTTCCTAGGTGCCAAGCACTGTTCCAAACACTGGGGTAGATACAAGGTAATCAGGTTAGACGCAGGCCCCGTCACAGTGGGGGGCTCACGCTCTCGTCCCCATTTTCCGGATGAGCTAACCGAGGCCCGGAGAAATGAGGCGATTTGCCTAAGCACAGCAGACGTGCGCTGGTACCGGGATTAGAACCCAGGTCCTTCCGACTCCCGGGCACGTGCTCTACCCGCTAAATCACGCCGCTGCCGTCCAAGGGGGCGGGAACGGAGCTCTTCGCCAAGCGGGTGTGGAAAGGGGGGAAAGTCGAATGATAGAAACTCGGCTCGCCCTCTTCCCTTCTCCACGGTTAAAAAATAATAATAACAAAAAATAGACCTTGTTAAGCCTAGAGACGCAACTTCACGCCGAATCTGCCAAGAGCCTGACTCGTAAAAGACATGTTAAACGTTTTATTGGAATTCAAGCCCCCCCTTTTTTAAAAATGCAAATCTAAATGCCATTTTATGGAACATCTATAATTATGAAAATGGGAAGACGTTGTCTCGAGCGCGGGGCCGGTCTGTGAGTATGAATATTACATTAACGTGCCCCCACCAGCTCACTGATCCTGCTGGCAGGAGCATAAAAAATGCTTGAGTGAAACTTTTATTTAGATGTTAAGACTCCAGGCCCCAGCGGGGTGACAGAGCCAGCTCCTGTGAGTTGCCATCAGTGAGAGCGCTTGAATCCAATTACCCAGGGGGGAAGGAAGTAGCGATGAGCGCTGCTTCGCTTATTTAATTTCATTTACTTTCAGTACATTATCAGCATGGGGCTTCTCTCTCTCCCCCCTCGGCCCCCCATCGTATTCCCCGAGAAAGCCAGAGCCGAGAACACAAAGACCTAACGTCACGGGGGGCTTTTCGGCCTAAGAGGTTATTTCCAGAAGCCAAATCCCAGTCCCACCTCTTCCCACCGAATCCCGAACTCGGGAGCCTGGTCGATGGCGACTGGTGGGGACGGTGAGGTCGGGGGAGGAGCCAGAGGGGGAACCGACGGTCTGCGTATCTTGCCCGGTCAGGGGTCGGGGTCTGGCGGGGCGGTCGAACTGAAGGATGCCCGGCTCGGGGAGAGAAAATGGTGACTCGGGTGATGTACTGATCGCTACTCCGTTTCCTCTCCTCCCACACTCCTAGACCGAGGAGGTGGGTTGCGGGAGGCTGTACCTAGAGGAATCTGTATTCCGGGGAATGTCCAGCCTATCAGTCGATCGATCGATAGCATTTATTGAGCACTTATTGGGTGCAGAGCACGGTACTTCATTCATTCCTTCGATCGTATTTATTGAGCGCTTACTGGGTGCAGATTCATTCATTCCTTCAATCGTATTTATTGAGCGCTTACTGTGTCCTAAGCGCTTGGAAAGTACATATTCGGCAACAGATACAGACAGTCCCTACCCAACGGCGGGCTCACTGTACTAAGTGCTTGGGAGGGTATAACAGAATTAGCGGACATCTTCCTTGCCTGTAACGAGCTTGCGGTCTAGACAATTGATAATTGCCCCCTAGTTCTTTTCAAGATGTCTTCCTGACTTACAGTCACTGTCCACTCCAGTTCTCAGAAAAAAAGGCTGACGAGGGGAGAAAAATCCAAGCCGGGCGACTCGACACCCCCAACGCGCTTCTGATTAGAAACTCCGACGCTAATTCCAAATCTCCCTCATCAGTGAGTTCCCACGTATCACTGGACGTGGGCAAAATGGAGCAGCATGGCGGAGTGGAGAGCGCACGGGCCTGGGAGTCAGATGGTCATGGGTTCTAATCCCGGCCCCGCCACGTCTCTGACCTGGGGCAAGCCATTTCACTTCTCCGTGCCTCAGTTCCCTCATCTGTCAAATGGAGATCAAGACCGGGAGCCTCACATGGGCCAGGGTCCGTGTCCAACCCGATTTGCTTGTATCCATCCCAGGTACAGTGGCTGATACATAGTAAGCGCTTAACAAATACCATAATAATAAAAATAATAATAATAAAAATATCTGCCTGGCTGAACTCACCCCAAGGAACAATGGGAAGGCATAATCGTGTCTGCTCTGCGACCCTGGGCAAGTCACTTCACTTCTCTGTGCCTCAGTTACCTCATCTGTAAAACGGGGATTGAGACCGTGAGCCCCACGTGAGACAATCTTATCATCTTGTATCGACCTCAGCGCTGAGAATACTGCTTGGCACATAGCAAGCTCTTAACAAATAAAACCATTATTATTACAATCCTTCAAACTGATAATCTTGGGAGATTCTCCTTAAACATCAGGCCGGGACGGGTTTTGCGAGGCAGATGTGTTCGGCACGGAGTGATGTAAGCTCGTCTCTAGACTGTAAGCTCGTTGTGGGTAGGGAATGTTATCTATTTATTGTTATATTGTACTCTCTCAAGCGCTTGGTACAGTACTCTGTACCAGTAAGCGCTTAATAAATCCAACTGAATGAATGAATGAAGGTTGGAGCTCATTAACAGGAGCTCTGGGCAGATGCACCATAATAATAATCATAATAATTGTAATTGGGGAATTTGGTAAGCGCTCACTACGTGTCAGGCACTGTACTAAGCGCTGGGGTGGATACAGGTAAATCGGATTGGACCCTGTCTCATTTAGGGCTCACAGTCTCGAACCCTAATTTCCAGACGAGGTAACTGAGGTCCAAATAAGTGAAGTGACTTGCCCAAGGTCACCCAAGTGGCAGAACGGAATTAGAATCCATGACTTTCTGACTCCCAGGCCCACGCTCCATCCATTAGGCCATGTTGCTTCTCATAGGAATAATAATAATAATAATAATAATGCTGGCATTTGTTTAGCGCTTACTATGCGCAAAGCACCGTTCTAAACGCTGGGGGGATACAAGATGACCAGGTTGTCCCACGTGGAGCTCAGAGACTTCATCTCCATTTTACAGATGAGGGAACTGAGGCCCAGCGAAGTGAAGTGACTTGCCCACAGTCACACAGCTGGCAAGTGGCAGAGCTGGGATTCGAACCCATGATCTCTGACTCCCAAGCCTGTGTTCTTTCCACTGAGCCCTGCTGCTTCAGTATTTATTAAGCACTTACTATGTGCCAAGCACTGTTCTGAGCTCTGGGTGGGGTATGAGGTAATCGGGTTGTCCCACTTTGGGCTCACAATCTTAATCCCCATTTTACAAAGGAGGGAACTGAGGAACAGAGAAGTTAAGTCACTCGTCCGAGGTCACACAGCAGACAAGTGGCGGAGCCGGGATAGTGCTCTGCATGCAGTAAGCGCTCAATAAATGCTGAATAAGTAAATTAAAACACACTAAATAAATACTCAGTGAACTAGGAGGCCACACGGTTTCCATTGTCAAGAGGCCGACTTCGGCGATGGCCTCGGCAGAACAAACCAGACGACGCATCAGCTTTCAATCTTGATAAATCACTCCGAGAAAGGCTTAGGGATTTTCTTTACCTTTTATTTGACTTTCTTTTTGTGGTGTGATTGGAATGCGCACATCCTAAGAGGAGCAGCGTGGCCCAGTGGCAAGACCCCGGGCTTGGGAGTCGGGGGTCATGGGTTCTAATCCCGGCTCCGCCACTGGTCTGCTGTGTGACCTCCGGCAAGTCACTTCCCTTCTCTGTGTCTCGGTTACCTCATCTGTAAAATGGGGAGAGAGACCGTGGGCCTCACGTGGGACAACCTGATCACCTTGTCTCCCTCCTCCAGCGCTTAGAACAGTGCTTGCCACATAGTAAGCGCTTAACAAATACCGTCCTTATAATTACCATCTCCCCACTGCCCTTCTTTTCCATTTCATCCGTTTGAGAATGAAACCAAACTGACTCCAGTCTAGAGATAAGAGATAAGGACGCAGCACGGCCTAGTGGATAGAGTCCAGGCCTGGGAATCAGAAGGACCCGGGTTCTAATTCCGGCTCCGCCGCCCGCCTGCCGAATGACCCTGGGAGGTCACTTCACTTCCCTGGGCCTCAGTTATCTCATTGATAAAATGGGGATGGAAACTCTGAGCACCTCATGGGACACAGACAGTGTCTAATTCAATTTGCTTATATTCACCCCAGCGCTTAGTACAGTGTCTGGTCCAGAGTAAGCACCTAACAAATACTATCATTATTACTAGAGAAGCAGCGTGGCTCAGTGGAAAGAGCCCAGGTTTTGGAGTCAGAGGTCACGGGTTCGAATCCCAGCTCTGCCACTTGTCAGCTGTGTGACTGTGGGCAAGTCGCTTAACTTCTCTGTGCCTCAGTTACCTCATCTGTGAAATGGAGATTAACTGTGAGCCTCACGTGGGACAACCTGATGACCCTGTATCTACCCCAGCGCTTAGAACAGTGCTCTGCACATAGTAAGCGCTTAACAAATACCAACATTATTATTATTATTTCAGGTGGCCCGAGATGTCCCGTAGGCTCAAGGTGAGAGGAGTGAAGAAGGTATCGGGAGTCTCTGGTTCCACGTCAACGCCCGGAACCACGTCCTACCTCTGGCCCAGAACGCCCTCCCTCCTCAAATCCCACAGACAGTTTATCTCCGCCGTTTCAAAGCCTTACTGAAGGCCCATCTCCTCCAGGAGGCCTTCCCTGACTAAGCCCCACCTTTCCTCTTCTCCCTCTCCCTTCTACATCATCCTGACTTGCTCCCTCTGCTCATTCATTCATTCAATCATATTTATTGAGCGCTTATTGTTTGCAGAGCGCTGTCAAAACAATAATAATGATGGTATTTGTTAAGCATTTACCACGTGCCAGGCACTGTACTAAGCGCTGGGGTGGATACAAGCAGATCGGGTTGGACACAGTCCCTGTCCCACATGGGGCTCAGAGTATTAGTCCCCATTTTTAGAGATGAGGTAACGGAGGCACAGAAAAGTGAAGTGACTTGCCCGAAGTCACAGAGCAGACAAGTGGCGGAGCCGGGATTAGAACCCATGACCTCTGACTTCCAGGCCTGTGATCCATCCGCTACGCCATGCTGTTTCCCCTACATCATGCTGCTGTACTAAGCGCTTGGGAGAGTACAACAACGGTCACATTCCCTGCCCACAACAGTCCCCCGCCCAGCCCAACAGCATTTATGTACATATCTGTAATTTTGTTTAATATTTATGAGTGTCTCCCCCCTCTAGACTGTAAGCTCCTCGTGGACAGGGAATGTGTCTGTTTATTGTGATACTGTACTCTTCCAAGCGCTTAAAACAGTGCTCTGCACACGGTAAGTGTTCAGTAAATAGGACTGAATGAATGAAGACTGCTTTTAATCGCAAATGCCCACACAGTGCAGAGAGTTGCACACAGCGCAGAGAGTTACAGTTGACTCTCTGAAGTTTATGTCTAGTTATTTTTTGACTACCTCTTTTGGGTTTGCCATCTTAATCTTGGCTTTTCTTCTCCCTCTCCTGCTTATTCTTTGACTCTTTCAAACCACTCAAGTGCCAGTTGAAGAGTCTGCAGGTGAGAGATGGCAGACGTCGAAAGGTGCACGAGCAGATAAAGTGTCCGTCTTCGGAGCGCAAAGTGGAGATCGCCGTTTCAATGATTTTTTTTTTTTTTAATTTAAGGGCCCATCCTTAATTGTTTTGATGACACTATAGTTCCTGTCATCTCTAACTTTTGTAGTTTTAGAGAAGCAGAGTGGTCTAGTGGATAGAGCCCGGGCCTGGGTGTCAAGGACCCGCGTTCTAATCCCGGCTCCGCCGCTTGACCGCGGAGTGATCTTGGGCAGGTCGCTTTACTTCTCTGTGCCTCAGTGATCTCATCTGGAAAATGGGGGTTAAGGCTGTGAGCCCCAGGACTGTGTCCAACCTGATGAGGTTGTGTCTACCCCAGCACTCAGAATAGTAAGTAAGTGCTTAACAAATACTATCTTTTCAAAAAAGTTTGTTTGGGCAGGGAATGTGTCCGTTTATTGTTGTTTTGTCCTTTCCCAAGCCTTAGTCCAGGAGCACACAGTAAGCGCTCCGTAAATACAACTGAATGAATGGATGAATGAAAGACTGGCTAGTTCTGTCGAGTCTGGTTCTGTTGTTTTTTCTTCTTTTCTTCTCCCGACTTCTTTTCTCACAGCCTCCTTTTCTTCAGCTGGGATGTGTCAGCTCTGGAATTTAGTTTAACCTCTCTGATGTGAGAAATTCCGAAATCACAAATAATAGACTGGGGGACCAGCGGCATCAAAGAAAATGGGAAATACTAGAACCAGACTATTCCAGCCTAATTTAATGGAATTGTTCACGGTGCAGTAAATCAGAAGGTGGATGACAGAAACGAAGTGGACACAACACACCCTAGTCTCCCGTCACTGAGATAACACGTAAGAAACTCAGAAACTCAAGAAACTCAAGCAAAAGCCAAAATTGGACCTAGATTGAAAAGATGGCTGGAAAATAGCATAAGATTCCATCTAAAAAATAGCAGCAAATCGACATGGAAGACAATGTGGAGGAGAGTCTTCAGGGACTCGAGTAGCCCCAGTTTTAGTGTTTTCTAAGGCATCTGTGAAGTGCTTACTAAGTGCTAGACACTGCACTAAGCGTTGGGGTAGAAACAAACTAGTCAAGTTGGACACAGTCCATGTCCCACAAGGATCACACAGTCTTAATCCCCATTTTACAAATGAGGTAAATAAGGCACTGAGAAGGAAAGTGACTTGCCCAAGGTCACAAAGCAGACAGGCGGAGGAGCCGGAATTAGAACCCAGGTCCTCTGACTCCCAGGCCCGTGCTCTTCTGTGCTGTACTCTCCCAAGTGCTTGGTACAGTGCTCTGCGCACAGTAAGCGCTTGGTAAAAACAATTGATTGATTGCCACTAGGCCACACTGATAATAATAAAAATTGTGGTATTTGTGAAGCACTTAGTGTGTGCCAGGCACTAAGTACTGGTGTAGCTATAAGCTAAATGGGTTGGACACAGAGGGGCTCAAAGAATTAATCCCCATTTTACAGACGAGGCAACTGAGGCCCAGCGAAGAAAAGTGACTTGCCACGGTCATCAAGCGGACACGTGGCAGGGCCGGAATCAGAAACCAGGGTCCCCTGACTCCCAGACCTAGGCTCTTTCGTGTCGTAATCCCTCGAGCGCTTAGTACAGTGCTCGGCACACAGTAAGCGCCCAATAAATACGATTGATTTTCACTAGACCACACCGCTTCTGCAGTTCTTGTGCGAATCGCAGGTGAGCTCTGTGTGTCTTTCGGACTCAGAATCTCCAGCGATCAAGAGCGTGGTCTATTGGTACAGGGCTTTCCACACACTTCCCCTCACTGTCCGTGAAATTAAATCCATACATTCATTCAATCGTATTTATTGAGTGCTTACTGTGTGCAGAGCACTGTACTAAGCGCTCGGAAAGTACAATTCAGCAATAGAGACAATCCCAGCCCAAACAGGCTCACAGTCTACTTGGCAGTGCACTAGAATTACTCCCCCCCGCCCCGTCTAGACCGTAAACTCGTTGTGGGCAGGGAATGTGTCTGTTTATTGTTCTATTGTACTCTCCCAAGCGCTTAGTACAGGGTTCTGCACACGGTAAGTGCTCAGTAAATACGATTGATTGAATGAATGAATGAATGAATTACGAGCCGGTGGTTGCGGTCTGAACTCCCCAGGCGACCCCAGTGCCGGCAGCATTTCCACACTTATCCCGGCTCTGCTACTTGTCTGCTGTGTGACCTTGGGCAAGTCACTTCTCTTCCTCTGTGCCTCAGTAAAACGGCACAGAGTTTTGCTGTCTCCCCCCTTCTAGACTGCGAGCCCATTGTGGGCAGGGATTGTCTTTACTGGTTGCTGAAGTACTTTCCAAGCGCTTAGTACAGTGTTCTGAATATAGTAAGTGGTCAATAAATACGACTGAATGAAAGAATGAATGAACGGATTGAAACTGTGAGCCCCATGTGGCACATGGACTGTGTCCAACTCGATTTGCTTGTCTCCACCCCAGCGCTTAGTACAGGGCCTGGCACATAGAAAGCACTCAAAAAATAATAATGTTGGTATTGGTTAAGCGCTTACTATGTGCAAAGCACTGTTCTAAGCGCTGGAGTACTGTTCTAAGCACCGGATACCAAGATTATTTTTCTTACTCGACCTCGGTAGCTCCCGAGACTTTGCTACGCAAACGTGGATCGACGCCACAGTCCGAGCTCGTCGGAATATCGGATGCCCTCTCCTAGAGCGACCTCAAGAGCAGAGGACACGATGAGGAAAAGGACGATAACCCCGCCGTCTCTAGGTGACGCGAACGAAGGGCGCAGAGAAAGGAGGAGACGGAGACGCCGAGAAAACTTTCGAGCCAACGAGGCAGAAAAGAAAATGAAGACTCAGACGCTAATTACGGCGATTCTCTGGGGGTATTTCAGGGTGGGTGATCTAATGAGAACTCTCAACCCCATCAGGAGCCCAGTGGGAACGTAATGATCTTAACGACGTGGCTTTGCTCTGATGTGTCTCAGCTACCAGAAGCGGCGTGGCTTGGTGGGCCCGGGAGCCAAAAGGACCTGAGTTCTAATCCCCGGCTCTGCCACTTGTCCGCTGGGTGACTTCGGGCGAGTCGCTTCACTTCTCTGGGCCTCACCTGTAAAATGGGCATCCATTCATTCATTCAACCGTATTTATTGAGGGCTTACTGTGCGCAGAGCACTGCACTAAGTGCTTGGAAAGGACGATTTGGCAACAGATAGAGGCAATCCCTACCCAACAATGGCTCGCGGTCTAGAAGGGGGGAGACGGACATCAAGACAAGCAAACGGGCATCAATAGCAATAATATGAACAGAAATAGAAAAAACAGAATAAACAGAATAGAATTATATATACACATCATTAATAAAATAACTACAATGATAAATATGTACATATATACACAAGTGCTGTGGGGCAGGGAGGGGGGTAGAGCAGAGGGAGGGAGTCGGGGCGACGGGGGACGGGAAGGAGGAAATGGGAGGGCTTAGTCTGGGAGTGTGAGCCCCATGGGGGACAGGGACTGTGCCCAACCTGATCAACTTGGATCTACCCCAGTGCTTGGCATATAGTAGGCACTTAAAAAGTACCATAATTATTATCATATTATCATATCAGCTACCGGACAGAGGGATAGCCCAAAGCCCACGTTAACTCACAGTTAACTTCTTTAGTGCCTTGTGTTGTTAGTAACATGGGTAAGAAGATGGCAAAATTATATCCAAGAAAGTCAGACAACCAGAAGGTCAAAAGCTCAGCCTCAAATTGCGATTTTACATTTTAACATTAAAACCCTTATTTTGTCTTCCGCTCCCCCGGGGGAAAACTCCCAGCAAGTCTGCAGCTGCTCCAACTCTGCAGAGGAAAAGAACCGAGGGGGAAAACGAGGGAGGGTCTTGTCTCTGGACCCTAAGTTTCCAACCGAATCACTAAGTCTATAATTGCAAACTAAAAAACACTAAATCTCAATATCTATTTGCACAGCTCATTAACTAAGGGCTCCCACTCAGCAAAGGGAAAAAAAAACACCGCCAAAAAACTCCCCAGCACCAAGTACATTTGGGAAGTTACTATGGAGACCACTGCATTCACTCGTTCGTTCATTCGATCGTATCTATTGAGCGCTTACTGTGCGCAGGGCGCTGCACTAAGCACTTAGAAGAGCACAACACAGTAATAAGCGGACACATTCCCTGCCCACAATGAGCTTCCAGTCTAGAGAGGGAGACAGATATTAATATAAATAAATAAATGGATACAGTAGAGATACGTACGGAAGTTCCGGGGGTTGGGAGGGGGATGAATAAAGGGAGCAGGTCAGGGAGACGCAGGAGGGACTGGGAGAAGAGGAACGGAGGGATTATTATTAGTAGTAACAATAATGATAATAATGACGGATTAGCCAGGGGAGACCTCTTTTGGAACTGCAGCGTTCTGCCTTGCTGATGTCAGACGTGTGTATCTGTGTGTGTGTGTGTGTGTGTCTGCGCCGCTTCACGTGAAACAAATCTGCCTGCAAGAAAAAAAATCCCTCCTCTTTCCTCTCAAAACACTGAATTCTCTGCAGTAGGTGTCCAAGGGAGAAAAAAGCTAACATTCCCTTTTCCATCAAACATAACATTCTGTCAGCCGCTCAGCCTGTTCTGCTACTGGGATAACATGATTTACAACGTGAAAAGGGAAAGCCTAAATCACCAAGTAATGAAAACATTAAAGTTAATGCATCACAAGTGAGGAATTTATTACCATTACCTCCAATAAACAGTTATAAAACACTCGCCCTTTCCTGTCCACGTACGGAGACACAGATACAGGACTTCATTAAGCTCAACTTTCTTTTCTTCTTCACTAGACCAGTCATGTGTGTTTGAACCAACCACCATTTCTTGTTAAGTGGACCGGTTCATTCTCCGGCACTGTCGAGAGCTGAAGGATAATCCATTCTGTTCCCCGACACTTGGTGTAGACGGACGAAACGGCCCATCTTGGGAGACCTGCGACGTGCTATCGCTCGGTGGCTTTATTTAAACGCCTCCAAAATGTACGTCGGATAAAAACCTACGAGCTCACCCATTGCGGGCTTACTCGGAGCTGTGTTTATAAGTAATAAAACGTGGCCAGGTGGGTGGCAAACTGATCCAGCCCGCCAGGAAAAGCCGCACGACCTGGCGGTTAAAGCCCGGGCCTGGGAGTCAGAAGGAATTGGGTTCTAAACCCGCCTCTGCCACGTCGCCTGGGTGACCTTGGGTAAGTCACCTCACTTCCCTGTGCCTCAGTTACCTCATCTGAACAATAAAGTCAGCCTGGGAGCCCTGTGTGGGACAGATTACCTCGTATCTCCCCCAGCGCTTAGAACGGTGCCTGGCACATAGTAAGCGCTTAACAAATACCATAAAAAAAAAAAAGACGGCCATTCACGCCGGGGCATTTAGGCCAGTAATTCTTCCCTTGCGGATGTTTAACTGAGCACCTCGGAAGCCCTGGGTTGAAACAGGTTTCCTTATTGTATTTTGTAGCCGAATGAACATCCAAGTTTATCACTGTAAATTGCTCCAGGATGATAACGGGTTGGGCATATAGCCTGCTTATAGCCAAATGGTTCTTGAGAGATAAGCTCCAGGAACACATATATTTAATTGGAAAAAAAAATAATTGAAATATCAGTGTGGACAACAAATTGGGGTTGTAGCTTGTTCCGGGAACACTAAAAGAAGACGTGGGAAGTAAATAGGCCCGATTCCAAGCTTTCCAAGTTTGACAGCTGTCCTCCCGAAATAGTCATGCTCCTATTGTGCACTATTATCCACAGCTGGCGTGGCCAGGTGGGTGGAGCCCGGGGCCTGGGAGTCGGAAGGACCTGGGTTCTAATCTCAGCTCCTTGTCTGCTGCGAGACCTCGGGCAAGTCACTTCACTTCTCTGGGCCTCAGTTACCTCAGCTGGAAAATAGGGACTGACTGGGAGCCCCTTGGGGGACGTGGACTGCGTCCGACCTGATTAGCTTGAATCTACCCCAGCTCTTAGTTACGGTTCCTGGCGAAGAGGAAGGGCTTACCAAATACCATTAAAACAAATGAAAAATCAGCCCGGAAAATGTTGAAAACTCATATTTTCCAACCCGTCTGTAGCCTACGGGTGACTGTCACAGGGGATAGGATAGAGGCATGCAAGGGGTAACCTCTGCCCAAGCAAAGGTCTTCTCCCCGAGCGCACAACTCACACTTAATAGTAGCGAAGCAGCGTGGCACAGGCCTGGGAGTCAGAAGGATCTGGGTTCTAATTCCGCCCCCGCCGCTTGTCTGCCGTGCGAACTTGCGAAAGTCACTGCACTTCTCTGTGGCTCAGTGACCTCATGATGATAATGATAATAATGACGTCGGTATCTGGTAAGCGTTTACTATGTGCACAACACTGTTCTAAGCGCTGGGGTAGATACGGGGTCGTGAGGCTCGCAGTCTCAATCCCCATTTTACAGATGAGGTAACTGAGGCACAAAGAGGTGAAGTGACGTGCCCACAGTCACACAGCTGACAGTGAGAAGCAGCGGGGCTCAGTGGAAAGAGCACGGGCTTTGGAGTCAGAGGTCATGGGTTCGAATCCTCACTCTGCCAGCTGTGTGACTGTGGGCAAGTCACTTAACTTCTCTGTGCCTCAGTCACCTCATCTGTAAAATGGGGATTAAGACTCTGAGCCGCATGTGGGACACCCTGATTCCCCTGTGTCTACCCCAGTGCTTAGAACAGTGCTCTGCACATAGTAAGCGCTTAACGAATACCAACATTATTACTATTAAGTGGCAGAGCCGGGAAGCAGCGTGGCTCAGTGGAAAGAGCCCGGGCTTGGGAGTCAGAGGTCATGGGTTCGAAGCCCGGCTCTGCCACTTGTCAGCTGTGGGACTGTGGGCAAGTCACTTAACTTCTCTGTGCCTCGGTGACCTCATCTGTAAAATGGGACAGCCTGATTCCCCTGTGTCTACCCCAGCGCTTAGAACAGTGCTCTGCACATAGTAAGTGCTTAACAAATACCAACATTATTATTATTATGACCTCTGACTTCCAAGCCCGGCCTCTTTCCACTGAGCCACGCTGCTTCTCATCTGGAATATGAGGATTAAGACAGTGAATCCCTCATGGAGCACGGACCGTGTCCAACCTGATCAGCTTGGATCTACCCCGGCGCTTAGTAGAGTGCCTGGCACATAGTAAGGGCTTAACAAATACCATAAAAAATAATAAGGGTGGTAACTTTTAGGCATTTTTTCGGTCCCAAGCACTGCATTAAGCACTGGGGCAGATCATAAAGCTGGACACAGTCCCGATCCCCCATGGGGCTCACAGTCTAAAAGGGGGCGGGTTTCAGGGAAACCGGCAGCTGCGACCCCGGATGAGGCCTCCTGGAAAAACCAGCCTTCCAGTCCTGGCTCTGTCCTTGCCTGCTGGGTGACCTTGGGCAAGTCACTTCACTGTGCTTTGCTTTCCTCACCTGTAAACTGGGGATTCAACGGCTGATGTCCCTCCACTTTAGACTGTGGGTACCATGAGGGGCAGGGGCTGTGTCTGCACTGATTGGCCGATACCTAACGCAGCACGGGAAGCAGCGTGGCCTCCTGGCTACAGCTCGGGCCTGGGAATCAGAAGGTCATGGGTTCTAAACCTGGCTCTGCCACTAGTCTGCTGTGTGTGACCTTGGGCAAGTCACTCCACTTCTCTGGGCCTCAGTTACCTCATCTGTAAAATGGGGATGGAGACTGAGAGCGCCCCTTGGGACAGGGAGGGTGTCCAATCCAATTTGCATGTATCTACCCCGAGCTTAGCACAGTGCCTGGCACATAGTAAGCGCTTAACAAATACCATCATCATTATTATTATTATCATTATTAATAATTATAGGTGTTATTATTATCATTATTAATAATAATAACATGTGGGACAGGGACTCTGACCAACCCAATCACTCTGTATCTACTACAGTGCTTAGCACAGTAAGCGCTTAACAAATACCATCAATATTATTATTGGTATCATTATTAATAATAATATGAGACTCTGACCAACCCAATCACTTTGTATCTACTCCAGCGCTTAGCTCAGTGCCTGGTACCTAGTAAGCACTTAAATATCACAACTATTATTATTATTGTTATTACAATAAGCACCTAACAAAATACACAATTCCTTTTTCTCTTGAGCTTGTCTGCAAGCTCCTTTATGCTCTTATATAGGGTCTAGGGGTGCACACTTGCTGTTCTCTGAGCTGCCTAGGAATCCTGCAATCAATAAATGTATTTACTGAGCGCTTACAGGGTGCAGAGCACTGTATTAAGCGCTTGGGAGGGTACACTATAACAGAGCTTGGAGGCATGCTCCCTGCCCACCGTGAGCTTACAGTCTAGAGGGGGAGGCAGACGTTAACAGAAATAAATGAATTAGGGATATGGCACATAGAGGTTGAAGGAGGGGTGAATAAAGGGTGATCCAGAAGGGAGTGGGAGAAGGGGATTTGATGTTTACATATCTATAATTCTATTCATTTATATTGATGCTACTGGTGCTTCTTTACTTGTTTTGATGCCTGCGTCCCCCCTTCTACACTGTGAGCCCGTTGTGGGAAGGGACTGTCTCTCTTTATTGCTGATTTGTACATTCCAAGAGCTTAGTACAGTGCTTTGCACACAGTTAGCACTCAAGAAATCCAACTGAACGAATGAATGGGGGGCTTACTCGTGGAAGGCCTTCTGGAGATGTGCTTTCAAATAATAATAATAACGGTACCTGTTTAGCACTGTTCTACGTGCTGGGGTTAATCAGGTTGGACACAGTCCCTGTCCCACGTGGGACTCGCACCCTTAATTCCTATTTTTTTTTACAGATGAGGTAACTGAGGCCCAGAGAGTGAAGTGACTTGTCCAAGCTCTCAAAGCAGACACGTGGCAGAGCTGAGATTAGAATCCAGGTCCTGCCAACTCCCAGGTCCGTGCTCTGTCCACTAAGCCAGGGCTTCGAAGTTGGTGAGATGGGTCGTTTCTTGGATATAAGGAGGGAGGGTGTTCCAGGCCCGAGGCAGGACGTGGGAGAGAATCCCGGGCCCCCAGCTTTTAATAGTAATGTTGATATCTGTTAAGCGCTTACTATGTGCAGAGCACTGTTCTAAGCGCTGGGGTCGATACAGGGTCATCAGGTTGTCCCACGTGAGGCTCGTACTTTTAATCCCCATTTTACAGATGAGGTAAGTGAGGCACAGAGAAATTAAGTGACTTGCCCACAGTCACACAGCTGACAAGTGGCAGAGCCGGGATTCGAACCCTTGACCTCTGATTCCCAAGCCCGGGCTCCTTCCACTGAGCCACGCTGCACCTTGCTGCTCCTGAGGGTCAATCAATTGCTCAATCAGTCATATTTACTGGGCACTTCCTGTGTGCAGAGCACTATAATAAATCCTTGGGAGAGCAATAATAATAATGACGGTGTTTGTTAAGCACTTATTACGTGTCAAGCACTGTACTAAGCGCTGGGGTAGGCAGAAGATAATCAGGTTGGATACAGTACCTGTCCCACTTGGGGTTCACAACCTTAATCCCCTTGAGGATGAGGTCACTCAATCTACTGCATTTATTGAGCGCTTACCATTTGCAGAGCACTGTACTAAGAAGCCCTTGGGAAAGTACAATAATTAATGTTGGTATTTGTTAAGCGCTTACTATGTGCCGAGCACTGTTCTAAGCGCTGGGGTAGATACAGGGTCGTCAGGTGGTCCCACGTGAGGCTCACAGTTAATTCCCATTTTACAGATGAGGTAACTGAGGCACAGGGAAGTTAAGTGACATGTCCACAGTCCCACAACAAGTGGCAGAGCCGGGAGGCGAACCCATGACCCCTGACTCCGAAGCCCGGGCTCTTTCCACTGAGCCGCGCTGCTTCCCCGTAACATACGATAACACAACGTCTCACACACACCTTCCCTGCCCACAGTGAGCATACAGACTAGAGGGGGAGACGCAGGATAGGTTGGGGGGAGCACAGAGAAGTGAAGGAGTTGCCCAAGGTCACGGAGCAGACAAATGGCGGATGTGGGATTAGAACCCAGGTCCTTCTGATTTCCAGGCCCGGGCTCTATCTACTAGGCCATGCTGCTTCCACAACAGAGTTGGTAGACGTCTTCCCTGGCCACAGTGAGCTTACGGTCTAGAGGAAGAGGGAAGAATAGAGGAGCAGCATGGTGCAGCGGGTAGAGCGCAGGCCGGGAGTCAGAAGGTCATGGGTTCTAATCCCGGCTCCTCCACTTGTCGACTGCGTGGCCGCGGGCAAGTCAGCTCACTTCTCTGTTCCTCAGTGACCTCATCTGTAAAATGGGGATTGAGACTGTGAGCCCAATGTGGAACAAGGGACTCCAGCCTGATTGGCTCGTATCCACTCCAACGCTTAGTACAGTGCCTGGCACACAGTAAGCACTTAACTTACTATGCAGCAGAAGCAGCGTGGCTCAGCGGAAAGAGCCCGGGCTTGGGAGTCAGAGGACCCGGGTTCGAATCCCGGCTCTGCCCCTTGTCAGCTGTGTGACTGTGGGCAAGTCACTTCACTTCTCTGTGCCTCAGTTCCCTCATCCGGAAAATGGGGGTTAACTGTGAGCCTCACGTGGGACAGCCTGATTCCCCTGTATCTACCCCAGCGCTTAGAACGGTGCTCTGCACATAGTAAGCGCTTAACAAATACCAACATTATTATTATTACAATTCTAATTATTATTAAGAGGGAACTGTGAACCCCTTATGGGATAGGGATTGTGTCTGACCTAATTAACTTGTATTCATTCATTCATTCAATAGTATTTATTGAGCGCTTACTATGTGCAGAGCACTGTACTAAGCGCTTGGAATGGACAGATCGGCAACAGATAGAGACGGTCCCTGCCCACTGACGGGCTTACGGTCTAATCGGGGGAATGTCTTAGCACTTACGATATGCCAGGCACTGTACTAAGCATTGCGGTTGGTACAAGAAAATTGGTTTGGACACAGTCCTTGTCCCACGATGAGCTCACAGTCACAGTCCCCATTATACAGATCAGGAAACCGAGGCAGAGAGGAATCAAGTGACTCGCCGAAGGCCACACAGCAGACAAGTGGCAGAACCAGGACGCTATCCCAGCGCTTAGAACAGTGTCTGATACATAGTAAGAGCTTCACAAATACCATAAAAAAAAATAGGGAAAGAGAGGGGAAACGGACAATGTAGATTTTTCAATCGCCTGTGCCCACAGGCTACCGAGCTACTGCCCTCCAGACGCGAACGGGAAAATCGAGCAGCATATTCCATACTCAGATGTTCCGCCGGGGCTCACCTCTACCCGTCAAACGGCAGGGACCGTCTCTATCTGCTGCCGACTTGTTCATTCCAAGCGCTTAGTACGGTGCTCTGCACATAGTAAGCGCTCAATAAATACTATTGAATGAATGAATGAATGAACCTCTAATAAGGAGTGGTACTTTAGCACAAGATCTTTCTTCCCGAGAATTCAAAGCGGATATAATAATACCACCTCCTTAGATTTCAAAGGCAGGTTTCTTCCCAAGAGCTCAAAATTATCATCTCATTTTCTCCTTAGTATTCATTCCTGTGGCCCAGGGAGAAGACGGGATCGTCACCTCTGATTTGCAGATGGAGGAATCGAGGTATTGGGAGGCTACGCCCCTTCCGAGGGCCACGGCCGGATTCCCAAACTCCCGAAGGCCGATCGATAGACGACGACGATGGCATTGGCTAAGTGCTTACTATGTGTCAAGCGCTGTTCTGAGCACTGGGGTAGATACGAGCTAATCGGGTTGGACGCGATCCTTGGCCCGCTGGGGCTCACGGTCCTAATCCCCATTTTACAGATGTGGTAACTGAGGCCGAGGTCTCACAGCGGACAGGTAGCGGGGCTAGGATTAGAACCCAGGTCTTTCTGACTCCCAGGCCCGAGCTCTATCCACTAGGCCACGCTGCTTCTCGGTATTTATTGAGTGCTTACTGTGTGCCGAGCACTGTACTCAGCGCCTGGCAGAGTATAACCGATCGGTGGTATTTATTGCGTGCTCACTGTGTGTACAGCACTGTACTCGACGCTTGGTAGAGTACACTGTGGGGCCTTGGGCAAGTCACATAACTTCTCTGTGCCTCAGTTACCTCATCTGGAAAATGGGAATTAGAACTGTGAGCCCCAGGCTGGGCAACCTGATTACCTTGTATCCACCCAGCGCTCAGAACGGTGCTCGGCACATAGTAAGCGCTTAACAGATACAAATAATAATAATAATGTTGGTATTTGTTAAGCGCTTACTATGTGCAGAACACTGTTCTGAGCGCTGGGGTGGACACAGGGGAATCAGGTTGTCCCACGTGGGGCTCACAGTCTTCATGCCCATTTTACAGATGAGGTAACTGAGGCACAGAGAAGTGAAGTCACTTGCCCACAGTCACACAGCTGACAAGTGGCAGAGCCGAGATTCAAACCCATGACCTCTGACTCCAAAGGCCGTGCTCTTTCTACCGCGCCACGCTGCTTCTCTGAAGCACTGTAATAATACCAAATTATTATTACAATGGAACAGAATTGGCAGATCCGTTCCCTGCCCACACGAAGCTTACAATCTAGAGGTTGGAGACAGACATTAATATAAATGAATGAAGCAGAATTAAATGACTGCGATACAATAGAATCGGTAGACATGATCCCCGCCCACAAGAAGCTTACAATCTAGACTGTAGAGTCTCTAAATTTTCCATTTAGGGAAGCGGCGTGGCCCATTGGATAGAGCACGGGCCTGGAGGTCAACAGATAGAGCACGGGCCTGGGTTCTAATCCCGGCCCCGCCACTTTCTTTTTCTTTTAAATGGTACTCTCTAAGCGCTTCCTATATGCCAGGCACTATACTTTGCTCTGCACACCGTAAACTCTCAATAAATATCACTGATTGATGGACTGAGCTCTCCGGGAAGCAGCATGACCTGGTGGATAGAGCCCGGGCCTGGGAGTCAGAAGGACCCGGGTTCTGATCTCGGCTCCGCCACTCGTCCGCTCTGCGGTCTTGGGCAGGTCACTTTACTTCTCTGTGCCTCGGTTACCTCATCGGTAAAATGGGACTGCGTTCAACTCCATTTGCTTGTTTCCGCTCCAGCGCTTAGTACGGTGCCTGGCGCATGGGAGTCAGAGGTCGTGGGTTCCGATCCCGGCTCCGCCACTTGTCAGCTGTGTGACTTTGGGCAAGTCACTTCACTTTTCTGTACCTCAGTTACCTCATCTGTAAAATGGGGATTAAGACTGAGCCCCACCTGGGACATTGTAATAACCTTGTATCTCCCCCAGCGCTTAGAACAGTGCTCTGCACATAGTAAATGCTCAATAAATACTATTGAATGAATGAATGAATGAATGAAACATTGTGTCTATATATCTATAATTCCATTTATTTATACTGATTCTATTGATTCCTTTTTACTTGTTTTGATGTCTGTCTCCCCCCTTCTAGACTGTGAGCCCACCTGTGGGCAGGGATTGTCTCTATTTGCTGCTGAATTGTACTTCCCAAATGCTTAGTACAGTGCCCTGCACACAGTAAGCGCTCAATAAATACGACTGAATGAATGAAATATCACAATTACTATTATTACTATTGTTCTTATTCTGTGCAGACATCAGTAGATTCCACGTTAAGTCCCTCGGGATTTTCTAGAAACCACTCGGAAAACAAACCCAGATCACTGCAGAGATGTTCGGGGGACGGACACGATTTTAACTTCTAGGGCTGGAAGGGTATAAGGCAACCAGAACCTGTTGCCTTTCATTTACCTCAAAAATGAAGTCTTTTTTTCCCCCATTAAAATCACCCGGACAACCCCATCATCAGTTTTGATGCCGCTGACCCAAACGATCTCGATAGATCACGGCAGAAACCACGAGTTTGCCGAATAAGAAGGGAAGAAAAAAGAAAACCAACTCCAAGTGATTTTTCAAGCGGAAACGATGGCCGTATGAAGATATATAGGTGTCAGCTCTACTGGAGGAGGCAGAAGGCGATGCTCTTTTCCTCTTAAGGTGTCACCGCTGTGACCTCTACCATTTGAAATGCCTCGATTCCACCTTGCCCAAGGGAACTCCGCACACCGGGGAAGGGAAGAAAGAAACCCACGTCTGACCTCACCTCTACACTGTCTAACGACTGACGATATAAATCAGTTCTCCCCTTGCAGACCCGAGTGTCGGGAGCCCGTGTGAAATGTTGGAAATATCAAATGATTTCCCCGAGGGCTTTACTGTTACTCAGGTTTTCTCCCTTAACCGGAGAACGGTGTTTCACATGAAGGATACACTCCCTCGGGACCTCAATTTGTATACAAAATGAACTACACAAACACAAACGGCTCCTTGCGACTTGGGAAAGAACCCAAATAATGAAGCGAGGCGGGGCTTCGGCCACCTTCTCATTTCTGGTTTCACTGATCTCTCTGCCTTTTCCGGGGACACAGAGCGCACGCTGACGCCGACCTTTAGAGTCCGTATTTATTTCCATTACAATCCCGATTTCCAGAAGTTTCTCACCGGGTTGCGAATCTGCTGGTGCCTGAGAACTGCCGTCAAAGGCAGGTGCTTACCAGAGGGGCGAGAACAAAGCACGATCACATCACCAATTTACAAAGCAATCTCTCCAAAGACCGGGGAGAGAAAAAGCTGAGTGTCAAGGTGCTTGGACTCCACCTCCTGTGGCTTTGAGATACGGAACTTCAATTCTTCCTTTCCTTTCTCTTCTCTTTATGTGCTTCTCAGAGCACCTTTCATCTGAAGAGTTTGAGTCTGCAGCCTTCAATTCATTAATCCTCACAACATCTCTGTGAGTTAGGATGCTAGTAAGAACCAACATCGCTGTTTCGCAGATGGAAAAATTAAGGCAGAAAGAGGAGAAGGGACTTTCCCGGGGTCAGAAAGTAAGTATGGGAAGTCGGAGCAGAAGTTGGGATCTTCGCTGCCGACCCGGACCATTGATCGCTTTCTCTTCCCAATGCAATATGAAGAACCGAAGGCCCAGAGAAAGTTCGCGCAGAGATGTTCCACGTCTTATAAATCAATCCGTAGTATTTATTTGGCACCTACTGTTGGCGGAGCACTCGATTGCGTGATCAGAATAATAATAATAATAACGATGATTGTGATATTTGTTAGGCACTTACTATGTGCCAGGCACTCTACTAAAGCGCTGGGGTGGATACAAGCAAATTGGATTGGACGCAGTCCCTGTCCCACATGGAGCTCACGATCCCAATCCCCATTTTACAGATGAGGAAACCGATGCAAGAGAAGTGAAATGCTTGCCCAAGGTCACACAGCAGACAAGTGGTGGAGTCAGGATTAGAACCCTTGATCTTCTGACTCCCAGGGCCGTGCTCTATCCACTAGGCTATGCTGCTTCTCTAAGAAGAGCGAGCAGATCCAATCCCTGTCCTCAACGTGTCCTGCCTCTGGCCTGGAACGCTCTCCCTCCTCAAATCTGACGGACAATTCCTCTCCCCCGCTTCAAGGCTTTCCTGAAGGTCCACCTCCTCCAAGACGGTTTTCCTGACTAAGCCCCCCACTTTCCTCTTCTCCCACTCCCTCTGTCGCCCCGACCTGCTTCCTTTCTTTGTCCTCCCTCCCAGCCCCACAGCACTTACATAGCTGTAATTCATTTATTTCTATTTACGTCTAGACCGTCAGCTCGTTGTGGGCAGGGAGTGTGTCTGCATTACTGTTGTATTGTAATAACAATAATGTTGGTATTTGTTAAGCACTTACTATGCGCAGAGCACTGTTCTAAGCGCTAGGATAGATACAGGGTCATCAGGCTGTCCCACGTGAGGCTCACAGTCTTCACCCCCATTTTACAGATGAGGTCACTGAGGCCCAGAGAAGTGAAGTGACTTGCCCACAGTCACACAGTTGACAAGTGGCAGAGCCGGGAATCGAACCCATGACCTCTGACTCCCAAGCCCGGGCTCTTTCCGCTGAGCCACGCCGCTTCCCTTTTGTACTCTCTTAAGCGCTCAGAGCAGTACTCTGCACACGGTAAGGGCCCGACGAATAGAAGTGAATGAGTGAAAGGACGGACGATGGCATTAAAACGTGACCGTGGTAAGAAGTTCCGTCAGTGAGAGCAAAGGATCCTTGGCAAGCTTGGCCTCTCTGCAGTGATAAGAGAAGAAGAAGGGCCCTCTCGTCAGCCTGGTTTCCTCTAGATAAAAACAGGGTAAAATGAGAAGCTGGGGACTATTTAGAGGACATAATGAACCAGACAGGAGGATGGGGAGAGCTGCTGGGAATTGGGACAACAGCCTTCCAGCCATTTCCCAGGATCCCATTTGGCAGAAGAGAAGCGGCAGAGGAAACCAGGAGGGGAGATGGCTTTAAAAAGCAATGAAGGGGGGGGAGGGGAAAAGGTCGCTGGACAGCCAGGTCGGTGGATCGGCGCAAGAGTTCACCTAACCTAGGCAACCTTTTAGTGGACGTCCTTCAGATGACCCCTCTCGGGGTCACCCCTGGAGAGTTCCCGGTCCTCTACCAGTCTCGACTTCGGGAGGGAGAGTCAAGCAGAGGCCCGTCCGTTCCATTCCTTGCTCGGCCGGTGGCTGGCGAGCGCAAGACGACCCGCTACAAGTCAAAACTCCCCCGCGCCGGGGAGCGGCGGCGGCACGGGAGAGAGTCGAGGGCGGAGGCTCAGGTTTACTGCACGGAACGAGGCGACGGTAAAGCGCTTCCGGGCTTTTACCGAGGAAACTCTACGGATCCACTACCGGAACGATGGCAGATGGAGGTGGGGCCTTCCGGGAGAGACGTGGCGTCGCTACGAGTCGAAGACGACTCGACGGCATAAGACGAGACTCTAAGATGAGGCAGACGATCGTCTGATGGTTTTATACCCTTGGATTTATCCCCTTTAGTCGCCTCACCCTCTCCCCCACCGCCCTTCCGTCCATATTCATTATTTCTTTTAGCGTCTGTCTCCCCCTCTAGACTGTGAGCTCCTTGTGGGAAGGGAACATATCCACCAGTGTTCTATTTAGAGAAGCATTCGGTCGTTCAATCGCATTTTTTGGGCGCTTAACGTGTGCAAAGCCCCGAACTTAGGGCCCGGGAGAGTACAAAAGGGCAAAAAACGGGCACATTCCCTGCCCACGACGAGCTCACGGTCTAGAGGGGGAGACAGACATCACTGCCGGGCACATAGTAAGCGCTTAACAGAGACCATCACCATTATCCACTAGGCCATGTTGCTTCTGGCAGAAGTTCAGAAGATTGGGAGGTGGGGCTGAAACGTCGCAGACCCTGGGAGGCGATTTCAGGGCAGATGTCGTCAGTGTGAGGGAAGCGACGATCCGGTTGCTCAGATGGTGCAGGGTCACCGAAATCCGAAGGCGGGAAGGAGGGGTAAACGAGAGAGGGGCACTTACACACCGGGCGGAGAGACGGCTACCAAATGGCACTCGAATTTTTCCTGTGGGATAACGTCGCGAAGCAGCGTGGCTACTGGAAAGAGCATGGCCCTGGGAGTCAGAGGACCTGGGTTCTAATCCCAACTCCACCGCCTGCTTGCTGTGTCACCTGGGGCAAGTCGCTTAACTTCTCTGTGCCTCAGTTACCTCATCTGTAAATGGGGATGAAAACTGTGAGCCTCAAGTGGGACAACCTGATTACCTAGTATCCCCCGAGTGCTTAGGACAGTGCTTTGCACAAGGTAAGTGCTTAACAAGTACCACCATTATTATTATTCTTCTCCGCACCTCAGTTTCCTCCTCTGTAAAATGGGGATCCGATTTCTGTTCTTCCTCCTACTTGGACCGTGAACCGCACGAAGGACAGGGACTGTATCCGACCTCATTTCTTGGATCTACTCCAGCTCATAGTACAGCGCTTGGCACAGAGTAAGCAAATATCACAATTATTACTAATATTAACAATGCTATACAATAGAACAATAATAAAAATGCTATTTGTTAAGTGCTTAATATGTTTCAGGCACTGTTCTAAACGCTGGGGATAATAATAATGGCATCTGTGAAGTGCTTACTATGCGCCAGGCATTGTACTAAGCACTGGGATGGATACAAGCAAACTGCGTTGGATACGGTCCCTTTGTCCCACATGGGGCTGACGGTTTAAATCCCCATTTTACAGATGAGGTAATGAGGTACAGAGAAGTTAAGGGACTTGCCCAAGGTCACACTACCCAATCTGATTATCTCGTATCTACCCCAGGGCTTAGTATGGTGCCTGGCATACGGTAAAAAAACCCACCCGGCCCTACCGTACTTATGCACGTATCTGTAATTTTATTTATTTCTCTTGATGTCTTATTTATTTCTCTTGATGTCTGTCTCCCCACCTCTAGACCGTAAGTACGCTGTGGGCAGGGACTGTCACTGTTTATTGCTGTATTGTACTTTCCTAGTGCACAGAAAGCGCTCAATAAATAAGATTGAATGAACGAATAGCAAGCGCTGAACAAGTACCATTAAAAAGACCGTGGCCGACAATACGATCTTTAGACTGTAAGCTCACTGTGGGCAGGGAAAGTGGCTACTCCTCCAAGTGCTTAGTAAAGTGATAATAATCATAATAATGATGATGGTATTTGTTAAGCGCTTACTGGGTGCCAGCGCTGGGGTAGATACAAGGTAATCAGGTTGTCCCAGGTGGGGCTCACAGTCTTAATAATCACTTTACAGATGAGGTAACGGAGGCAGAGAGAAGTGAAGTGACTCGCCCAAAGTCATTCATTCACTCACTCATTCAATAGTATTTACTGAGCGCTTACTATGTGCAGAGCACTGTACTAAGCGCTTGGAATGGACAAATCGGCAACAGATAGAGACAGTCCCCGCCCTCTGACGGGCTTACGGTCTGATCGGGGGAGACGCACAGCTGACCAGTCGTGGAGCCGAGATTAGAACTCACAACCTCTGACTCCCAAGCCCGTGCTCTTGCCACTAAGCCACGCTGCTTTTACGATGCATGATCCGCACATAGCGAGCGCACTGAGTGGCCTGGTAGAAAGAGCACAGGCCTGGGAGTCGGAGGAGTCATTCATCCACTCATTCAATCGTATTTATTAAGCGCTTACTGGGCGCAGAGCACTGTACTGAGAGCTTACCCTGGGTTCTAATACCAGCTCTGTCACGGGTTAGCTGTGTGACCTGGGGCAAAAGTCACATCACTTAATAATAACGTTGGTATCTGTTAAGCGCTTACTATGTGCCGAGCACTGTTCTAAGCGCTGGGGTAGACACAGAGGAATCAGGTCGTCCCACGTGGGGCCCACAGTCTTAATCCCCATTTTACAGATGAGGTCACTGAGGCACCGAGAAGTTAAGTGACTTGCCCAAAGTCACACAGCTGACAAGTGGCCGAGCCGGGATTCGAACCCGTGACCTCTGACTCCAAAGCCCGTGCTCTTTCCACTGAGCCACGCTGCTTCTCTGGGCCACATCTGCAAAATCGGCATCAGGACTGTGAACTCTATGTGGGACAGGGACCGTGTCCAACCCGATTACCTTTTATCTACCCAGCACTCAGAACAGTGCCTGACACACAGTGAGCTCTTAACAAATACCATTATTATTATCATTATGACCATAAAAGATGTCATTCCTGGATCCCACAACCGGTTCACCGAGGCCAGTCTGTCTCCGGCTGAGGCGATGGGATGCTTGGAGAAGTGGCTCAGTCCGGCGTCTTGGCGAGAGCCCGGACCTGGGAGTCAGAAAGACCCGGATTCTAATCCCGGCTCCGCCGCTTGCCTGTGTGACCTTGGGCAAGTCACTTCACCTCCCTGGGCCTCGGTTAGCTCATCTATAAAATGGGGATTAAGGCTGTGGGCCCCACAAGGGACAGGGACCGTGTCTAACTCGATTCGCTCGTATCCACTCCGGTGCTCAGTACTTAGTACTGTGCCTGGCACATAGCGTGGCTCAGTGGAACGAGCACAGGCTTGGGAGTCAGAGGTCACGGGTTCGAATCCCTGCTCTGCCACTTGTCAGCTGGGTGACTGTGGGCAAGTCATTTCACTTCTCTGGGCCTCAGTTCCCTCATCTGTAAAATGGGGATGAAGACCGTGAGCCTCACGTGGGACAACCTGATGACCCTGTATCTACCCCAGCGCTTAGAACAGTGCTCTGCACATAGTAAGCGCTTAATAAATACCAACATTATTAGTAGTAGTAGTAAGCGCCTAGCAGATATCATCATTATTAATGATACTGAATAATCTTCAAGCCCACAGACCCCGGGGCCTCCCCGGCTCGATGCCTAGGAAATAGTCAGTGCTCTACTCGTCTTCATCTTTCGTCTCAGCCAAAGACATCCGTTGGCCTTGTCTACTTCATCCTTTCCTCTCTACTAAGTTTCCGGTAGAGTTTACGCTGGCCGGTCTCCCCTCTCTCGCCCGCCTGCCCCCTGTTTAGCTGTGAACTGGGGCTAACCCACCGAAAAGATAGCCCGCAACCGTGGGAGGAGGAGGCCGTTTAAATCTAGGTGTTGGGTGAAACGTGACGATCAGAGAAAAGCGTTTCCCATTAGCGGACCCTGAGTGCTCGCTAAGTACGGTTATCTGTTGCCCAAGAGTCATAACAAAAGCGTCAAATAAATGAAGTGCTGGCTCCGTTTTTGGAACGCGACTGTTTCCCTCTGGAATTACCGGATTCAAAATTCTGCCTCTTGCCTAATGAATGACTGAAATTGGAGTCCCCGGAGTCGATCCCTGGGAAATTGAACTCTAAATATATAGCAGAGGGCTTGTGCGTTTCTGCAAGTATCTACTCTGCTAATTTAGGGTGGGGTGTTAACACAGATCAGTTTGGAAACTGGCCTGCAAAATCACTGCTGGATTCAACACTGAGAGATTATTATTATTATTTGTATCTGCTAAGCGCTTACTATGCGCCAAGCACTGTTCTAAGCCCTGGGGTAGATACGAGATAATCAGGTTGTCCCACGTGGGGCCCACAATCTTAATCCCCACTTTACGGATGAGGTAACAGGACCAGAGAAGCGAAGTGACTTGCTCAAGGTCACAGCAGACAAGTGGCAGAGCCGGGATCAGAACCCGCATCCTCTGACTCCCAAGCCCGGGCTCTTCGGTTGTCAGAAGGACCGGGGTTCTAATCACGCCTCCGCCATGTGCTTGCTGTGTGACCTTGGGCAAGTCACTTCACTGTGCCTCAGTTACCCCCTCTGTAAAATGGCGATAAGAGCGGGAGTCAGAAGGACCTGGGTTCTAATCCCGTCTCCGCCACCTGTCAGCCGTGGGACCTGGATAAGTCGCTTCACTTCTCTGGGATTCAGTTACCTAATTGGGAAAATGGGGGTTATAAGTGTGAGTCCCATGGGAGACAGGGACTGTGTCTAACTTGAGTGACTTGCATCTGCCCCAGCGCTTAGTACAGTGCTTGGCATATAGTTAAGCGCTTAACAAAAACCATTAAAAAAAAAAAAGAAGTAAACTTCTGTCAATTTTTGATTACATAGGCTAATGGAAGAGTGCAGTAATGTGGCCTGAAGCTAACAAAAAGTAGGTGAGGGGGCTTGGGACCCATTTAGGGAGTTGAGATGGGGCACTGAGGAGCTCCAGAACCTTCTGGGAAATAGAGTGAGGTTAGAGAAATTAGACAGAATCACTGTTCTGGATTTTGAGTGCTGCAGGGTAAGAGAAACCTGGAAGAGGATCCAAATTGCCACCGATAATGTCCAAAGTGTTCAACTAATAATGATTATGGTACTTCTTAAGCACTTACTACGTACCAAGCACTATTCTAAGCACTGGGGAAGATACAAGTGAATCAGATTGGACACAGACCCTATCCCCCCCATGGGACTCACGCTCATAATTCCCCTTTTCCAGCTTAGGTAACTGAAGCCCGGAGAAAGGAAGTGACCTGCCAAGGTCACACCGCTGACAATAATAATAATGTTGGTATCTGTTAAGCGCTAACTATGTGCCGAGCACTGTTCTAAGCGCTGGGGGAGATACAGGGTCATCAGGTTGTCCCACGTGAGGCTCACGGTCTTAATTCCCATTTCACAGACGAGGTCACTAAGGCACCGAGGAGCGAAGTGACTTGCCCAAAGTCACACAGCTGACAGGTGGCGGAGCCGGGATTAGAACCCATGACCTCTGCCTCCTAAGCCCGTGCTCTTTCCACTGAGCCATGCCGCTTCTCTACGACAAGTGGCGGAGACGGAATTAGAACCCAGGCCTTTCTGACTTCCAAGCCCGTGCTCTATCCATTAGGCCACGCCGCTTCTCTAATTAAGTTTTTACTTTGTATAGACCGCTAACGTTTAGAGCAGTGCTTGGCACATAGTGAGGGCTTAACAAATACTATCATTATTATTATTATTTTTATTAAGCTCTTGGGAGAGTTCAAAACAATGGAGTTGAGAGACACGTTCCCTGCCCACACAAGAATGGCATAAAATATTTATAATAAACTCGAGACAAGCTGCTACAGTTCTGCGTCCTAGACCGTGACCTTACCTTTTACCTGGAATGGCATTTTTTCCCCTTCCTTTCATTCGTTCAAATAATCACATTTATCGAGCGCTTACTGTGTGCAAAGCACTGTACTGAGTCCGATATAATTGGGAGTCAGAGTCCATGGGTTCGAATCCCGGCTCTGCCACTTGGCAGCTGTGTGACTGTGGGCAAGTCACTTAACTTCTCTGTGCCTCAGTTCCCTCATCTGTAAATTGGGGATTAACTGTGAGCCTCACGTGGGACAACCTCATTATCCTGTATCTACCCCAGTGCTTAGAACAGTGCTCTGCACATAGTAAGCACTTAACAAATACCAACATTAACTCTGTCTTGGGCTCACAACATGACAACCTGACCACAACACGGTTGTCCCGACTTCTAACATTCTGCAGGAAATCATCTCCAGAATGGAGATAAAATTTGCCACTTTTACCCGTTCCTGATAAAAATGTCATTTATCACCTCAGGATGAGGGTGGGTTGTTTTTTTTTTTATCAGAAACCCATCGTTCTGTCCACACGACCCGGAGGACAAATGTGTGTTTTATCGTCCGACGAACAAAAGCAATCCAACACCTGGCCACACGTCCACGAGTAGCCCACTCTCACAGTCCCTGAACTGTTTGCATCTCCGGGAGAGGGAAAGTCAAGATGATGGATTTAACATCTTAATTAATGTCAACAAACAAAGAGGAACATCAAATAACGTCCCTGACAGCCTGAAACAAACCAAGTGGGCAGCCGGTGTTTCCGAAAAGAAGGCTTTTGATGTCGGGATGGCGGGATAATAATTTGT
Source organism: Ornithorhynchus anatinus (assembly GCF_004115215.2). Classification (NCBI taxonomy): domain Eukaryota; kingdom Metazoa; phylum Chordata; class Mammalia; order Monotremata; family Ornithorhynchidae; genus Ornithorhynchus; species Ornithorhynchus anatinus. The sequence continues at coordinate 57,843,689 of NC_041738.1, forward strand.
AAATATCAGTTCGATATCCCGGCTAATCCAAATATTTTCATTTCTCATCACCAACTCGGGCTTGGCTGACGGTTTGTACTCTTCAACTTTCGGCTTTCATCTTGGAGCTCCGAGTGGAGGTGGGGAGGGGGAGAGAGGAAGAGACAGGGTTTGAGGCCCTCTGTGGATCATCCAGTTGGGGAGCAGCATGCCTCTGGCCTGGAAAGCCCTCCCTCCTCAAATCCGCCAAACAATCACACTTTCCCCCTTCAAAGCCCTACTGAAGGCTCACCTCCTCCAAGAGGTCTTCCCAGATTAAGCCCCCCTTTCTCTCAGCTCCCCTTTCCCTTCCCGTCACCCCGACTCCCTCCCTTTCCTCTACCCCCCATCTCCCCACCCCACAGCACTGTGTATATACGTACATATCTATAAAGTATTTATCTATATTGATGCCTATTTATGTGTTTTGCCATGTATATATCTATAATTCTATTTATATTGACGCCTGTTTACTTGTTTTGATGTCTGTTTCCCCCCTTCTAGACTGTAAGCCCGGTTTGGGCAGGGACTGTCTCTCTTTATTGCTGAATCGTATTTTCCAAACGCTTAATACAGTGCTGTGCACAGAGTAAGCGCTCAATAAATACGATTAAATGAATGAACGAGTGAATGAATGGATAGAGCCCAGGCCTGGGAGTCAGAAGGTCCTGTGTTCTGATCCGGCCTCCTCTACTCGTCTGCTGTGTGACCCTGGGCAAGTCAATTCACTTCTCTGTACCTCGGTTCCCTCACCTGTAAAGCGGGGATCGAGACGGGGACCGTGTCCGACCCGATTTGCTTGTATCCACCCCAGTGCCTGGCACGGAGTAAGAGCTTAACAAATACCAGAATTATTATTACTGCTATTTTTATTATTACCGTTATGCGATTTACAAGGCCAACTTCCCTGTTGGGAAGTTGGGGAAGACGTTGGGAAGAAGTCCCTGTTCTTCCCTGGGAAACATCATTCACTCATTCAATCGTATTTATTGAGCGCTTACTGTGTGCAGAGCACTGTACTAAGCGCTTGGGAGAAGACAATACAACAAGAAACAGACACATCCCCTGCCCACATTTGATCCCTGACCAACTGACGTCTGTCCAGTCCTGTTGCATCCATTCATCATGAGAGGTTTTCTGTCACTTCTGCCGGACATTTCCTCACTCTAGGGAGTGGAAGTGGGTGTTTGGATGTCCATTCATTCAATCGTATTTATTGAGCACTTACTCTGTGCAGGACACTGTACTAAGTGCTTGGGAGAAGACAATACAACATGAAACGGGCATATTCCTTGCCCACACTGAGCTTACTGTCTGGGGCGGGGAGACAGACATCAATATAAATCAGCGAATGACAGCTATGGACAGAAGTGCTGCGGGGCTGGGAGGGGGGAATGAAGAAGGTGACTTGTCTGTTGTGTGACCTTGTGACCTCAGTTACCTTATCTGTAAAATGGGAATTGGGGGGAAGAGCAAAGGGAGCAAGTCAGGGCGACGCAGAAGGGAGTGGGAGAAGAGGAAAGGAGGGCTGAGTCAGGGAAGGCTTCTTGGAGGAGACGCGCCTTCAAAATATAAATATGGCTAACAATTGCCCTTATTATTATTAAGTGCCGTCGAGTCGTTTCCGATTCATAGAGACTCCATGGATATACATTCTCCAGAACGTCCTGTCCTCCGCCATAACCCGCAACCTTTCTAACAGTTCTTCCGTTATCGTTGTTATGGTCTCTATCCATCTAGCTGCCAGCCTGCTTCTTCCACGTTTTCCCTGGACTTTTCCTAGCATCAGTGTCTTCTCCAGAGAATTAGTCCTCCTGAATATATGTCCAAAATATTCTAATCTATGTCGAGTCATTTGGCCTTGTAATAGATATCACAAAGTGTTATTGCCCCAGGCCCCCGGAAAGGAGATGGGGAGATGGGGAGATGAAGGGGTCAAAACACCCTTGGGTGAAAATGAGAATCTTCCCCTCAGAAGGGAAGCTCGCTGTTGGCCGGAAACGTGCCTACCAACGTGTTGTATTGTACTCTCCCAAGCGCTTAGCATAGTGCTCTGCACACGGTAAGCACTCGAAAAATACCATTGATGATTGGAGGACTGAAGGTTTGACATTTACAAACAGTGCAAATCCACACTGGCACAGAGGTTTGGAGAAGGAAGGGAGGAAGGGAGGAAGGGAGGGAGGCAGGAAGGGAGGGAGGGAGGCAGGGAGGCAGGGAGGCAGGGAGGCAGGGAGGCAGGGAGGAAGGAAGGAAGGAAGGAAGGAAGGAAGGAAGGAAGGAAGGAAGGAAGGAAGGAAGGAAGGAAGGAAGGAAGGAAGGAAGGAAGGAAGGAAGGAAGGAAGGACGGAAGGAAGGAAGGAAGAGAGAGAGAGAAAGACCCAAGCCCCTGGAGATTTTAACTGGCTGAGGTGGCATTTCTAAGAACACAAGAAATGACTCAAAGCTATTAATTAAAACCATCTTAGCAAAGGTCCCTGTCTAGACCTGTCTAGACTTTCAGCTCCACTGCGGGCAGGAACAAGCCTACCAACTCTGTTATACCGTACTCTCCCAGACGCTTAATACAATGCTCTGCACATAGTAAGCGCTCAATAAATACGATTGATTGACGGATTGAAAGACAGATGAACATTCAGTGACTTCTTCTGGGGAGGACAAAGCAACACAGAAAGGTTGTCCTCTAGACTGTAAGCTCGTTGTGGGCAGGGAATGCATCTGTTTGTTGTTGTACCGTAAACCCCAAGTGTGTAATACAGTGCTTAGCACACAGTTAAGTGCTCAATAAATTCAACTGACTGAACTGGGAGCATGCAGTCGGCAAGCAGGCTGTCCCTGTTTGTTATCTCCTCTCTACTAAAACACTTCTATCTACAGAATTCTGTCCCCGGTAGCTCTTCCCAGACCAAACTGGGAGAGTCTGGGAGAGCCTGGGAGCGACAGGCGGGGGAAAACTGCAGTTCTGGGAATCGTCCACAGGGAAGCAGTGTAAGATCAGGATTTCGATCCTGGCAGTCCCGGCCCTTCTCCCTCTCCCCTGTTTGGATTCGCCATTCTATTATCCCTCCCCAGTCAAGGAGAGAAAGGAACCCCGGCTCAGAAAACTCCTCTGAAGCACAAACACAGACATACACCTTTCCCCATCACCCTGAAAACATGAAACAATCCTTCCCTCAGCAGACCCTCTTTCTTCGGCTCTGTCTCCGGCCGGTGACGTGCTCTCGGCCTGCCGCTGCTGGTTTTCTGAATTTGGGGGGGCTGGTGACACTCGCTACCCTACGGAAGAAGCCAGTGAGAGGGAGCTTTCCCAAAATAATAGGATGCCTTTCCCTGGGCAATATGAAACACTGCAGCTCTCAACCCTCGATCACGCAGGGAAATATCTGCCCTGCATCAGGATAAAGATTTAGGTCAGTTTTGGCTCTGCGTGGGGAAAAAAATTATGAGAAACAACACCCCCAGGTAAAAGGGAGATAACATGGAAAAAGCCGCCCCCCCCCCCCAGACCTTATCTGGGTCCTATCTGCTGCTGAACAAAGTGAAGCATCATGGCGTAGCGGATAGAGCACGGGCCTGGGAGTCAGAAGGTCATGGGTTCTAATCCCGGCTCTCCACTTGTCTGCCGTGTAACTTTGTGACCTCAGTTCCCTCGTCTGTAAAATGGGGATTGAGACTGTGAGCCCCACAGGGGACAGGGACTGCGCCCAACCCGATTTGCTTGTATCCACCCCGGTGCTTAGTACGGTGCCTGGCACATAGTAAGCGCTTAACATACACCATCATTATTACTATTATTATTGATCGGTTAGGTGTTAGGTAAGTAAGCACCCCACGACTCGATCTCCCTTTATCTTTGAAATGGGACTAACTTCTGAGTCAAACTCTGTGAAAATTAAAGACCTCACGTGGACCTTCTGGCAAAAACCAAGGTTAGTCCTGGAATGTGCAGGGCAGCTGCCAGCCTACTTTGGATTTGGAGGGCACTGGCTACCCTTGAATATACAATTTATGTGATTTCTGTTATTCGAAGGACAGGGGGAAACTCACGTGGGACGCGTGAAAACCCCGTTACGATACTCGAACCTTGAAAATTCCTCCAGTGAGCAAATCACTGACCTTATTTTCTGCACCCTTGAAGGAAGATAGTTCAGGCAGGTAAAGGAGAGGAGAATCTGGTGGTTTAGACCTTTACAGTCCTTTGTGGGAGGAGTCTAAACAGCTCTTCCCCGCTCTTTGGGAAATCCCAATAGGTGGGGCCGTCCGATCCTGAACTCTGGTATACTGGTCTCTCCCAAGCGCTTAGTACAGTACTCTGCACACAGTAAGTGCTCAATAAATATCGTCGATTGACCGCGGCAGTCCCTCTCTGGGGCCCATGCCCTTTCTTTCCAGATACGTTTTTCATCACATAATAATAATTCACTTATTTATTTAGTGTTAAGTGCTGGGAGAGATGAAACAATTCCCTTCCCACCTGACGCTCAAGACCAAAATGGTAGGGAGAACAGGTATCTTTCAAATTATTACTACTGATTGTGGTATTTGCTAAGTGTTTATTACGTGCTAAGCACCGTACTAAGCACTGAGGTAGAAAGAATATAAGCAGATCAGACACAGTCTCTTTCCCACAGGGCGATCGTTGTCTAAGGGGGAGAGAGAACAAGAAATTAGTTCCCATTTTACAGAAGAAGATTCAAAGGCAGAGAAATGAACGCACTTGACCACGATCACACTGTTGGGCGGTGCTAAAACTGGAGTTATTCATCCATTCCATCGTATTTATTGAGTGCTTAGTGTGTGCAAAGCACTGTATTAAGCGCTTGGGAGAATACAACAATAAACCGACACATTCCCTGCCCACAACAAGCTTACAGTGTAGAAGGGGAGACAGAGTTAGAGTGCGGTTTCCCGACGACCTGTACCGTGCTTTTTTTCCACTAGGCTATGCTGCCTTCCCGGCAATGGTAAACCGCTTCCGTATTTTTCCCAAGAAAACTCTACGGATACACCACCGGAACGATCGCAGACGGAGAGCGGGGCGTTCGGGGAGAGAGGTGTCCGTGGCGTCGCCGTGGGTCGGAACGACTCGACGGCATAAGGCAAGACAATGCCGCCTTCCTGCTCGGGCTGAGTCCGAAGAGAAGCAAAATATTGATTTCTCTCCAATCAGGCTCTTTCTTTGGCACAGCTCTCCCAGTTCTTGCGAGAAAGACATTCTCAATCAGAAACCATTCATGGCCTGGTGGACAAAGTACAGGCCTGGGAGTCAGAAGGTCTTGGGTTCTAATCCCGGCTCTGCCACTTGCCTGCTGTGTGACTCCACGCAAGTCACTTCACTTCTCTGTGCCTCAGTTCTCTCACGTAAAATGGGGATGGAGACCTTGAGCTCCATTTGGTACACAGACTGTGTCTGACCTGATTACACCAGTGTTTAGTACAGTGCCTGGCACATAGTAAGCACTTAACAAATACCATAAAAAAAAAGACAGGTGGAAACAGGGACAAAGGAGAAGGAAGAGCAACGCTTTAATTCCCAGGTTCCAAATTAGGTAACAAATAGTTATTTCACATAAAACTATGTAGCTGTGTCAACCGTCCCTGGTTGGAGGCTGATATTCTACTTTTCAATCATATTTATTATCATAATAATAATAATATTGGTATTTGTTAAGCGCTTATTATGTGCCAAGGTCTGTTCTAAGCACTGGGGTAGATTCAAGGTAGTCAGGTTGTCCCACGTGGGGCTCACAGTCTTAACCCCTATTTTCCAGATGAGGTAACTGAGGCCCAGAGAAGTGAAGCGACTTGCCCGAAGTCACACAGCTGACAACTGGCAGAGCTGGGATTCGAACCATGACCTCTGATTCCCAAGCCCGGGCTCTTTCCACTGAGCCATACTGCACTTACTGTATGCAAAGCACCGTACTGAGCATTTGGGAGAGTACAATATAACAACAGATATACTGACCACAACGAGCTCACAATCTAGAGGGGGAGACAGACATTAATATAAATAGATAAATTAACTACAGGTATATAATACTATATTCCTCTTGTCCCTACCAGGTCTTAAGATTTCTTTTTCTCAGCACCCGAGTTCATCCCCACCCACGCCCCCCTTTCCTAAGTCTGGGCCCCAATCTCCCCAAATATCCTCTTTCCTCCTTCCCACCCAGAACCACTCTTTTTTTCCCTGTTTAATGGCGATGGCTAATAATAATGAATAATAATGTGGTAATGTTAAGTTCTTACTATGTACCAGGCCCTGTACAAAGCGCTGCGGTAGATCCAAGCTCATCGGGTTGGTCACAGTCCCTGTCCCACATGGGGCACCCGGTCTTATTTCCCATTTTACAGATGAAGTCACTGAAGCCCAGAGAAGTGAAGTGACTTGACCAAGGTCACACAGCAGCAGGCAAGGGGTAGAGGCAGAGTTAGAACCTAGGTCCTCTGATTCCCGGGCCCGCGTTCTGGCCACTGGGAGTCGGAAGGTCGTGGGATCTAATTGCAGCTCCGTGGTGGCTGCTGTGTGACCTTGGGCAAGCCACTTAACTTCTCTGGGCCTCAGTTACCTCATCTGTAAAAGGAGGATTAAGACTGTGAGCCCCATGTGGAGCAACCTGATTACCTTGTATCTACTTCAGTGCGTAACACATAGTAAGTGCTTAACAAATACCTCTATCATTATTATTCTTGTTAATAACAATAAAATTGTGGGGATTAGAGCTGGTGAAGTCATAGAGACTGGGGCTTGGACACCAGATGTGAACGACAGGAAAGAAAAAAGTCAGGCCTGCTGATCCACACGCCCCAGTAAATCAAAGAGAAACGACAGAGAAGCCACGTGGCCTAGTGGATAGAGCACAGGCCTGGGTGTCGGAAGCACCTGGGTTCTAATCCTGGTTCTGTCATTTGTCTGCTGGGTGACCTTGGGCAAATCACTTCACTTCTCTGTGCCTCAGTTACCTCATCTGTAAATTGGGGGTAAAGTCCATGTGGGACAGGGACTGTGTCCGACGTGATTCGCTTGTATTCACCCCAGAGCTTAGTTCAGCGACTGGCACACAGTAAGCCCTTCATAAATGCCGCAGTTATTGTTATTATTATTAATAGACAATCAGATCAGACATCATCTCAGTCCCCCATGGTGCTCAGAGGGGTGGCCGTCTGTAGCGCCCCCAGAAGAAACGAAACACAAGCAAAAAACCCAGCACCAGGATTCCCCAGGGAGCGTGGACGGGTCCGGAGTGAAGCGGAGACACATGCCGACAGAACGGAGAAGAAAAATAAAACATCGATCCCCCTTCCTGTATTCCACCTTCAGAAATATCAGCAAGCAGCCAGCCACGAAAAGGAGGCTGCGCTTAAAACGTCCGACCTCTTAAGTTACTTGTTAAGCGCTCGCTATGGGCTTAAGCACTGGGCTAGATACGAGGAAATCAGGTTGTTCCACATGGGGCTCACAGTCTTAATCCCCATTTTCCAGATGAGGTAACTGAGCCCCAGAGAAGTGAAGTGGCTTGCCCAAGGTCACACAGCAGACAAGTGGCGGAGCCGGGATTAGAACCCACGTCTGACTCCCAAGCCCGGGCTCTTTCACTAAACCACGGACTGAGCTCGCCAACTGAAACCCAATTCGGTTAAGAACTTCCGTTGTGGGAGGGGAATGTGTCTGTTTATTGTTCTAGTGGACTCTCCCAGGCGCTTAACACAGTGCTTTGCGCACGGTAAACGCTCAATAAATCCGACTGCATGAATGAATGGCTGTCGATGTCAGAAGCCGGTCCGAGGATCTCACTAGATTTGCCAGCAGCCTAGAAACGCTTATTTCTATAAATGAATATATGTAACTATACACAGTTACATATCTATCACACGGCACTTATGTACATATCTGTAACTGATATATTTATATTAATGTCTGTCTCCGGCACTAGACTGGGAGCTCATTGTGGGCAGGGAATGTGTCTGTTTACTCTCATGTGTCGTACTCTCCCAAGCATTCAGTACAGGACTCTCGCTCACAGTAATTGCTCGATAAATACGTCTGACTGGCCGATTTAGACAAAGGGAAGTGAAACAAGGGGGCCCATCGAAATCGTTATGACGATCATTATTATTACGGCATTTGGTAAGTACGTGCTTACTCTGTGTCGGGCGCTATTCTTAACGCTGGGGTAGATTCATTCATTCGTTCAATCGCATTTATCGAGCGCTTACCGTGTGCAAAGCACTGTACTATACAAGTTAAATAGACACAGTCCCTGAATATCCCTGAGCTGAGTTAAACCTGACAACGGCTGCGACTATTTCCGAGGCCAAAAAAAGGCCCCAAAACAGTGTATTGACTGAGATGGGAGGTGAGAAAAAGGATGGCAGATGTCGTTCGATATATATATCTATAATTCTATTTATTTATCTTGATGCCTACTTGTTTTGATGTCCGCCTCCCTCCTTCTAGTCCGTGAGCCCGGTCCTCAGAGGAAAGAGGCCGGGCTTAGGAGTCAGAGGTTATGGGTTCTAGTCCCGGCTCTGTCACTTGTCAGCTGGGTGATTTGGGGCAAGTCACTTAACTTCTCTATGCCTCAGTTGCCTCATCTGGAAAATGGGGATTAAAACTGTGAGTCCTGTGGGACAACGTGATTACCCTGCATCTCCCCACCAGTGCTTAGAACAGAGCTTGGCACATCGTAAGCGCTTAACCAATACCGTTATTATTATTACTGTTGTCTCTATTGCTGAAATGTACTTTTCAACCGCTTAGTACAGTACTCTGCACACAATAAGCGCTCAGTAAATACGACTGAAAGAACGAGTGAATGAGTGCAATGGAAAGCCATTGGAAATACACAAAAAAGCCCGCCTTGGACCCAACGGAGGGTCACCCCGCCTTGAGAGGAGACTTTGCCGGGATTCCATATTTCAAGGCATTAGCGTGGGCTTTCCGTTGGGTTTGTATTTACGGGGTTCTTTTGTCCCACGGATTTTAGATCAACTGATTTCGCCGAGGAGAAAGGAGGTAATAAGTGTCACGCTGGGTTAATGCGCCAGCTTGCCACCTCTGGGATCAAATTTGGTGCAGGGCACAAGTGAAATGAGTTTGGTGGCCTCCAGCTAGTCTTCCATGGATATTCATCCATAGAACCAAAACACAAATCATTCGCTGGCAGCCCTGCTCGGGAGAGACACGGGGCTAAAACGGAAAAGGGTGTTACAGGTCAGGACGAAGGCATGCTGAGCTATAGAGGCGCTCGCCGCCCACCGCTTATCAGCGTTCCGTCTGACTTCCGCCAATGTTATCGAGCCCGCGCCCTCTCACACTCTGAAAATCGCTTTTTTTTAAAAAAAAATCCAACTTGCCCAACTGGCCCCACCAACGGGCTGTCAAATATTCTCCACAACCTCTGGCGAAACTTCTGATGATCCTAAGCTGTTCTTTTGTCACTCAGTTGATTCAGTTGATTTCCCCAACCAGAAATTAGACGGCTGCCATCTCTACCCTAAAGAGCAGAAAGGTTTTCTTCCAAGAATCGAAATGCTCTTCACTTTCCCTTCACTCCGTGACGGCTTTCCTCGCCGCCGCGGAGCAGACGTGGAGAACCAGCAAACGACGATTGCGTGAATGACATTTACAGAGCTCTCCGACTGGAAAGGGCACAGTTTATTGCTACTGTGTCAAAAATAGAGTTTCATCGGAGGACAGGAGGCAAAGGAAACAGACGATCAATATCTGGGTCCCTGGTATCTGGACTGGAAAAACCAAAATCATTGTCTTGTTATTTTTATTATGGCGTGATGCTTGAAATTCAGCAGTTGGCCTGATTTCCATAATAATCAAATTTGGGGGGCTTTACATACTGTTTTTAAAAATCCCCACAGGCCTGAAAATGTGGGCTCGAAGAATGAGCCAGGAGGAGCCCTATTCCCTATATGGGTTTTAACAAAGGGATGCAAGCATTTTTTTTTTTCCTTTTTGAAAAGTGTTATTAAATTATTCGTCACCATTACCACCAAAGAGCAGTGTGCCTAGGCAAACCGGGGAAATTCAAACGGGGATTGTTTGTGTACAAAGACCCTTCCGTAGGAAGATTTCGGAGCTCTTTTCCCAACGAATCCACTCCCCCCGCCCCCGATATTGTTGAGGGAAGATTGAAGGAAATGATTCCTATGCTGGCCCAGAGTAAGTTGGTAGTGGGGCTACTCAGGAAAAGTATCGTCCTCTCCCAAGTGCTTAGCACAGCAGCGCGGCTCAGTGGAAAGAGCACGGGCTTAGGAGTCAGAGGTCACGGGTTCCAATCCCGGCTCCGCCACCTGTCAGCTGTGTGACTTTGGGCGAGTCACGTCACTTCTCGGTGCCTCAGTTTCCTCGTCTGTAAAAGGGGGATTAAGGCTGTGAGCCTCACGTGGAACCACCCGACTGGACAACCTGCTGACCCTGTATCTACCCCAGCGCTTAGAACAGTGCTTGGCACATAGTAAGCGCTTAACAGATACCAACATTATTAGTATTCTTACAGTGCTCTGCGCACAATAAGCGCTCAATAGATACGACTGAATGTACAAATGAGTGAAAACCTGGTTTCCAGCGTATCAGATCTCCGCCCTAAATACTGGTCAACGATATCTCTGTGCCAGCGACTATTATGATTTTTGCTAGCGCACCACCTACGGTAATATATATGTTGGTAGAGAAGCAGCGTGGCCTAGCAGAAAGAGCACGGGCTCGGGAGTCAGAGGATGTGGGCTCTAATCCCGGCTCCACCAACTGTCTGCTCTGTGGCCTTAGGCAAGCCACTTCACTTCTCTGTGCCTCGGTTATCTCATCTGGAAAATGGAGATTAAGACTGTGAGCCCCAAATGGGACAACCTGATCACGCTGTATCTACCCCAGGGCTTAGAACAGAGCTTGGCAGAGTAAGCAATTATTAATATCACTCTTCTTGGTAAAATACTGGAATATTAAGTTTCCCTTCACAGAGTTTATTTTCTTTTCTCATATTCTACTATTTCATATTTACTATTATGGGGTTTAAGACTGTGAGCCTTAAGGGGGACAGGGGCTGTGTCCAACCCAATTATCTTGCATCTACCGCAGCGCTTAGTACAGTGCCTAGTTTAGGACCACGAAAAAAAAAAGTCCAGCCAATCAAACCTAGGCTGTAACATCCAGGCCCCACAGCCAGAGATCTTCAGTCTTCATCAAAACCACTTTGTTTTTGTGGGCTGGTCGTGACCTTAATGTTATTTAAATTCTATTTTTCACTGTGAATTATTATTGATGAGGTTTGCATTATTCAGCCAGAAAGTCACGTACCACTTTTCAGCGCTGTCTTGCTGCCGTCCCACAGAGTACTAAGTGGGTCCTTAATGAACAAGAAAAGGTTATCAGGGCCCACATGGGCTCGAACCTGCTCCGGCAAAAATCCGGGGAAGCCGCAGATAACGGTTCAAAGCTATTCGAACGGCGGCTTGGGCTACGCGCTGTTACTTACGGAAAAATCTGATGGTCTTGCCCTGTGGGGGACATCACTAGCACGCCACCGCTTTAAAGACAGTGGAGAGTTTGGGCCGTGGAACCAGTTTAGCTACTCAGCCTTCCCTCTGTACCTCTATCTCGCCTATCCCGCTGCCGACTCCTCGTCCACGGCCTCCCTCGGGCCTGGAACTCCTTCCCCTTTCGCCAGTCAGTCAGTCAGTCGGACTTATGGAGAGCTTACTGTGTGCAGAGCACTGTACTAAGCGCTTGGGAGAGTACGTCATAGCCATAAATGGACACATCCCCGCACGACGAGCTTGCAGTCTACATCCGAAAGACCAATGTTCGTCCCACCGTCAAATCCCTCCTAAAATCAAATCTTCTCTGATGGAAAGTCTTTCCTTTCTTTCATTCATTTATTCAATTCATTCGATTGTATTTATTGAGCGCTTACCGTGTGCAGAGCACTGTACTAGGCGCTCGGGACAGTCCAATACAGCAATAAAGAGTGACGTTCCCTGTCCACAATGATTCAATCGTATTTACTGAGCCCTCACTGTGTGCAGAGCACTGCACTAAAGGCTTGGGAGAGTACAACAGAACAAAAAACAGCCACATTCCCTGCCCATAACGAACTTACAGTCCGGGGCGGGGCACACATTAAATAAATAAATTTCAGATATGGATATAAGTGCTGTGGGGCCGGGAGGGGGAATAAATAAAGGGAGCAAGTCAGGGTGACGTAGAAGGGAGTGGGAGAAGAGGAAAGGGGGGCTTAGTTCTTTGCCAAGGAATTTTTTAAAAGTGGTAGTTTTGCAGTTGAAAAATTTCCTTTCTAATCACTGAATGCTATTGATTGAGCACTTACTGTGTGCAGAACACTCTACTAAGAGATTGGGAGAGTACAATACAAGAGAGATTGGTAGTCACGTTCCCTGCCTACAACGAGCTTACAGTCTAGAGGCACGTCAATAACTCTCTAATTGTTATTTACTATAAGCTGGATCGAAACCGAACAAAATCTTTTGGCAAACCATGACCAAAATGTTCCCGAAGGCCACTAAAACCCAGCTAAAAAAGGACAGATCTATAAAAGGAATATTTTTCGCGATACCCGAAACCTCATCTTGAATGTGGTGGTGTTTTAAAGTGCTACCAGGTTTTTAGATGAATTCCCTTGTGGTTTTGGAGATATTGGCATTCTATAAATTGCTGATACTTGCTTAGTAAATGGAAACTGAGCTGCAGACCCGAGGAGTCAGGAGGGGATTTATGCTTCGAGGAATATATGCGGGAGAAAGAAATTACGTGGAAATTTAAGATCCTTCTCGTCTCGGTTTCGAAACTTCTCCAGAGTGGTTTTCTGGCCGGGTGCCATAGCGGAGGTCCAGGTCTACGGTCACAAGCCCTGAAATGGTTCTCTGACCCTTTCGATCGACGATCCTAGAGACCCTCTCTCTTTTTTCTCCACACGCCTGCGTCCCCTACCCTGTCGTCCTCTTAGCACGTACCCTCTAGGCCTTGAAGAGACGTCCGTTGCCCGCCCGGCCCCGAAGGCAGCGGGAGTTGCCTTGGAGCTCCCAGAGACGGTTTCGTGGCCGCCCGGTGGAAATTCCTTCATAATAATAATGATGATGATGGTGTTTGTTAAGCGCTCATTATGTGCCAAGCGCTGTTCTAAGAGCTGAGGTAGATACAAGGTCATCGGGTTGTCCCACGTGGGGCTCACAGTCTTCATCCCTGTTTTACGGATGAGGTAACTGAGGCCCAGAGAAGTTAAGTGGCTTGCCCAAAGCCACACAGCTGATGAGTGGCGCAGCTTGGCCCACAGTAAGTGCTTAGCAAATACCAGGACCTGCGTTCTAATCCCTGCTCCACCATTTGCCTGCTGCTGTGTGACCTTGGACAGGTCGCTTCATTTCTCTGGGCCTCATTACCTCATCTGGAAAACAGGGATTAAAACTGTGAGCTCCATGTGGGACAGGGGCTGTGTCCAATCTGATCACCTTGAATCTATCCCAGCGCTTAGCAGAGTGCCTGGCACATAGTAAACGCTTAACAAATACCATTCAAAAAAAAGAGGCCAGCACTGGAACAGAATGGGATGAGGGGAGAATCAATCGACGGTATTGATTGAGCCCTTGGTGTGTGCAGAGCACTGTACTAAGCGCCTGGGAGAGGGCAACAGAACAATGAACATATTCCCTGTCCACAACGAGCTCAGCATCTAGAGGGGGAGATGGACACTAATATCAAGAAATGTATCAATTACAGAATAAATTACATCAAGCTCACAGTCTAGAGGACGTAAGCTTACGTTCTAGGGAGAAGAAGCAGCAGCGGTGGAGGAAGAAGAGGAAGGGGGAAACGTGCAGGACAGAAGATCCACGCCTCTCCTCCGATCGCTCCTCCTACTTGGGCTACCATTCTTCTTTTCCCCTCCCGGTTTTCCCCCCTCTCCCCGTGGTCTGACCGTAGCCCCCCGACTTTGCAGTTCCAGGAGGTGGGGTCGCCAGATGCAGAAGGGGATAGAGCGGAAGAAGCAGCGGTGAGGAACCTTCCCTTGGGACCGTAGAAAAAGGGACTCCAGTTTTTTTTATGGCATTTGTCAAGCACTTACTTGTCAATCCCCTCTTTTCCTCGGCCTCCCCTCCCCATCGCCCCTCTCCGCCCCACGGCCCTTGTGTATATATCTGTAATTCTATTTATTTATATTAATGCCTGTTTATTTGTTGTGATGTGTATTTATACCTATAATTCTGTTTCTTTATATTGACACTATTGATGCTCGTTTACTTGTTTTGATGTCGGTCTCCCCGCTTCTAGACTGTGAGCCTGATGTGCGCAGGGATTGTCTTTGTTGCTGAATTGTACTTTCCAAGCGCTTAGTACAGTGCTCTGCACACGTTAAGTCCTCAATAAGTACGACCGAATAGATGAATGAATGCCAGACACTGTACTAAGCACTGGGCAGAAACAAGCTAAGCAAGTCGGGACAGAGTCCCTGCCCCACAAAGAGCTTGCAATCTTAATCTCCATTTTCCAGATGAGGTAAATGGGGCCCAGAGAAGTGAAGTGACTTGCCCAAGGTCACACAGCTGGGATTAGAACCCAGGTCCTTTTGACTCCCAGGCCTGTGCTCTATCAACTAAGCCACGCTGCTTCTCTAAAACAGAGAGAATAGAGAGAATAATAATAATAATTATTAGGGTATTAAGCGCTTACTATGCGGCAGGCACTGTACTAAGCACTGGGGTACAGACAAGCAAATCGGGTGGGACGGTCCGTCCCGCTTGAGGCTCACGGTCTTGATCCCCACTTTACAGATGAGGGAACTGAGGACCAGAATGGAGTAGGGGAACTGGGGAAACGGGGGAGATCAATTCACTTGATCAGTGATAACTCGATTCCCAGCCCCAGAGCATTTATATCCATATATGAAATGTATTTATTTCTATTAACGTCTGTCTCCCTCTCTGGACAGTGAGCTAGCTGTGGGCAAGGAACATATCTGTTGGTCGTTCTGTTGTACTTCCAAGAACTTAGTAGCGTGCTCTGCACTCAGTAAGCACTCAATGAATACAACTGACTCAAAGGGGTGTATCGAGAGCTTACGGAGCGCAGAGCACTGTATCGAGCACTTGGGAGAGCTCATTCATTAATTCATTCATTCAATCGTATTTATTGAGCATTTCCTATGTGCAGAGCACTGTCCTAAGCGCTTGGGATGGACGATTTGGCAACAGATAGAGACAATCCCTGCCCAACGAAGGGCTCACGGTCTAAACGGGGGAGACAGACTTAAAAACAAGCTCAAAACAACAGAGTTGATTAGTCAAGTTCCCCGTCCACAGTGAGCTTACAGTTTAGAGGGGGCGACAGACACTGATTTCAATAACGTATCGATGTGTACGTAGACGCTGAGGGCCTGGGAAAGGGCAAATACCCAGTGCCCAAAGGGCACAGGTTTCGGCGTGAGGGGAGGAAAGTGGGGGCATGAGGCTACGGTTATATACCTCCTCAAACCACACAGACTATTACTTTCCCTGCCTTCAAAGCCTTATTGAAGGCCCATCTCCTCCAAGAAGCCTTCCCTGACTAATCCCCCATTTCCTCTTCTCCCACTCCATTCCACGTCACCCCGACTCGCTCCCTTTGTTCACCCTCGGCCCCCAGCCCCACGGTACATATCTGAAATTTCTTTCTATTAATGTCTGTCTCCCCCTCCAGACCTTAAACTCACTGTGGGCAGGGAATGTGTCTGTTTATTGCTCTGTTGTCCTCTCCCGTGCTTAGTACAGTGCTCTGCACACAGTGAGTGCTCAATAAATACGACTGATTGAGTGAATGAATGAATACCTGGGAGAGGGTGGTTCGAGCTTCCTGCAGCTCAAAGGACAGACTGTGTATGTAACTTCTGAGGTTCCCAGCAAAATTCACCGTTGTAGCAGATAACTCCAAAGACCAGCTGTGGATGTGAAATGATACTAATGATAATCGAGGTATTTGTTAAGCGCTTACTACGCGCAGGTCACTGAACTAAGCGCTGGGGTGGATACAAGCAAATCGGGTTGGATGCAGTCCCTGTCCCACATGGAGCTCACAGTCTCGATCCCTGTTTTAAAGATGAGGGAACCGAAGCCCAGAGAATAATAATAATAATAATAATAATGTTGGTATTCGTTATGCGCTTACTATGTGCCAAGCACTGTTCTAAGCACTGGGGTAGTGGTTACAAGGTCATCAGGTTGTCCCACGTGAGGCTCGCAGTCTTCATCCCCATTTTACAGATGAGGCAACCGAGACCCAGAGAAGTGAAGTGACTTGCCCGAGGCCACATGGCGGATAAGCGGTGGAGCCGGGATTAGAGCCCGTGACCTTCAGACTCCCCGGCCCCTGCTCTATCCACTACGACAGGCTGAAAGCTCCACAGATGCCATCTGGAGAAGCCGTTATATTTTTGGCACATAGAGTGGTGATATATGCAATAATCATAATAATAACAATATTGGTATTTCTTAAGCGCTTACTATGTGCCGAGCACTGTTCTAAGCGCTGGAGTAGATATTGGGTAATCGGGTTGCCCCACGCGAGGCTCACGGTCTTAATCCCCATTTTACAGATGAGGTAACTGAGGCACCGAGAAGTGAAGTGACTTGCCCCGAGTCACACAGGTGCCGAGATTAGAACCCATGACCTCTGACTCCAAAGCCGGTGCTCTTTCCACTGAGCCACGCTGTTTCTCCAACTCAAGAGGCAAGAAGATTCATTAGGGAATTATCGAGTGGTAGACGGCAGCGCTTAACCGCTAGCCCTTCAAATGGTTCAAATTCAGCCTCCAAGTGAAGAGTAAACGAAAGACGACACCCCTCTTCCAGATCACGCTCCCCACCTTTCCGTCCATTACAACGCAACATTTTCCCAGGAGGTGCTACGGAACGGGGGGAGAACATCCGCCGGGAGCTGGGGAACCAGCCCAACGCCGGGGTTCACGGTGAATTCCAATGGCCGCCGATGACGGATTGGTATCTTAACGTCTTCGGTTCAAACTCTCCCCTCGTTGCGTTGCTTTCCCCGCTGCAGGCCAAAATAGCATTATAAACGAGGAGGGTGGGGTATTCCCCGGGAGAATTCCACAATAAGGCAATATTTAAGATTTACTACTCTAATAACCATAAATCAAACGGAAGAGCGGGATAAGGAGTTCCACCTCAAAAACGGAACCATACGGCGGCACCCGACGTATGATCTCCTTCACCCACGGAAGGCTCGGCAATCCAACATCGACAGATCGGATGGGGTACGGGGCTCCCTCCCGCCGAATCCAACAGGACCGCTCTGCCGGAAAAGGAGGAGCGGGAAGTCTCAACCCACCGCGGAAAGGCAATCCCTCCCCCGTTTCCCAATCCGTTCCGACTCTCGGCAAGTTTTCCCCCACCTTTCTTCACGGCGAGGCCGGGGTGGTTTCAAAGCGTTACCGGATGCGAGAAGGTAGTCCCTCTGAGATGTGACAGCGAAATTTCCCCGGTGCTTTTTTTTTTTCCCTACTTCAATTTCCAGAGTTAATTTGGATTAGATGAGCGGACTCTTCTCTAGAGGCAGCGTGATCAAACAAACAGAACGTGGGATCAGAAGTCGGGAGAGTCGGGCCGGGCCGCATTATCGGTTTTACTACGGTGCCCGAATTTAGGCAGATAATGTCTCCTCTCTGACTCAGTTTCCTAAGCCGAGGAATTGAGCCGCTAACCGTTCCTGCGTGGGAATACGGTGAGGCTTGAAATAATGTCTGCGAGGTGTTCTGGGCCACTTGGAAGGAAGGCATTTTATAAATAGAAGGCACCGTTATTGTTATCCAGAGTCCACAAATTGAATTTGTTCTACACGGAACATGCACAAGGCAGCAGATCCGTGACCTCAATAAGGGAAGCCACCGGTCCCTTAATACCCACAAAGACGCTTTTTCTCCTGAATTTCGGAGGGACGACAGTGACCGTTCTTTCCTCCTGCCCCCCTGGCTTTCCGGCTCCCGCCGCCTTTGCTTTTCCCTTCCGTTTCTCCGCCGCTTGTCAGCTGTGTGACTTTGGGCAAGTCACTTCA
Source organism: Ornithorhynchus anatinus (assembly GCF_004115215.2). Classification (NCBI taxonomy): domain Eukaryota; kingdom Metazoa; phylum Chordata; class Mammalia; order Monotremata; family Ornithorhynchidae; genus Ornithorhynchus; species Ornithorhynchus anatinus. The sequence goes on from NC_041738.1 coordinate 57,861,780, forward strand.
CTTCTCTGTGCCTCAGTTAAGAGGCAGCGAGGCTCAGTGGAGAAAGCCTGGGCTGGGGACTCATTGGTCATGGGTTCAAATCCTGGTTCCGCCGCTTGTCAGCTGTGTGACTTGGGCAAGTCATTTAACTTCTCTGTGCCTCAGTTACCTCAACAGTAAAATGGGGATGAAGACTGTGAGCCCCACGTGGGACAACCTGATCACCTCGTATCCTCCCCAGCGCTTAGAATAGCGCTCTGCACATAGTAAGCGTTTACAAATGCCATCATCATTATTTTTATTATTACTATCACCTCATCTGGAAATGGTGATTAAGACCGTGAGCCCCACGTGGGACGATCCGTTACCCTTGTATCTATCCCTGCGCTCCGCACATAGTGAGCGCCTAACAGATACCATCCTTATCATCATTCTTTCTCCCCGTCCCGCCGGGAAGGGTCGGGGACGCTCGGCCCCCGGAAACGAGGAGGCGGGTGCCGTCGTCGACCGAGGGAACCGTGTGATGAGCCCCCGCGTCTCAGGAAGGCGAGTGAGGGGAGATGGGTGGGGGATCCCGGGTGGGACACGCGGGGAGACGCCTTTCAATTCCCATGTTTCCTCATGCCCAGAGCCGTTCAAATAATCAAAGGCATCAGCCGCGTTGATGTACAGCCCATGTCATCCGAGGGACCCTTAACGACAGCTGCTGCCGTCAGCGACCGGCGAAGCACACGCCGGGCCGGGCCGGGAGAATGTCTCCCATCCATCACCGACCCACCTTAATGGCCAGGCTTATTAGTAGTAAACGGGACCCACTTACTAGCCCCCTGATAAACCGATTCACCTAATAATAATAATGATAATAATTCTGGTATTTGTTAAGCGCTTACTGTGTGCCAGGCACTGTTCTAAGCATGGAAGGTGGGGGGATATGAGCAAATCGGGTTGGACGCAGTCCCTGCCATTCATTCATTCATTCAATTGCATTTATTGAGCGCTTACTAGGTGCAAAGCGCTCTACTGAGCACTTGGGAGAGTACAAATAACAACAAACAGAAACAGTCCCTGCTCATAACAAGCTCACAGTCTAGAGATGGTCGACAGCATTTCTCTGTGTTCACTGAGAAAAGAACAAAAGAAAATGTACCTAATAACTGTGGTATTTCTTAACTGCAAATTATGTACTACTATCTTTTCTAAGTGCTGGAGTGATAACATTGTGGCGTTTGTTAAGCTCTATGCGCCAGGCACTGTACTAAGTGCTGGGGTGGATACAAGCGAATCGGGTTGGATACAGTCCCTGTCCCACATGGGGCTCTCAGTCTTCATCCCCATTTTACTGACGAGGAAACCGAGGCACAGTGAAATGAGATGACTGGCCCGGGGGTCACACAGCAGCCGAGTGGCGGGATTAGAACCCTCGCCCTTCTGACTCCCAGGCCCGTGCTCTATCCACTACGCCACGCTGCTTCTCCCCGACGGACGCGTGGACTCTCCAGCGCATCTGGGTGGGGACAATCTTCTCTACGCAAATGACAAAGTACGTCTGGTATCTGCGAAGTGCTTACTACGTGCCAGGCACTGTACTAGGTTCCGGGGTAGATAAGAAGCTCATCAGATCGGTCACGGTCCCTGTCCCACACGGGGCTCCCAGTCTTCATCCACATTTTACCGATGAGGTGGCTGTGGCCCGGAGAAGTGAAGTGACTTGCCCGAGGTCACACGGGCAGACAAGTGGAGTCGGAAAGTGACGGAGGAGGGTGGGGCGGCGCCTCGATTCCCCCGTCTCCCGGCCGCTGGCCCACGTCCTGCCTCCTCAAATCTGCCGGACAATGACTCTCCCCCTCCTTATTGAGGGCCCATCTCTTCCAAGAGGCCTTCCCAGACTAAATCCCACTTTTCCTCATCTCCCACTCCCTTCTGCGTCACCTTGGCTTTCTCCCTTCGCTCTTCCCCTGCCACCCAGCCCCACAGCACTTATGTAGATATCTGTCATTTTATATATTTGTATTGACTCCTGTCTCCTCCGCCTCTAGACTGTGAGCTCGTTGTGGGCACGGAACGTCACCGTTTATTGTAATAATACTAATGATGGTATTTGTTAAGCGCTATGTGCCAAACACTGTTCTGAGTGCTGGGGTAATAGTAATGTTGGTATTCGTTAAGTGCTTACTATGTGCAGAGCACTGTTCTAAGCGCTGGGGTAGATCCAGGGTAATCAGGTTGTCCCACGTGGGACTCACAGTCTTAATCCCCATTTTACAGACGAGATAACTGAGGCCCAGAGAAGTGAAGTGACTTGCCCACAGTCACCCAGCTGACAAGTGGCAGAGCTGGAATTCGAACCCGTGACCCCTGACTCCCAAGCTCCGGCTCTTTCCACTGAGCCACGCGGCTTCTCAAGGTAATCGGGTTGTCCTCTGTGGGGCTCGCCGTCTTAATCCCCGTTTTACAGATGAGGTAACTGAGGCACAGAGAAGGTAAGCGTCTTGCCCAAAGTCACCCAGCTGACAAGTGGCGGAGCCGGGATTAGACTCCACGACCTCTGACTCCCAAGCCCGGGCTCTTCCCACTGTGTCATGCTGCTTCTAGTACTGGATTTCTCAAGGGCTTCGCGCAGCGCTCTGCACGCGGTAAGCGCTTAATGAATACGATTGAAAGAATGAAGAGCCACCGGTACATAAACTGTGTTTACAAACTCCTCTTCTGGTCTTCTCTTCACCTCTCACAGCGCAACAGGGACACGCGGGTTGGCTCTTCCCCGAACGCACGAGTCTCTCCCTCCCGGAGCGGGTAAGTTCCGTCGCCATTTCCCACTGTTATGGATTTGAAATCCCCAAGTGAAAATAAAAGCCGCCCCCTCCCTCCAGATGCGTAAGTCCACTTGGACTACATTAGGTTCTTGGAGGGGAGAGCTTAATGGACTGGAGCGTGAGGTTTGAAGCCTCTAGACTTCCTGGAACCAGAGGTTCAATTCCTGGCCGGGTTGACTCAGCCCTCGGCTCTTCCTGGGCAGATAAATTACGGCCCCGTGGAGCTGAGCGGACGGGGGGGTCATTGGGCTGGGCCTGAACAACCCCTGGTCTTGCCCGGGTCTGCTCCTTAATGTAGGCACTCAAATGCTCATGGCGTTTTGTTCTGAGTGCCTTGGGCCCCCGCTCCCCGAAGAACCCCGGGGTTCCTCCCGGCGCTTTCCCCCCGATAGCTCGGTCAGGAGGGAGCTCCGTCTGCGAAACGTTCCGCGATCCTTCGGATCAAAAACGGTCAGGAGCATTACTAGGATCGTATCGTCATCATAATTAGGGTACTCGTGAAGCGCTTGCGATGTGCCAACCACTGTTCTAAGCGCTGGGGTAGATCGGAGTTATTCAGGTTGGACGCAGTCCCTGTCCCACGTAATAATAATAATAGTGATTATTATTATGGGGTTCGTTAAGCGTGTGCTGTGGGCCAGGTACTGTATTAAACGCTGGGGTGGATACAAGCAAATAGGGTTGGACACACTCCCTGTCCCATGTTCGTTCATTCATTCAACTGTATTTATTGAGCGCTTACGGTGTGCAGAACACTGTACTAGGCACTTGGAATGTACAGTTTGGCAACAGATAGAGACAATCTCTGCCCAACAACGGGCTCAGAGTCTAAAAGGGGGAGAGAGACAGCAAAACAAAACAAGTAATCAGCATCGATACCATCAAAATAAACCGGATCATAGATATATCCCCATTTTACAGATGTGGTAACCGAGACACAGACCAGTGAGGTGACTTGTCCAAGGTCCCCCAGCAGACACGTGGTGGAGCCGGAATTAGAACCCAGGACCTTCTGACTCCCAGGCCCGTGCTCCATCCACTAAGCCACGCTGCTTCTCTTCGTCACGCCCACCCACCACCGACGCAAATACTCTCATTAACTTGTATCTCCCCCAGCGCTTAGAACAGCTTTGGCAGAGAGTAGGCGCTTGACAAGTACCGTAATTATTAATTCCCATAATTATTACACACACACACTCCGAGAGGCACTCTGATCCCACGTCCATGTGCCGGCACTCAGAGAGAACAGAGTAAGAGGCTGGCTAGCCGGAAGGGTAATGGACTGAGAAATTTCCTGAAACTCAAATTCAACTCACCATCGATACCACCAATTAATATTTATCGAGCATTCCCCGAATGTCCAACCCAAAGACGGGCGCTTCTGCGGATCTTTACAAGACGGAGTGACGACCCACACAGAGTTTTTCTAAAGCAGCTGAGACGAGATGGAAAACACCAAAGGGGTGGGGTGTTGGTGGGTTTTTTTCCCTACTGTGGGGGGGTCTGGAATTGGATAAGTAGTTGTGTTGGGCTATAATAACGTTGGTATTTGTTAAGCGCTTACTATGTGCAGAGCACTGTTCTAAGCGCTGGGGGAGATACAGGGTAATCGGGTGGCCCCACGTGAGGCTCACAGTTAATCCCCATTTTACAGATGACGTCACTGAGGCACAGAGAAGTGAAGTGACTTGCCCACAGTCACACAGCTGACCGGGGGCAGAGCCGGGATTCAAACCCATGACCTCCGACTCCCAAGCCCGGGCTCTTTCCACTGAGCCACGCTGCTTCTCAATATGATCCCACTCCAGTCCAGGATAGGTCTTTATGGCAAGTAGTGAAAGTAACATTCCTAATGGAGATGTTTTTTGCTTAAACCCGTCATATTAATGACCTATGGAGCGGACCCCTAAATCGGGAACTTTTTAATAATAATAATTGCGGTATCTGTTAAATGCTTACTATGTGCCAGGCACTGTACTAAGTGCTGGGGCTGATACGAGCAGATCGGGTTGGACCAAGTCCCTGTCCCACGTGGGGCTCACAGACTCAATCCCCATTTTACAGATGAGGCCACTGAGGCCCAGAGAAGTGATGTGACTTGCCTAAGGTCAGGCGGCAGACAAGTGGTAGAGCTGGGATTAGAACCTATGACCTTCTGACTTCCAGGCCCGTTCTCTATCCTACGCCTTGCAGCGATATGGGCACATCCTTAGTTTCGCAGATCAGTTGAGACTATCGAAACCAGTGCTCAGTACAGGGCTTGTCACATTGTAAACACTTAGGAAATATTTTTATTTGCCACTTGTCTGCTGTGTGACCTCGGGAAAGTCGTTTCGCTTCTCTGTGCCTCAGCTAGCTCACCTGCAAAATGGGGATTAAGACTGTGAGCCCCACATGGGTCAGGGATTGGGTCCAACTCGATTTTCCTGTATCCATCCCAGTGCTTAGAACAGTGCCTGTCACAGAGTAAGGGCTTCACAAATACCACAGATATTATTACTATTATTATTATACACCTCTGGCAAGTGTAGAGCCCAGAGCAGCTTGGCCGAGTGGATAGAGCATAGCCCTGGGAGTCAGAAGGTCATGGGTTCTAATCCCGGCTCCATCACTCGGGAAGTGGGTAGCGAGCGGAAGGCGATCTGCTACCAGTCAAAACTCACCTATGCCGGGCAGCAGCGGCACGAGAGAGAGTCGAGGGCGGGGACTCAAGTTTACCGGGCGGAAGAAGGCAACGGTAAACCATTTCTGGAGTTTTACCAAGAAAACTCTCCGGAGGAGGACGGCAGGAAGGAGGTGGGGCCTTCAGGGAGAGACGTGTCCATGGAGTCGCTGTGGGTCGGAGGCTCCTCGACAGGACGAGACGAGACTCGAAATCCTGAGCCGTCCGACGTGGGGCCCGAACCCCGAAATTAAGGACCCCACCCTCTACTCTATTGAGAGACCCCTGCCGCGGACACTGCCGACAGGGAGACGGCAACTGGGCGTGGGGTTGCTGACCCGGAGCGGTGCTTTTTGTGAAGATCAGGCCGCCGAGAGGGGGGCTTGACAACAGAACCAGGCTCCGCGTGGGATGTCGAGGATCCATCCCGAAGCGCAAAATACGTGGCAGGGTGCGCCCGTCAGGCATCCATCTTTTCCACCGCGCTCTCGCGTGGATAGGATCTTAACTGCCCGAATCGCCACCCTGCTAAACGGCGTCTATGAAATATCGCCGTCTTTTGTTTTAGAGGATGATATTTCTGACGGGAAGGAGCGCATGCAAACACACATCTGCTCACGATACTAGAATGAAGCGGCAGGATGGAGGATGGGCCTCAGTTCTGCTAAGGGATAAATCGCAGTATTGGAAAAAAAAAGGTTCTTATTCGGGCTAATTAGGCCTCGGACGAGTACCATTTTTCACCCCCAGAGTCAACCTACCCCTGGGACTTACCGGGGAAATCTGATTTAATGCTATTTTGCTCAATTTTTTCACCCCTCCCAAGCCCCCCCTTACTTTTTACTGCTCCAAATGAATATCACGTGACATAGAACCTCTCGCCTCCGAGTCCTAGCCGTTCTAAGTCAGAGCGCTAATGACCAAACCCCATTACCCAACTCACGACTCGCTAGTAGATCCTACGTGAAGTGAGTCATTGGCTTCTTAGTGCTCAGGGGGCCAGTGTCCACGTCACGCAAACACTCATCACCGCCGACCTTCTCTCCGCTGGAAGTCGAGGTCTGAACCAGTGAGTCCGAACGACACTCTCGAGGTAGCCCTTTGGGGTCAGCGTGTGGGGTGGGTAAAACTGCCCGGCCACGGCCACTACCGAGCTGTCTCCGCTCCAACTGAGCGGAGGACGCGGCTTCCGGGAATTCCAACGTGGTTTTTTTTTTTACAGGAACTCGATTCATTAAGTTAAAATATCACACTGGCCACTTTTCCTTTAGCAGGCCGCCTCCCGCATGTAGATGTTTAGAGTCAAGCCTTCTGAACATCTCACCTTGCCCTCGTTATCTACGTTGTGAGCAGGGAATGCGAAGACTAACTCTACCGCACTGTCCTCTCCCAGACGCTTGCTACGTGGCCAAGTGGAAAGAGCACGGGCCTAGGAGGCAGAGGAGCTGGATTCTAATCCCGGCTCCGCCCCTCGTCTGCTGAGTGACCTTGGGCAAGTCACTTCTCTGGGCCTCAGTTTCCTCATCTGGAAAAGGGGGATTAAGACTATGAATCCTATGTGGGACAGAGACTGTTTCCAACCCCATTATCTTGTAATTACCCCAGCCCGACGCATAGTAAGTGCTTAGAAAATATCACAATGATCATTATTAGTATTATACTGCTCTGCACCCAGTAAGCGCTCAATAAATACTATGGCTTGATTAATAATGGAGCGTCTAGTTGACTGAGCATGTAGAAAAAAGACCTAAGGATCGCAAAAGCCAATAAATGCAAGAAATAGCCTTATGATTTGCACTCTCCTAATCCCGGCTCCTCCGCTTATCTGTTGCGTGACCTTGGGCGAGTCGCTTCACATCTCTGGGACTCAGTTGCCTCAGCTGTAGAATGGGGATTGAAACTGTGAGCCCCATGCGGGACCAGGAACTGTGTCCAACCTGATTACCTAGTAATAATAATAATAATAATAGTGATGTTAGTATTTGTTAAGCGCTTACTACATGCAGAGCACTGTTCTAAGCACTGGGGTAGATCCAGGGTAATCAGGTTGTCCCAAGTGAGGCTCACAGTCTTCATCCCCATTTTGCAGATGAGGGAACTGAGGCACAGAGAAGTTAAGTGACTTGCCCACAGTCACACAGCTGACAACTCCGCTCAACTGTATATATTTTCATTACCCTATTTATTTTGTTAATGAGATGTACATCAGCTTGATTCTATTTATTTGCTATTGTTTTAATGAGATGTTCATCCCCTCGATTCTATTTATTGCTATTGTTCTTGTCTGTCCGTCTCCCCCGATTAGACCGTGAGCCCGTCAGAGGGCAGGGACTGTATCTGTTACCGATTTGTCTATTCCAAGCAGTTAGTACATTGCTCTGCACATAGTAAGCGCTCAATAAATACTATTGAATGAACAAGTTGCAGAGCCGGGATCCACTCCAGCGCTTAGAACAGTGCCTGGCACACAGTAAGCGCTTAACAAATACCATCATCATTCTCATTACTATTATCCATCTATAATAATAATGATGATATTTGTTAAACGCTTACTATGTGCCAAGCACTATTAGTTACAACTCTATTAGAAAGGCAGCTATGGAGCTAGTCGTATTTTTTACATTTGCCGAGCTCTTCTTTTATGCCGATCTCTATATTGTACGAAGTGTTGGGCGTACGTCAAATGGTATTAATTCCGACCCGGCCGTGGCCTCCTGGAAGGTGACATTCTGCAAAGGGCCGAGGTGACTGGGAATGGGCACACGGATGAACAAATTCCTTGGTAAATTCGGGAAAAATCAGCCGCACGCGCTACCATAGTAACAGAGAGAGATTCTCTGGACTGTGAGCTCGTTGTGGGCAAGGATTGTCACTGTTTATTATTGGATCATTCTCTCTCAAGAGCTTAGTACAGTGCTCTGCCCACAGTGAGCGCTTAATAGATACGACTGAATGAATGGGTGAATGAAAGAGTTGGGATGTTTTGCAGCTGGAGGGAGGGTCGCCAGGGCTGATCCCGGACCAACTGTCACAACCATCTCCACGTCCTCTATAATATTTATCACTGTTATTATTAATAGTAGAAATAATCACATTGATAGTGACATTTGTTAAGCGCTTACTACGTGCCGGGCACCGTACTAAGCGCTGGGGTGGATAGAAGCAAATCGGGTTGGACGCGGTCCCTTGGCAGTCTTAATTTCCGCTTTCCAGCGGAGGCAACCGAGGGCCAGAGAAGTGAAGTGATTTGCCCGAGGTCCCACAGCGGACAGGTGGGGAAGCCGGGATTAGAACCCAGGTCCTTCTGACTCCCAGGCCCGGGCTCTATCCACTAAGCCACGCTGCTTCTTCTCAGGATGGTGACCTGTTTCCCGTGGTCAGGGGGTTTCTGCTTAGGGACCAATCCCTTCTCCATTTTTATATTCTGATCTTTCGCTTCATTCATTCATTCATTCATTCAGTCGTATTTATTGAGCGCTTACAATGTGCAGAGCACTGTACTTAGCGCTTGGAAACTACAATTCAGCAACAAATAGAGAGCCTCCCTGCCCACAGCGGGGTCACAGTATTTGATATTTGTACATTCATTCAATTGGATTTATTGAGCGCTTACTGTGTGCAGAACACTGTACTAAGTGATGGGGCAGTACAATTCGGCACCAAAAATAATAATAATAATAATAATAATGATGGTATTTGTTAAGCGCTTGCGATGTGCCAGGCACTGTTCTAAGCACTGGGATAGATACGAGGTAATCAGGTTGGCCCACATGGGGCTCACAGTCTTAATCTCCATTTTACAGAAGAGGTCGCTGAGGCCCAGAGAAGTGAAGTGACTTGCCCAAAGTCACACAGCTGACAAGTGGCGGAGCCGGGATTAGAACCCACGACCCCCGACTCCCAGGCCCGGGCTCTTTCCGGTGGTCACGACCGACAATCCTTGCCCTATATCACCTGAGCCAACCTAGAATGACAACACACCTGGTAGATTTGTTGACGGCATCTACGGAAGCAACGTGACGTAGTGGACAGAGCCCGGACCTGGGAGTCAGAAGGTCATGGGTTCTAATCCTGACTCCGCCACCTATGTGCCGCGTGGTCCTGGGCAAGTCCCCTCAGTTCTCTGTGCCTCAGGTACCTCAGCTATGAAATGGGGATGAAGACTGTGAGTCCCATGCGGGCCGGGGACTGCGTCCAACCCGATTTCCTTGTATCTACCTCAGTGTTTCGTATAGTGCCTGGCATGTAGTAAGCGCTTAACAAAATACCAAATTATTACCGTCTCTCTCACCCTCTGGTCCAGTCCCCTAGGCACACGGGAACCTATGTGTCCTGAGGAGCGGCGTGGCTTAGTGGACGGGCTTGGGAGTCAGAGGTCATGGATTCTAATCCCGCCTCTGTCACTTGTCAGCTGTGTGATCTCAGTAAGTCACTTCACTTCTCTGGGCCTCAGTGACCTCATCTGGAAAATGGGGATGACGACTGTGATCCCCACATGGGACAACCTGATGACCTTGTATCTACCCCAGCGCTTAGAACAGTGCTTGGCACATAGTAAGCTTTTAACGAATACCAACGTTATTATTCAAAGCAGACGACAGATGCCGCCCCGGTGCTTAGTACATTGTCTGGCACATTGTAGGCGCTTAACAAACACCACAAGTATTATCATTATTGTCTTTACCCCTTTGGTCCAGTTTCCTAGGCATACGGGAACCTACGTGTCTTCAAGACGATAGATGCCGCCCCAGCGCTTAATAATTTTAATGTTGGTATCTGTTAAGCGCTTACTATGTGCAGAGCACTGTTCTAAGCGCTGGGGGAGACACAGGGTAATCAGGTTGTCCCACGTGGGGCTCACAGTCAATCCCCATTTTACAGATGAGGTCACTCAGGCACGGAGAAGTGGAGTGACTCGCCCACAGTCACCCAGCTGACAAGTGGCAGAGTCGGGATTCAAACCCATGACCTCTGACTCCCAAGCCCGGGCTCTTTCCACTGAGCCACGTAGATGCCACACAAGCACTTAGTACATTGTCCGGCATGTTGTAGGCGCTTAACAACAACGGGGAAGCAGCGTGGCTAGTAAGTGCTAAACAAATACCAACAATGTTATTATTATTATTATTGTTATTATTAACAAACCCCTCAACTATCATTATTATCATCTCTCTACCCCTTTGGGCCGGTTTCCTAGGCACCCTCGACCCAGACATTAGAGGAGCAGTGTGGCTCAGTGGAAAGAGCATGGGCTTGGGAGTCAGAGGTCAAGGATTCGAATCCCCGCTCGGCCACTTGTCAGCTGTGTGACTGTGGGCGAGTCACTTAACCTCTCTGGGCCTCAGTTACCTCATCTGTAAAATGGGGATTAACTGTGAGCCCCACGGGGGACAACTTGATTATCCGGAATGCACCCCAGCGCTTAGAACAGTGCTCTGCACATAGTAAGCGCTTAACAAATACCATCATTGTTATTAGAAAGCGCTCCATCGCCGGAAAGGTCTGAAATTCTTCATAATTCCCTACCCCCTTTCCCCTAAGTCCGGATCCCATTGGATTAGCCGGAGTCCACTTGATTGCTGCAGTTCCAATAGCTTGTTCAGGCATCGATTGCCGTCATGTCACCGGGAGAAAAGGATTAATAATGGGGTGCTCAGGTTGGCTCAATACCGCTGATGGTGCCTGACAAAAGACAGTTACTAGCGGTCCCGCCGAGACTCCATCCGTGCGGGCGAGCCGCGAGCAACATCATTCAGAGTTTCGCAGAATAATGATTAACTCCAGAACTTCGCCTTACAGAAAATCCGACAAACAGTTCCTATTATTTCCAAATGAATTCTCTCTCCTCTCCTTCTCTGCTCCTTCGGCTCCCAGCTCACCCGGGGACAGACTCCCTGACGTCTCTGCCCAACAGAAGACGGATCCCCGGATCAGGTCGGGGGCCCTTCAGGCCGCTGCCACGGGCCTGATTCGGTAGCGGACGTCCGGGCGAAATGGCCACCGGATAGAGAAGCAACTTGTAGAATGATAACGATAAGCGTTACGGTATTCGTTAAGCATTTACTACGTGCCAAGTACTGTTCTAAGCGCTGGGGGAGATACAGGGTAATCGGGTCGTCCCACTTGGGGCTCCCACTTTGAATCCGCATTTTACAGATGCAGCAACTGAGGCAAAGAGACGTTAAGTGAAACTGCCCAAGAAAAGTGGCGGAGGTGGGATTAGAACCCACGTCCTCTGACTCCCAAGCCCGGGCTCTTGCCACTAAGCCCCGCTTCAAATGATCGACCACCCCGTCACGGGACCAAGAGGGCCGGTGTTCAGCACCTGTCTTCCACGTGATGACATCACGTCGCGCTGCGTTTGCGTGGCGTCATCTACGGACCTCATTGTGTCACACCCTTGCACATGGTGTAAAACGATGTCGTGGGAGGGCACTTTTCCACCATTTCATTCATTCATTCATTCATTCAATCGAATTTACTGAGTCCTTACTGTGCGCAGAGCATTGTACTAAAGCGCTTGAGAAGCACGACAATTATCAGTGACGTTCCCTGACCACGACGAGCGTACAGTCTAGAGGACTCCGCTGTCCTCCGCCGTCTCACGGTTCCGGTCAGCCCGGCTCGGATACCTCGATTTACGCCCTGCTCACGGATCGCTTATCTCCTCCCCTCATTTTTGAGGGACCCAACTGTCTTGGAGAAAAGGGGGATGGTGGCCATGATGGGGATGTCCCACACAACAACAGTAAAAATTCTGGTATTTATTAAACACATACTGCGTGCCAGGTGCTGTTCTAAATGCTGGGGGCAGATATAAGATAGCCAGGGTGGCCACAGTCCCTGACCCACATAGGGATCACAGTCTTCATCCCCATTTCACAGACGAGGGAACTGAGGCACAGAGAAGTGATGTGAACTGCCCATGTTTCCACAACAGACGAGGGGTGGAGCCAGGATTAGAACCCAGGTCCTTCTGAATCCCGGGCCCCCCGGGGCTCTATCCACCAGCCCATGCTCCTATAATTGGGCTCACAGTCTAGATAAAAGGGAGTAGGATTTAATCCCCTCTTTACAGGTGAGGAGTCTGAGGCACAGAGAAGTTAGCTGACTTGCCCAATGTCACACCGCAGACAACTGGACATGCCCGGGATTAGAATTCAGGTCCTCTAACTCTCAGGCCCGAGATCTACCCACTAGGGTCTCAATCGATCAATCAATCATATTGATTGAGCGCATACTATGCGCAAAGCAGTGTACTATGCACTTGGGAGAGCGCAATATAGCTACAGACACATTCCTGCCCACAACGAGCTCACGGTCGAGAGGGGGAGATAGACGCCGATATAAGTAGACAGATAAATAAATAAATTACAGATATATACCTCTGTGCTGTGGGGATGGGCGAGAGGATGAATGAAGGAGCAAGTAAGAGCGGCGCAGAAGGGAGTGGGAGAAGAGGGGAGGAGGGCTTAGTCAGGGAAGGCTTCCTGGAGGAGATGGGCCTTCAAGAAGGCTTTGAAGCGGGGGAGAGCAATTATCTGTCGGCTCTGAGGAGGGAAGGCGTTCCAGGCCGGGGCGGGATGTGGGCGAGAGGTAGACGAGATGGAGGTACAGTGAGAAGGTTGGCATTAGAGGAACCAAGAGTACGGGCCGGGTTGGAGTAGGAGAGTAGTGAGGTGAGGCAGGAGGGGGCAAGGTGATTAAGTGCTTTATAGCCGACGGTGAGGATCTTTTGTTCCATGAGTTCAAATCCCGGCTCTGCCACTTGTCAGCCGTGTGACTGTGGGCAAGTCACTTAACTTCTCTGTGCCTCACTTACCTCATCTGTAAAATGGGGATCGATTGTGAGCCTCACGTGGGACAACCTGATGTCCCTGCATCCACTCCGGCGCTTAGAACAGTGCTCGGGGCCGGGCGAGTCACTTTACTTGTCCGTGCCCCCATGTTATAACAATAACATGTACCCCAAGGTACAATTTCCCAAGCGCTCAGTACAGTGCTCTACACACAGTAAGCGCTTAATGAATATGATTGAATGAACGATACAAACTCCCGCTGCCTCTGTTTCCCTCCCTTGAAATTAAGGAGTTGATTAATTTCGATGAATCAGTTGAAATCAATTTAATTAATTCAATTTAAATTGATTAACCCGAGGCGTCCACCTCAGAGTGTCCTAGCGGACAGAGCACGGGCTCTGGGATCTAATCCTGGCTCCATCACGTACCTGCTGTGTGACCTTGGGTAAGTCACTTCACTTTTTCTGGGTCTCGGTTTTCTCATCTGCAAAATGGGGATTCAATACCTGTTCCAATCTCCTACTTAGACTGTGAGCCCCAGGTGGGACTTATTATTATTATAATGGCTCTTGTTAAGCGCTTACTATGTGCCAAGCGCTCTTCTACGCGCCGAGGTGGATACAGGTCGATCAGGTAGGACACAGTCCCTTTCCCACATAGAGCTCGCACTCTTAATCCCCGTTTTGAATACCCTGGATCTACCCAAACTCTCAGTACGTCGCTTTGCACCTAGTAAGTGCTTAATAAATACCACAATTATTATTATGATTACCTTGATTAATCCATCCCTGAAAACCGGCAGGACCCAGTGGCTCAAAGCATAAAAGAAATCAGGCCACAGATAGATAAAACTTAAAAAAAAAAAGGGAAAAATAAGACCTTTTGTCCAGGCACTCCTTCAGACCTTTTGTGTTCCCCGTCACGGGAAGCCTGAACGCTTTGACCGTGGCAATTTCAAGAAAGGCCGGTACATATTTCTGCGGGAGACTAGACTGCTTCAGGACCTATCTGCAAGGCTAAAACATACGACTGGAAAGTGCACTGAGATCCCCAAATAACCGGGGCTAGAAAAATGAAAAGTACGAAATCAACAGCAATGCGTCTTACAGTCGAGTGGGACGATTCCTCTTGCCGAAGCTGGGAAGAAGGCCTCCGTTTGGAAGAAGATGCTTGGGATAACTGCGAAACCACGCTGCGCTTCTAAACTTTGCCGCCGATAAAGCCAACTCTGTTATGTCGCAATAATAATACCGTGGTATTTATTAAGCGCTTGCTACATGCCAAATACTAGATTAAGCGCCGGAGTAGATACAAGCTAATCAGGTCCCATATGGGGCTCAGAGTCTAAGTAGGAGGGAGAACAGGGATTCAATCACTCATTCATTCACTCGTATTTATTGAGCGCTTACTGTGTGCGGAGCACTGTACTAAGCGCTTGGAAAGTACAATTCGGCAACCAATAGAGACAACCCGACGACGGGCTCACGCTGAATCCCCATTTTGCAGACGAGGGAAGTGAGGCCCAGAGAAGTGAACCGACGGGTCCAAGGTCACACAGCAGGCACGTGGTGCGGTCAGGATTAGAAAGCAGGCCTTCTGACGCACCGGTCCTTGTTCTTTCCACGCTGCTTCTCCCATATGCTTACACAGTGCTCTGCGCACAGTAAGCGCTCAATTAATACCGCCGATCGATCGACCGGTGGACGGATGAGAAGCAGCATGGCTTAGCGGAGAGAGCAAGGGCCGGGGAGTCAGAAGGTCAGGGGTTCTAATCCCGGCTCTGCCACTTGTCTGCTGTGTGGCCTGGGGCAAGTCACTTTACTTCCCTGTGCCTCAGGTCCCTCATCTGTAAAATGGGGATGACGACTGCGAGCCCCATCCGGGACGGGGACTGTGTCCAACCCGATTTGCTTGTATCCACCCCGGTGCCTAGTACAGTGCCCGGCACACAGTAAGCGCTTCACAAAGACCACAGTTATCATTATGACTATCCCCCTACCGCGAATGTTTCGGTTTTAAATAGGAGAGGCTCTGGTGACAGCAGGCACCTGAGTTCAGAGATGAATTGAACCCATCTCCCCCTCCCAGGCGATCCAATTCACCCACAACCCCACCTCATCCCACCCCCAATTAAAGGGAAAGAATCTCAACCTGCCATCCTGTCCTTCATGATCTCCAACCCGGGGCGGATGGCGGAGCCGGTGACCTCCCCCCGCATAAAAAGGGGAAGGGGTCTGGGCCGTAAATTCTGTCCCGGAGAACATCCTCCCAGCAGTAAATCGGAATCCTCTCCGTGCCCTCTTTATTATCACATTCACAGCATGAAGTTATGAGCTTCCTCACAGCTCCTGCTATAAAAATGTGATGGATGGCGGGGAAACCTCAGGGAGTTAATCTATTCTTCCATTAAATTTTACTTTAATTGGTCTTTGAGTCAATCAGAAACTCACTAGACAGTGAATTAAGAAAGAAAAGAATGAAATGGAAAAAGAGGTTTCTTTTTGCAGCTCCTATTTGGTAATACAGGGTTAGTCTTCCATTGAAAGAAAAAGGGAGGTCATTGATCCATACAAATAATCCTTGGCTCTGCTTGAAGTGAACATTAGCTCGGAGAGACGAGGAGGGGAAACGGGGCGGTCCTCAACCGCCGTCGCAACCGACCCTGTTGCGGAAAAATCCCCGCAAAAGCCGTACGGGTTCACGTCACCCCTCGCCCTCCCCATCACCGAAGATGTTAATCCTAGGGGGGGACAAAAAAGGAAGGAGCCCCGCCAACTTCGGGCCCGGAAAGAGGGGTACCGTTCCGACCAGAGTCGGCCGCAGCGAATCACGGTCGCCGCCGATACGGCCTGCAACCCCCAAAGAAGGCAGACGCTAAATATGAAGGATGGATCGGTTGAAATTTTCACGGGTTCAGTTGGTTCGGGGTCCGCGCAGTACTTAGAGCCATAATGGGCTCTGATAAAGATCCTTAGGATCTACTAACGGCCTCTCTGGACTTCCTGTCTAATTAGCGGGATGAGGAGCGAGCCGGCCAGAAACTGAATGTTGACTGCAAAACGAGGGGAGAAAAAAGCCGAAGCGGAAAGAAAAACAAACCAGAGCAAAAGCCGAAGAAAACAAGAGCGAGCCAGGGTTTCACAGATTGTGCTCCTGAGCTGACAACTGAAGTTTATGCCCTGGAATATATGGTAATAAGGTTTTATAGGAGCGAGCCCCAGGGACCTGAATGTCTCACTGTAAACAACGGACTTCGGGGAAAAGCCTAGGATTTGAGTAATGTACTCTGTCTTCACTCCTGATAAAAAAAAAGAAAGAAAGAAAGAAAGAAAGAAAGGAAGATGGGGGAGGGGGGAGAAGGGATGAAAGAAAGGAAGGAAGGAGAGCTATGAGAGGAAGGAAGGAAGCACACAAGGCAGGAAATAATTCCCCTCTTCTTTCTTCACGATCCTAAATTTTAGCAAATGTCCCCGAAGGCAAACCTAACTGACAGCTTGGGCAGAAGACTATAATGTGGTTGTGGGCAGGAAACGCATCTACCATCTATGTTGCATTCTCCCAAGTGCTTAGTACAGCGCTCCGCACGCGGTTGGCGCTCAATAAATAGGATGGATTGACGGATCGAAACCCAGTTGGCCTATGGAAAGACAAAGGATTTAAGATGCAACCATTCTGGCGGTCTGCGGTAGCACAGAAGAGAAGCAGCGTGGCTCAGTGGAAAGAGCCCGGGCTTGGGAGTCGGAGGTCGTGGTCCCGGCTCCGCCACTTAGCTGTTGTGACCTTGGGCTAGTCACTTCACTTCTCTGTGCCTCAGTTACCTCATCTGTTAAACGGGGATTAAGACGGTGAGGCCCACGGGGGACGGCCTGATTATCTTGTATCTATCCCAGGGTTAAAGAACAGTGCTTGGCACATAGGAAGCGCTTAACAAATACCAATATTATTATTTTTATTATAACAGGAAGCAGGTAACGTGTCCCTTGTCCTCCCTTTCGGATCTATGCGGAAAACCTGAGCCGGTCTCCGCGAGGGTACCCCGAAACCAAGGGAGTGAATGGAACAACAGCCCCTCAAAAGGGTCTCCCTCTCTCTCCAGCGTTTCTCCAGAGCCACTGGGAAGCCCGTTCTGTTTCACCCGGCTCCCATCTCAACCCTCACCACCTAGAGGGATGTTGGAGTGCCAGACGAAAATCATCACGAGAGGATTCCCTCTGGAGACTGAGGTCAGGTAAAGCTCAAAAGTAGCCTTAAGCCAATACCGAACGATCTCAGTCCCCAGGGTTCCCTGAGACTAAATCAGGTTGCTCGGAAAATTTTTTATCCTCCAAAATGTCCCTTCACGGAGATACCGAGCCGGGAGACTTTCGTTCAAGTTGATTCTTCAGAGGTAGAGCAGCGGCGTGGCCTAGCGGATAGAGGCCGGGCCTGGGAGTCAGAAGGACCCGGGTTCTAATCCCCGTTCCGCCTCTTGTCCGCCGCGTGACCTTGGGCAACTCCCTTCCCGTCCCTGGGCCTCAGTTCCCTCATCCGCAAAATGGGGCCAAAGACTGTGAGTCCCTCTTGGGATATGGACTGCGGCCAACCCGCTTAGCGCGTGGCTCAGTGGAAAGAGCCTGGGCTTCGGAGTCAGAGGTCATGGGTTCGACTCCCAGCTCTGCCACTTGTCAGCTGTGTGACTGTGGGCGGGTCACTTCACTTCTCTGTGCCTCGGTTCCCTCATCTGTAAAATGGGGATTAACCGTGAGCCTCACGTGGGACAACCTGATGACCCTGTATCTCCCCCAGCGCTTAGAACAGTGCTCTGCACGTAGTAAGCGCTTAATAAATTCCAACATTCTTATTACCTTAGTCCTCGGTACAGTACCCGGCACGTAGTAAGCGCGTAACGCATTCCGTAACAAATGAAATTCTTTTTAAAAAAATGTACGCGTCCCATCTGAACCTGGACTCGTATAAGGCCAACTGTGCGGCCCCCAGCCTTTCTGTGACGCCGTGCTCCATAAAAAGATTGCTGACACCCTCTCCTTCCCCGCTCCAGCTAGACTGCACAAGGGGTGTCTGGAACAGGAAGTCGAAGCCAGGCTGACCCGTGAATGAACTCTCCTGCATATTTAAACACGGGGACTGATGAATCCTCAGGGAGGGTGCCCTTCTGGGGTATGCGTGTCTGTGTGACTGTGTCTGTGTCTGTGTGTTTGCGGAAGGGCAGTCCTGAAAGGCGGGTGTGAAGGTTTCTGGATAATTATGAAAATGAGATCCTTTACAGCAGACTTCAGGCTCCATTTGGATTGACAGCTGATGAACAGAGCATCTCAAGTCTTCCTGGGCTCAATAGTTGTGGGGTTAAATCATGCCCATTTGGGCCGCAGCTGACACAGAAAGCAGACCCAGATGCACAAGTTGGATTATTGGGGCTTGGGGGGGGGGGGGCTATTCTATATTTAACATTCTTCCTCCTCCTCTCTGGGGAAGATCCCCGCTCTCCCCTTTCCCGCCCCGAAAAAAAGGTGCACGCTGAAAAATTCTACAGCTATATTCACGTCACATCATCTAGAAAAAGAGAGGCTCTAATGACACGAAGACAAGTCTAAATGTAGATACACACACAAACACACACACACACACACACAGATAGTATTCATTAAATGCTTATTATATGCCAAGCACTGGGCTAAGTGCTGGGGTACTTAAAGCAGTCTAACCAGGCAGTTCCCGTCCCACTCAGTGCTCCCAATCTATAACGGTTTCTGATTATAATAATAATAATAATTGTGGTATTTGTTAAGTGCTTACTATGTGCCAAGCACTGTACTAAGCGCTGGGGTAGATATAAGCAAATCGGGTTGGACACAGTCCCTGTCCCGCATGGGGCTCACAGTCTCAATCCCCATTTCACAGATGAGGGAACTGAGGCCCAGGTATTTATTCATTCATTCATCCAACAGTATTTATTGAGCGTTTACTATGTGCAGAGCGCTCGGAATGGACAATTCGTGTAGTGGCTCAAGGTCACACAGCAGACAAGTGGCGGAGTCAGGATTAGAACCCATGACCTTCTGACTCCCAGGTTCATGCTCTAATCACTATGCCATGCTCTTCTGAACCCAGAAGTGGTTTCCCTCTTCACCCAAGTATTCATTCATAACAATAATAATGATGATAATGTGGTATTTGTTAAGCGCTCATTATGTGCAGAGCACTGTTCTAAGCGCTGGGGTAGATACAGGGTCATCAGGTTGTCCCACGTGAGGCTCACAGTCTTCATCCCCATTTTACAGATGAGGTAACTGAGGTGCAGAGAAGTGAAGTGACTTACCCACAGTCATACAGCTGACAAGTGGCAGAGTCGGAATTCGAACCCATCACCTCCGACTCCCAAGCCCGGGCTCTTTCCACTGAGCCACGCTGCATTCATTCATTCAATCGTATTTATTGAGCACTGTGTGCAAAGCACTGTACTAAGCACTTGGAAGAGTACACTAGAACAATAAACAGACACATTCCCTGCCCACAATGAGCTTACAGTCTACGGAAGCAACATGGCTTAGTGGAAAGAGCCCGGGCTTGGGAGTCAGGGGATGTGGGTTCCAGTCCCGGCTCCGCCACTTGTCTGCTCTGTGACCTTGGGCAAGTCACTTCAATTCTCTGTGCCTCAGTTATTGCATCTGTAAAATGGGGATGAAGGTTGTGAGCCCCACATGGGGCAACCTGATTACCTTGTATCTACTCCAGTGCTTAGAACAGTGCTTGGCACATAGTAAGCGCTTAACAAATACCGTTATTATTACTATTATTAGAGGACGAGATTACAGTTTAGAGAACCTCTTCCACTTTAAAAACCCCGCCTATCTAGGTCGATCCAACAATCAACCACTGGTATTATTGAGCACATACCGTGTGTGGAACACTGTCCTAGAGAAGCAGCGTGGCTCAGTGGAAAGAGAACGGGCTTAGGAGTCAGAGATCATGGGTTCGAATCCCGGCTCTGCCACTTGTCAGCTGGGTGACTGTGGGCAAGTCATTTAATTTCTCTGTGCCTCAGTTACCTCATCTGTTAAATGGAGAGGAGGACTGTGAGCCCCACTTGGGACAACCTGATGACCCTGTATCTCCCCCAGTATTTAGAACAGTGCTCTGCACATAGTAAGCGCTTAACAAATACCAACATTATTATTATTTCTAAGCCCTCAGGAGATTATGACGACAGAGCAGAGTTGTTAGACATGTTCCCTGTCCACAAGGAGCTGCCAATCTAGAGGAGGACACAGACATTAAAATCCATTTTGGATATAGATATAAGCGGGGTGAGGCTGAGTGTGGAGTGACTAATTCATTAAGATTAAGACTGGGTGCCCTATGTGGGACAGGGACTGTGTCCAACCCGATTATCTCGTATCTACCCCAGCGCTTAAAACAGTGCCTGCCACATAGTAAGTGCTTAACAAATACCACCACTATTATTAATATTATTATTATTAGCAGACTGAGGTCAGGAGCAGGTGGGGTTTGCTGTCACTCAGATGAATGAATTTGTGCTGCCGACCTTCTTTCTTTTTCTCTCTTCTTTTCTCTCTTTCTCTTTCTGTCCTTCTCGCTCTCTCCCTTTATCTCCTCTCTCTTTTCTTTCTCTTTCTCTCTCGCTCCCCGTCCCTCCTCCCTTTCTTCCTTCCTTCCGTTTTCTTCCTGTTTTCTCCCCCCAATTTCTCTCCCCTTCTCGGTCCTGCCGTGTCCCATCCCTCTTGGAGGCAGCCAGTGTCATTCTGCCCCACGGTACCTAGCTTCAGCGTGGCTTGGTGGACAGATCCCGCGTCTGGGAGCCAGATGGACCTGGGTTCTAATCCTGGCTCTGCCACATGTCTGCTGTGTGACCTTGGGCAAGTGCTTAGTACAGTGCCTGGCACATAGTAAGCGCTTAACAAACACCATTATTATTATTATTAGTCTCTGGGCCTCAGGATGGACCTTGTCCGTCAAATGGGGATCAAGATTCTGAGCCCCATATGGGACAGTGACTGTGTCCAACCCAATTAATAATGTTGGTATTTGTTAAGCGCTTATTATGTGCAGAGCGCTGTTCTAAGCGCTGGGGGAGACACAGGGGAATCAGGTTGTCCCACGTGGGGCTCACACTCTTAATCCCCATTCTACAGATGAGGTAACTGAGGCACAGAGAAGTTAAGTGACTTGCCCAAAGTCACACAGCTGACAAGTGGCACGGCTGGGATTCGAACCCATGATCTCTGACTCCAAAGCCCGTGCTCTTTCCACTGAGCCACGCTGCTTCTCTTTTAACTTAACTTGTAACCCAATTAACTTGTATCCACCCCAATACGTGGAAGGTGCTTGACACATAACAAGCGTTTAATAAGCACCCTGATTAACTGTCGGCAAGGATCACGTCCACCAACTCTATTTCACTGTAAAAATTACGGCATTTGACAAGTGCTTACTATGTGTCAAGCACTGTTTCAAGCGCTGGGGTAGATAGGAGGTAATCAGTTTGGACACAGTCCCTGTCCCACATGGGGCTAACGGGCTTAACCCTCATTTTACAGATGAGGTAACTGAGGCAGAGAGAAGTTAAGCGACTTAACCAAGGTCACACGGCAGACAAGCGGAAGAGCCAGGATCAGAACCCACGGTACTCTCCCAAGCGACTCGTACGGGGCTCGGCACACAGCAAGCGCTCAGTACATACCACCGATCGACTGTCCGATGGATCGATCCTGCCTGGACGAAGCCGCCAGTTGCTCAGTCCCCGAACCTTGGGTGCACAGCTGGGGGTAGCGGGGTTCACTTTGAGGGTCGGAGCTGGGGATGGGAGGGATTCTGGGTGCGGGATACTGCGCCGAGCACCTGCGCGGCTCTGGAAGCCACAGCACCTTCCCAGTCGTGTCGGGAAGGGCAAATCACTTCTCTGTGCCTCAGTTCCCTCACCCGTAAACTGGAGATTCATTCATTCATTCAGTAGTATTTACTGAGCACTTACTATGTGCAGAGCACTGTACTAAGCGCTTGGTTAAGACTGTACTAAGATTAAGACTGTGAGCCCCATGTGGAACGTAGACCGTGTCCACCCCGATGAGCTTCTATCTGCCCCAGTGCTTACCGCAGAGTAAGCGCTTAGCAGAAACCATCATTATCATTACTATTGTCATTACCTCTAGACCGTCAGCTCGTCTCTAGACTCTAAGCTCATTCTGGGCAGGGAACGTGTCCGTTGATTGTTCTGTTGTATTCTCCCGAGCGCTCAGTGCAGTGCTTTGCACCCAGTAAGCGCTCGATAAATACGAGAGAATGTATGAATGGTTCGCACGCGGTAGGCGGTCAATTAATATGATGAAATTGAAGGACTGTAACGCTTACTCTAGAAGTCAAAGCTGCAATCCTTGCCCTTGAGGGGTTTCCAGCCTAATGGGTCGAAGCCGGCGGACTCGATCCGCTGACCAGGCGATGGTGAAAGAGTGAGAAAACAGGCACAAACTACGGACACGAGCGAAGCAATACGGCCGTCCTTTTCTTTAATAATGTTGGTATCTGTTAAGCGCTCACTATGTGCAGAGCACTGTTCTAAGCGCTGGGGTAGTTACAGGGTAATCGGGTTGTCCCACGTGAGGCTCACAGTCTTCATCTCCATTTTACAGATGAGGGAACTGAGGCACAGAGAAGTTAAGTGACTTGCCCACAGTCACACAGCTGACAAGCGGCAGAGCTGGGATTTGAACACCGGAGGGGTTAAGGTAGGGCGACTCTTTCAACATATCCTTCCTGTCCCGAAAGCCGGGCGCCCAAGCTCCGGGAAGCATCCTCTCTTTGCGGGGAAGTTTTCCGAACTCCCTTCCACCAGCCCAGCACGGGGGCAAGAACGGAGCGGTGGGCCGGCCATCGCCCGCCTGGCGTCTCGGCTTCCGGCGGGGAAGAGGGGCTCACCTGCCTCGCCCCTCCGGGTTTCCCTTTAACTGAATTAGCCATATTAAGTGCCTCGGAAGCCCGGGGAATGAACGTCGTCGATCAGTGCCTGAGCGGGAATGTTTGGAGGGTATAATTCTGCTGGAGGAGAATGCACTCCCCAGCACACGGGGCCTAAACTGCCGAGTAACAGGGCCCTAAATCTCCGGCTGCTGATTTACGACCTCCATTCTCCTTCTTTACTGCAAATACAATCCGGCAGTAATGGTCTAACACGGGACGGCATCACGGCCGGGCTGATGGCTCGCATAAAAGCAATGTCAACCAAAAACTATGAGTTTATAAAAGGGAACAAACCCTCAACAGTGACGAGAACATGAAACCCATTAACAATTTAAACACTCTCCATTTTTTATTCCCCCACCTTGAAGCTATTACTGCTGATCGAAAGCTCTTCGGCCGGGCTCGCCACCGCCGGGGGAGGCAGGCCGAGTCCCTCGAAGAGGAGGTCCGACCGTCCGTTCGTTCGAACGTATTTAGTGAGCGCTTATTACTGCTACTGATGATGAGGGCGGTTGTTAAGCGCTTACTCTGTGCCAGTCGCTGTACTCAAAGCTGGGGTGGATACAAGCAAATCGGGTTGGACGCAGTCCCCGTCCCACGTGGGGCTCACAGTCTCGATCCCCACTTTACGGTTACTGGGGTGCAGAGAAGTAAAGTGACAGCAGGCAAGTGGCGGAGTCGGGATTAGAACCCATGATCTTCCGACTCCCAGGCCCGGGGTCTGTCCACTATGCGATGCAATTGCCGTACGAATCAAGACCCAGTATTCCATGGGGGAGACAATCTTCTTATAGTGGTTTTTTTCCACTCGTATTTATTGAGTGCTTACTTTGTGCAGGGCACTGTAATAATAATAATAATAATAATAATGTTGGTATTTGTTAAGCGCTTGCTATGTGCTGAGCACTGTTGTAAGCACTGGGGTAGATTCAGGGTCATCAGATTGCCCCACATGAGGCTCACGGTCTTAATCCCCATATTTTAGATGAGGGAACTGAGGCTCAGAGAAGTTAAGTGACTTGCCCAAAGTCACACAGCTGAGAGGTGGCGGAGCCGGGATTAGAACCCATGACCCCTGACTCGTAAGCCGTTGTTCTTTCCACCGAGCCATGCTGCTTCTCTGTACTAAGTGCTTGGACAAGTAGAGTATAACAATAAACAGACATATTTCCTGCCCACAGTGACCTTCTCACAGCTCCCCAAATTGTGGCGGAACTGAACCCGGAGAGAGAAATTTCCACTCACACCTAGGACGCACTATTAGGTGTGGTAATGAAAATAATCATTCGCCCCTTACTATTTCTTCTCTGTCTCTTCTGAGCCGGATGTTCCTCTGAAACACTTCCCAGCGCTTAGAACAGTGCTCCAGCGCTTAGAACAGTGCGTGGCACATAGTAAGTGCTTAATAAATACCATCATCATCATTATTATTTTCCTCAATTTAACTGTGAGATTATCCCAGTGAGGATAATCACATCCCTGTGAGGGACTGAGAGATTATCCCAGGGATTGTCCCATTAAAATGGGAATTCTCTAAGTAAAAAAATTTTTTTAAACTTTTAAAATAAAAGCTGCAACTTAAAATGGTGTGAAGATAAAGCTTGTTGTGGTCAGGGAACGGGCCTATCAACTGTTTTACTGCACTCTCCGAAGCATTTAGTACAGTCCTCTGCACACAGTGAACATAATAATCATCATAATAACTGTGATATTTGCTAAGCGCTTTCTATGTGCTAGGCACTATACTAAGCGCTGGGTTGGACACCGTCCCTGTCCCGCATGGGGCTCGCAGTCTTAATCCCCATTTGACAGATGAGGTCACTGAGGCATAGAGAAGTGAAGTGACTGGCCTAAGGCCACGGAGCAGACAAGTGGCGGAGTCGGAATTAGAACCCGTGACCTTCTGACTCCCAGGTCCGGCTCTAGCCACTGCGCCATGCTGCTTCCATGTATTCAATCAATCAATGGTATTTATTGACCGTTATGTGCAGAACACTGCACTAAATGCTTAGGAGAGGACAATGCAGACACGTTCCCTGCCCACACAAGTTTGCAGTTTAGAGGGGGAGACCGACATTGATGTAAATAAATAATTCATAATCTATAAATTAAAGATATGTGGGGTTGAGGTTAGGATGAATATCAAATGCCCAGAGGTCAGAGATTAATTAACTGATTGACTGATAAAAACTCGATTTTAAATGATATGACCGGCTTGTGATTGGGCAGCAGTAGTTTCGAGCAGCGTGGCTTAGTGGAAAGAGCCCAGGCCTGGGAGTCAGAGGACCTGGGTTCTAATCCTGGCTCTGCCAAATACTTGCTTTATGACCTTGGGCAACTCATTTCACTTCTCTGTGTCTCAGTTCTCCTGTTCTCCCTCCTACTTGGATCGTGAGCCCCACGGGGGAACAGGGACTGTGTCCAACTTAATTCACTTGTATCTACCCCAGTGCTTAGAACAGTGCTTGACACACAGTAAGCGCTTAACAAATACCATTTTTAAAAAGGCTGAAAATTGTCTAGGGTGTCAGGATAAATCAGTTACATGACGACGGGAAAACTAGAACTCTTCAGTGTGATTTTCAGCTTTTTGTTTGAACCATTAGATACATGATTCTCCCTGGCTTCAGCAGAAATAAAATTCCTTTTCAGCTGCCAATACAGGGAGTTTTTATATAAAGTAAAGGTTCTTCAAGAACCTCAGAAAACTGTGTTACAGGAGGAGCCACTGATTGAGTAGGAATGAATGATTAGGGAGTAGACGAGTGGAAGATATCCCCACTACTGACATTTCTGGATAATAATGATGGTATTTGTTAAACACTTAGTACGTGCCAAGTACCGTTCTAAGCGCTGGGGTAGAAACAAGTTAATCAGGTCAGACACAGTCTCGGTCCCACATGGGGCTCACATTCTTATCCCCATTTTACAGATGCGATAGCAGAGGCAAAGAGAAGTGAAGTGACTCGCCCAGGGTCACATAGCAGATACATGGTGGGAGGCAGGATTAAAATCCAGTTCCTTCTGACTCCCAGGTCTGTGCTCTATCCTCTAGGTCATGCTCCTTCTTATTCTGTCCACCACTAGCACAACAATCTACACCCTCTCCCCTCATGGTTATCTTACCCAATTAAATACCGAAAAGTTGCAAAACCACAAAGAAACACAAAAAATACCACACATTTCCAGGTAGTCGGGCAGATGCAAGGAAATTTAGCCACATCGCATTTGGACCTATGTCATGCACACAACTGATTTTTCTCAGACTGAATATGCTTGTACCAGTATGTGGATCGTGTTATATCAGAAGAGAATCAAGTTACGTGGAGAACAACCCACATTATTCCACGGTGTCATATGCGAACTGTGTTATGGAAACAAATGTTAAAGCAGAACTGGGTGTACTGGAAAACCAACACCCTACAAAAAAACCCCTACAAACCCCAGGACATTCACGCACAAATAAAAATAATTGTTTTCTTATTCCAACAGGATCATCGCTTTCTACACTGTGTACTAATCGCTAGGGCAATTAACATGAAATTTAATTTGCACTAATCAGCTTGTGGGAAATACTCAGGAAACTCGAGGTATAAATGTGCTCTAAAGAAAAAAGAATTCCAAGTTCATCCAAGAAGAGCAGGCAACGGTCTATAAAATTCAGATACAATAAGGTTTGTCCAGTGATTAAATCCCATGCTTTAAAGAAACTTACTCCCCCCCAAAAATGTGGGTCGTAGACATTGTCTGGCAACTTCTTCTAGGTTTTAAGAAAGTGACTCCTTGAGATACAAAAACATTTGTCCAGTGATTAAATCCTTTACTTTAAAAAAATTGTACTCCCTTGAAAAAAATGTGTGTTGTACACATTGTCCGGCAACTTTTTCTAGGTTTTAAGAAAATGACTCCTTCGGATACAATAAGGTTTGTCTAGTGATTAAATACAATATTTTTTAAAAATGATACTCCACCAAAAAAATGTGTCATACACATTGTCTGACAACTTCTGCTGGGTTTTAAGAAAATGACTCCCTTCTAGACTCTGAGCCCGTTGTGGGCAGGGCTCATCTTCCCGCAGAAACGATCTGGGCATGTCACTCCCCTTCTTAAACAACTCCAGTGGTTGCCTATCAACCTCCGCTCCAAACAAAAACTCCTCACTCTAGGCTTCAAGGCTCTCCATCACCTTGCCCCTTCCTACCTCTCCTCCCTTCTCTCTTTCTACCGCCCACCCCTCACGCTCCGCTCCTCCGCCGCCCACCTCCTCGCCGTCCCTCGGTCTCGCCCATCCCGCCGTCGACCCCCGGGCCACGTCCTCCCGCGGTCCCGGAACGCCCTCCCTCCTCACCTCCGCCAAACTGATTCTCTTTCTCTCTTCAAAACCCTACTTAAAACTCACCTCCTCCAAGAGGCCTTCCCAGACTGAGCTCCTCTTCTCCCTCTGCCACCCCCCCTTTACCTCTCTGCAGCTAAACCCTCTTTTTCCCCTTTTCCCTCTACTCCTCCCCCTCTCCCTTCCCATCCCCACAGCACCGTACTCGTCCGCTCAACTGTATATATTTTCATTACCCTATTTATTTTGTTAATGAATTGTACATCGCCTTGATTCTATTTAGCAGCGTGGCTCAGTGGAAAGAGCACGGACTTTGGAGTCAGGGCTCATGAGTTCGAATCCCAGCTCTGCCACTTGTCGGCTGTGTGACTGTGGGCAAGTCACTTAACTTCTCTGTGCCTCAGTTCCCTCATCTGTAAAATGGGGATTAAGACTGTGAGCCCCACGTGGGACAACCTGATTCCCCTATGTCTACCCCAGCGCTTAGAACAGTGCTCGGCACATAGTAAGCGCTTAACAAATACCAACATTATTATTTAGTTGCCATTGTTTTTACGAGATGTTCTTCCCCCTGACTCTATCGCCATTGTTCTCGTCTGTCCGTCTCCCCCGATTAGACCGTAAGCCCGTCAAACGGCAAGGACTGTCTCTATCTGTTGCCGACTTGTTCATCCCAAGCGCTTAGTACAGTCCTCTGCACATAGTAAGCGCTCAATAAATACTATTGAATGAATGAATGAATTGTCTCTCTTTGTTGCTGAATTGTACTTTCCAGGCACTTGCTACAGTGCTTTGCACACAGTAAGCGCTCAATAAATACGACTGAATGAACGAATGAATGACTCCTACACTTACTTTGGCCTGGCCATAGAGTTACACAGGGGCAGAGTGACAAACCTAAAGCACCTGCTGTTTAAGTGAGGCCTCATCCTCAAAGAGAAAGAACTGGAAAACTTATGATAATAATAATGTTGGTATTTGTTAAGCGCTGACTATGTGCAGAGCACTGTTTTAAGCGCTGGGGTAGATACAGGGTAATCAGGCTGTCCCACGTGAGGCTCACATCTTAATCCCCATTTTACAGATGAGGTAACTGAGGCCCAGAGAGGTTAAGTGACTTGCCCACAGTCACACAGCTGACAAGGGGCAGAGCCAGGATTCAAACCCATGACCTCTGACTCCCTAGCCCGGGCTCTTTCCACTGAACCAGGCTGCTTCTCTGAAAAAGGAAAGAGAATGATTAAAAAGTCATCCCACAGGCATTGGGGAATATTCCTCCCCGCCTCCTGCTCTGAATTCCATTGGAAAACAGTTCTGCGGTGCAGTCCTGGGATGCCCTGGGATTCAATCCTTCCATCTCACCTGGCTCGCTGCCAACCCCTAGCCTGCATCCTGCCTCTGGCCCGGAACGCCCTCCCTCCTCAAATCTGACCGACAATTCCTCTCCCTCCACTTCAAAGCCTTACTGAAGGTCCACCTCCTCCAAGAGGCCTTCCCAGACTAAGCCCCGCTTTTCCTCGTCTCCCACTCCCTTCCGCGTGGCCCCGACTCGCTCCCTCTGCCCCTTCCCCCCTCCCAGCCCCTCAGCACTTATGTCTATATCTGTCATTTTATTTATTTGGGTTGATGTCTGTTTCCCCCCACTCTAGACTGTAAGCTCATCATGGGTAGGGAATGTCACTGTTTATTGTTGTATTGTAATTTCCCAAGCACACAGTAAGTGCTCAATAAATACGACTGAATGAATGAGCGAATGTGGTATGGTCACGGGTTACGGTAATTGTGTCCAGCGAGCACAGGGTTTAAGGAATTAGGAGAAATGCACCGTGGCTCTCCTGGAAGCTGGGGTTGGGCCACTGAACCATAAACTCCAGTGAAGGCCTTTCTCTATCCTGGGCCGTAACCATAAAAGCTGCCCTCGTCCCGCATTCCAATAACAAAGTCCTTCCTTCCTCCCTCACCCTGGACAAAGGGGCCGACATCGTGTTCTGTGAGAACATCTTGAAATAAGATATCAGGGACCCAAATGGAAGGAAGTCACAGGGAAGGGTGACGCCATAAAGCCAGTTCTGTCCTATTGAAACGCTGGCAGATAGGACCATAAACGTTTCCTCCTCCCCTCGCTAACAGCCAGAGATTCAGTTTCATCTTTATCTTCATCTTCCTGTTGGGTCATAAATACCTCTCAACTCAAGTGTCCCTCACAGCTTGGCCATCCCAGGCAATTTTACTTCCTGTACGAGTTTGTTTCGGGCGGGGGGGGCGGGGGGGGGAGGGGTGTCAGGGCAGAGGTAGAAGGGGGAAATTTAAACATTCGGGTCTTAGAATTAGAGAATTAGGGGATGAAAATCCACAAGGTCACTTTGATAGCGAAGAGCTAGATCAGGAAGTTAGGAGCCTCAAGGGAAGATATTTGTCCCACCTGAAGACAGTGAGCCCCGTATGGGACAGGGATTGTGTCCAACCCAATTTTCTTATATCCACCATAGAGTTGAATACAGCGCCTGGCATATAGTAAACGCTTAACGAATACCACGAATATTGCAATCTGGCTTTTAACCACAAGAGCACTTATGGATTTTTGGTTTAGGACCTAGCACTCTGTAATTTACTTATTATATCTGTAATTTATTTATTGATTTACTTATATTTATGTCTCTCTCCCCCTTTAGACTGTGAGCATTGTGGGCATGGAATGTGCCTGTTTGTTGTTATAGCGTACTCTTCCTAACGCTTAGTACGGTGCTCTGCACATAGTAAGCACTCAATAAATATGACAATGAATGAATAATTTCCCAAGTGTAGCTTGGGAGCAGTGTGGCCTACTGGATAGAGCCCGGGCCTGGGAGTCAGAAGGACTTGGGTTCTAATCCCGGTTCTGCCACTAGTCTGCTCGGTGACCTCAGGCAAGTCAATTTACTTCTCTCTGCCCCGGTTACCTCATCTGTAAAATGGGGCTTAAGACTGTGAGCCCCGCCTGGGACGTGGACTGTGTTCAACCTGATTAGCCTGTCTCTACCCCAATGCTTAGTACAGTGGCTGGCACACCGTAAGCGCTTAGCATATAGTGTTAAAAAATAGAGTGGAACTTCTTTCTGGTGTGAGATTGTGCTCCCAAGACCAGATTCTGACAAAGAAGTTCTAATTTCCTGAAGGATAGTGACAGTTTGAGATTATAACAAGTGACCTGTTGTTCAAACAGCAGTGGGGTAAAAGCCCGGTCATTATACCTTGATAATTGTTCCTCAGTTCTCATTTATTACCCTTGATTCCTTTGACTTTACATAAATTTCTGGTGCATAGTCTGATTTAAAGAGACTAGGGTGAGAAGGATCAAATTACGTGTTTTCCACTGAAGCTGTAATAGCTGCTGCTGCTGCGGATGGTATTTGTTAAGCGCTTACGTGCCAAGCACTGTTCTAAGAGGTGGGGTAGGTACAAGGTAATCAGGTTGTCCCACGTGGGACTCAGTCTTAACCTTGCTTTCTAGAAGAGGGAACTGAGGCCCCGAGAAGTGAAGTAACTTGTCTAAGGTCACACAGCACACATGTGGCAGAGCCAGGATTAGAACCCTCGACCTCAGACTCCCAAGCCCAGGCTTTTTCCACTAAATCACGCTGCTTCTACTTAAAATCTAAAATCTTCTACATTAAAAAAGTACTACTACTATAACTTCTACCTAAAATAGCTCTTCAGATTTAAGAATAATCTAGTAAGAATGCAAGATGCGTGAAATGCATGTACACACTCAACCCAGGAAAAAACACGTATTTACACAAGTAATGCTAACTTTCTCACAGTACCTCGATCTCATCTATCTCACCGCTGACTCCTGGCCCACCTCCTAACTCTGGCCTGGAACACCCTTCCTCCTCAAATCCTGCAAGATAATGACTCTCCCTCCATCGAAGCCTTATTGAAGGCCCATCTCCTCCAGGAGGCCTTCCCTGACTGAGCTCTTCTCCCCATTTCTCCCACTCCCTTTGGCGCCGCTCTTACTTTCTCCTTCATTCATCCTCCCTCCCACCCCACAGCACATATGTATATATCTGTGTGTATATCTGTAATTTATTTATCCATCTATTTATTTATATTAATGTCTGTCTCCCCCTCTAGGCCGTGAGCTCACTGTGGGCAGGAATGTGTGTTGTTATATTGTCCTCTCCCAAGCACTCAGTACAGTGCTTTGCACACAGTAAGTGATCAATAAATACGACTGAACGAAGGAATGAATAAATAATAATAATGTTGGTATTTGTTAAGCGCTTACTATGTGCAAAGCACTGTTCTAAGCACTGGGGGGATACAAGGTGGTCAGGTTGTCCCTCATGGGGCTCATATTTTACAGATAACTGAGGCCTGGAGAAGTTGAGTGACTTGCCCAAAGTTACACAGCTGACAAGTGGTGGAGCCGGGATTAGAACCCATGATCTCTGACTCCCAAGCCCAGGCTCTTTCCACTGAGCCACACTGCTTCTCTAAATTAATGAACGTGTGCTTCTCTAAATAAATGAACGTTTGCCATTTTTTAAAACAACCTCAAATCACTAATGATCCACCAATCAACAGTATTTATCATTTGCAGATCACTGTGCTAAGGACTTGGGAAAGAGCCATATAAGTAAACGACCCATTTCCTCTCCTCCAGGAGTTTATAATCTAAGACTCCATCAGTAGTATTTATTGAGCATTCAGTCTATATGGAGCACTGTAGTAAGTGTTTTGGAGAGTTCAATAGCGTTAAACAAGATCCCTGCTTTCAAGGATTTTACAGTCACATGGCAGACAGGTGGCGGAGCCGGGATTAGAACCCAGGTCCTTCTGACTCCCAGGCCCTGCACTATCTTCTAGGTGACGTGATGGTAGCATTCAAGTTAGAAATTTTAGTTTTAATTTCACCCCCGTGAGCCTCTGGAAATAAACGATCATATTTATTGAGCACTTACCGTGTGCAGAGCACTGAAATAACGTCATCAACGGCATTTATTGAGCACCTGAATATAGAACATTGCACTAGACCCTTGGGTTAGAGAGAAGCAGTGTGGTCTAGTGGATAGAACACGGGCCCGGGCCTGGGTTTTAATCCTGGCTCCATCACTGGCCTGCTGCGTGACCTCGGACAAGTCACTTCACATCTCTGTGCCTCAGTTCTCTCATCTGTAAAATGGAGACTGTGAGCCCCATGAGGGACCCGATCGCCTTGTCTCCACCCTAGCACTGTGTACAGTGGTTAACAGCTAGTAAGCGCTTAACAAATATCACAATTATCATGCAACAAGTAAAAGAAATAGTCCTTGCCCTTGAGGAACTGACAGCTATCTCCTCCAAGAGACCTTCCCTGTCAAAACCCTCCATTCATTCATTCATTCATTCATTCATTCATTCATTCGTATTTACTGAGCGCTTACTATGTGCACAGCACTGTACTAAGCGCTTGGAATGTACAAATCGGTAACAGATAGAGACAGTCCCTGACCTTTGCCGGGCTTACGGTCTAATCGGGGGAGAAGGACAGACAAGAACAATAGCAATAAATAGAATCAAGGGGATGAACATCTCATTAAAACAAAAGCAAATAAATAGAATCAATATTCTATATTCAATAGATTCATCCTTTCCTCTTCTCCTACTCCCTTCCGCATCGCCCTGACTTGCTCCCTTTATTCATCCCCCCTTTCCAGCCCCACGCCACTTATGTACATCTCTGTCATTTATTTATTCATTTCTATTAACGCCTGTCTCCCCCTCTAGACTGTAAGCTCGTTGTGAGCTTGGGCAGGGTCTGTTTATTGCTAATATGTACTCTCCCAAGCGCTTAGTATAGTGCTCTGCACACAGTGAGCGCTCAATAAATGCGACTGAAGTGAATCCCCACTTGCCCGCTGCGTGACCTCGGGCAAGTCACTTCGCTTCCCTGGGCCACAGTTACCTCATCTGAAAAATGGGGATTGTGACTGAGAGCCTGATGGACTCCAGGGACTGTGTCCAACCCGATTTGCTTGTATCCACCCCAGTGCTTAGTACAGTGCCTGGCGCATACTAAGCGCTTAACAAATATCATAATTATAAAATGAATGAATGAGCCTGATGGGGAGACAAGGGGCTCCAAACTGCAAACTTTCAATAGGTAAAAGAGAAAGGGCCCGGAGAGAAAACTGGAAACGGCACGTGAGAAAAAGCAGACTTTTCCAGACCTTATTAATTAGAGTTTCACAGAGGACAGATGGGTCACAGTGACAGGAGAGGCCTATCCTGCTCATCCTAAAGGGAAGGAAATGATTTCCACGTGGAGAGCGTGTGAGTAGGAAGTTTCCTAATAACGATAAGAAGAAAACCGTGGTAGAAACAGCATGGTGTAGTGGATAGAACACGGGCCTGGGAGTCCGAAGGTCGTGGCCTCTAATTCTGGCTCCTCCACTTGTCTGCTGTAAGACCTTGGGCAAGTTTTCACTTCTCTGGGCCTCGGTTACCTCATCTCTAAAACGGGGATTGAGACTGTGAGCCCCACGTGGGACAGCGACTGTGTCCAACCCGATTTGCTTGTCTCCGCTCCAGCGCTTACAATGGTGCCTGGCACACAGAAAGCGCTTAACAAATACCATAATTATTATTAATGACTATTATGTGCCAACGACTGCACTAAGCGCTGGGGTTGAAACGCCATCATCGGGTCCCACACGGAGCTCATCGTCTAAGAAGGAGGGATGGCAGGTATTGAATCCACATTTTACCGATGAGGGAACTGAGAAATAGAGGCGTGAAGTTTTTGTGTTTTGGCATTTGTTGAAGCGACGCCTCCGAGGTCACACGGCAGGCAAGTGATGAAGCCGGGATTAGAACCCAGTTCCTCTGACTCCCGGGCGCGTGTTCTATCCACTACACCACGCTGCTTCTCGCTTCTCAGTGCTCCCTCTGCCTCTCTGAAGAACCCCCCCGAGATTCCCTTAACCTCAGTCAGTCTTAATGAACCCCAAGAAAATCCCGAGGGGTTTCCTTAATGGGTGAAAGTGCTTTGAGATCCTCAGAGAGAAGGCCCGATTAAGCTCAATGTATTCTGGTTATTAGGCTGCTGGATTGGTTCCCACAGCAGGTTTTAATAGCTTTATGTATGTTTAATCACACTCTAGCTATGTCGAGCTCTCTGAGTTCCAGTCCCATTAGAATTTAAAAGGTCAAGTTTCCAAATGCCTAAAAAAGTGATTTGGAATGGAAATGGCAACTTAACCTTAACTACAGCTGCACTAAAACTGCAATAATATAGCTAACCAGTCACAGAAGAGAAGACGAGGCCTTAAAGAATTCCGGGGTTTTCTCTGGGCCTGGGCTAAGAAAGCCAGAAATCGAGGGCCGTTTTTAAGATGGAGAAAGGCAGTTGCCTGAGGAGAAAGATACGGTTTAGAGAGGAAACCCCTCAAAGACTACACAGGTGTGTCAGAAGAGAGCGGGCAGACGAAATTGAGCCCAGCACGGGGGTGATTTCTGAGAGTGCTATTGACTCTTAATATGGTATTTATGGCATATTAAGACCGTAACTACAAGAGGTGTAGCTCATAACCACGAGAGGTGATCTCAAGAGCTTGTTTAAATCCTTTTCTAAAATAAGAACCAGAAAGTAATTCCTCTCTCTCTCTCTCTCTCTCTCTCTGCCTACACTCACCATTGCTGTTAGCAGAGTTTGACCCTTTGTAGGCAGAATAACCCTTCTCTGTAGCTCTCTCCTCCATTAATGCATTTAAACCCCTTCATTCACTGTCGTATTTATTGAGCGCTTATGGTGTGCAAAGCAAGAACCAGAAATTCCTCTCTCTCTCTCTCTGCCTACACTCACCATTGCTGTTAGCAGAGTTTGACCCTTTGTAGGCAGAATAACCCTTCTCTGTAGCTCTCTCCTCCATTAATGCATTTAAACCCCTTCATTCACTGTCGTATTTATTGAGCGCTTATGGTGTGCAAAGCACCGTTTGGGAGACTACAATATAACAACAAACAAGCACGTTCCTACCCACAAGGAGCTCACAACACATCTTGGCTCCTATACTCCTACTTTTTCATTTATTTCCCTTAAGCCGTACCCTTTTAATCTTTTTTTAAGTCGTAACAATTTTAAAGAGAGGTACGGACGAAAATTGTCCCACACTGTAGTGCTTTATCGGGGTCTGGGGGTAAGAATCTGAATTATCTGTGTTCCTCAAGTTGTCAGTGCATTTTCAATCACCAAACACTCTAGGTAACTTTGTATCTTTAAATGGGTATTATTTTTTCGCGTGGTCTTCTTGCTCTCCTTCGTCAGGCTGAATTGTTTTAACTTTATTATCAGTTTCTTATATCCTACTTCTCCTTATCGGGAAGCTAGATGCCCCTTTCTAAATCTTCAGAATTTGTACTAGTACAGGGGCAGCGGAGGTAATGATATCGATTAAGTGACTCCTGATCGCAACCGCACGATACGTTTAACGTGAAAAAAGGATTATTAGGCATCACGATAAAGTAATGACCTATGGGAGATGGCCTGGGAAATAGGTAACTTGATTAATTTGGAACTGTAAAAATAAATGAAAAAAAAAGCCAAATAGAAAATAATGCAAATCAAATATCTGCTCATAAAAATATACCACAAGGCCAGTTGTCTCTGTGCTTGCATTTTGCAGCACTAAATGCTTAAACCTGCTAAAATAGTTCTCGGTTCTTAAAATCCTTTAATTCGGTTAAACTTCCGCTCTCCTGAAAGGACTCCACAGAATCCCATAAAACATTATTTATCTGTGTGCGTTAACGGCACGATACTGTAATTTCCAGAATAAATGCTGGGCGTAAATTGTTGTTTATGTTGGATCCTGACTGTCTTTACGAGAAACAAAGTGAAAACGGAATCTTTGCAGCTTTATTTCTTCCGCTAAAATCTCTTCTGCAGCAGGAAACATGCCTAGTGGAGCTTCTTAATGAAGTTATAAAGACTGTTGGTTAAAATCAAGTATATGGAATCACCTCCGAATGTATACCCCTCTTGTATTCTACATTCTTCTCATTTAAATCAAGTTAAATTAAAGTGAAAGTGGTACCATTCAAATTGTTATAGTTAAGGGTCTGTCGGCATTTTCATTACAAAGCCTTGTTGTCAAAGTTTTATAGCTTGGTTGTAAAAAAAAAAAAAAGAACATAAAAAGGCTTTAGTCTTGCACTGAGAGGCATGGCCTGGGAGAGGATTTTCATTTATCTTTGTGTCTTTTAAAGTTCATTTTGGTGCAAAAAAGTTACACTTCGATTAGTGGTTCAAGACATTTTGGTCCCTTTAGTGTTCAAACACTGTATCTCAATCCGATCTCCATAGTAGTAGCTCATTTGTAGAACGGATTAAAGTGCATAAGCCTCTAGGGACTCAAAGGCCTATGCCAAAAAGATATCCTTTTTAATAAAGGGGAAACTGAGGCACGGAACGGTCGACTGGCTCTCTCGAGGTCAAACCGACACCGAGGCCCAAAAATGAGATCCCCAAATCTCGGCTCCCTAATCCTCGGTCTGAGCAGTACTTTTCCCAAGTCGATTGGTTGAGTTTCACGGCAACCTTTGGGTGAACAGGCTTCTTTCCCCGCTTGTCTAAGGCAGTCCACATTTCTTCTGGAGAAGAAGTAGAAAAAAATCCCACAGATTTTAACCACAAGGATTTACAGTGCCCGCCGAGCAGCTGCACTTACCTGATAAAATTGTGATGATTCTTTCGGAGCGATTATGACTTATCAGGTCAGTGACCAACAGACGATAAAATAGATTTTAACGGCCCCCAAAGGGTTAGTGCAGGCTCCCGAGTAAATAATATATGTATGAAGGAGAAAGAGAGCAAGGAACGAAAGTATGGCCTTACGTGGATACGGGAAAACAAGCCTTTGGGTTCTTATAATGATATAATAATAATGATGGCATTTGTTAAGCGCTTACTATGTGCCGAGCACTGTTCTAAGCGCTGGGATAGATACAAGGTAATCAGGGTGTCCCACGTGGGGCTCACAGTCTTCATCCCCATTTTACAGATGAGGTCACTGAGGCACCGAGAAGTGAAGTGGCTTTGCCCGAAGTCACACAGCTGACAGGTGGCGGAGCCGGAATTAGAACCCATGACCTCTGACTCCTAAGCCCATGCTCTTTCCACCGAGCCACCCTGCATCTCAATTCTCAAGTCTTCTCAATTCTGGATTTCTACTCCCCGCCTAGATATCTCCTCGAGGTCTTGCTTGGAGACGGATTCAGATAGAGCTGTGACGTGGGGTCAATCATTCATTCAGTCGTATCTATTGACCTTACCTGGTGCAGGGCACTGTACTAAGCCCTTGGAAAGTACCATGCAGCGATAGAGAGAGACAATCCCCGCCAGGGTCGGTGGTTTCTCCCGTCTGTAGACCCAGGAGTTCTGGATTTACAATGCTCCGTTGCCGATTACTCCTTACGAACGTAACGTATTGGCTGGCCATCGCTTTGCCGATCGTTGCTTCGGGTGATGTCAGCAAACGGAGAGAAAGTTTGCTCATAAAGAACACATAGTGTGTTCTGAGATTATTTCCCAGCCCGGGACAGCAGGTAGGTCAGAGTACTAAGTGTAACTTTTTTTTTTTCTCGCCCTTCTTAAAGAAATATTGTCACCTTGGTGGGAAGCGCAGGGATTATTATTATATTAAATGCTGAAATAGCTGATGGAAACAAGAACAGCTACCCAGGGGGATCGTGGTCCTTTTCCCCTTTAAAGTCTCCGGAGGTCTAGATGACCTCTTTGTGATCTCTTCCAATTCGGTGACCCTGGGATTAGCAAAGGGAAAGCAGCCGAGCCCATAACTCATCAAATAAAGGGGTCGCGTTATGCTATCCAGAGGGGGAAAAGAGTCTACAGTGGATTTATAGGTGGACGAGAAAACCCAATTGTAACAAAGGTTAGGACTTTAGTAGCGATCAAACTGAATTCTTTTTTTTAAATGGTATTTGTGAAGCGCTTACTATGCGCCAGGCACTGTTTTAAGCACTGGGGTAGATCAGTGAGAAACAAAAGAGAGCGCATAACACATTCAGTCGCAAAATGCTACATCCAATCCCACCTGTTTCTTCTCGCCATCCATATTCCTTTCCCTCACCCTTACGTCAAAACAATCACTCTTTCCCCCTTGAAAGCCCTACTGAAGACACACCTCTTCCAAGAGGCCTTCCCAGACTAAGCCCCCCTTTTCCTCAGGTCCCCCTCCCTTCCGCGTCACCTCAACTCGCTCCCTTTGCTCTTCCCCTTCTCTCCCGCCCCACAGCACTATGTATATATGTATATATAATTCTATTCATTTATACTGATGCCTGTTTACTTGTTTTGATGTCTGTCTCCCCACCATCTAGTCTGTAAGCCCGTTGTGGGCAGAGGTTGTCTCTCTTTATTGCTGTATTGTACTTTCCAAGCGCTTAGTACAGTGCTCTGCACACAGTAAGCACTCAATAAATACAACTGAATGAATGATTGGGTGGGGTTCTGCTCTCTATATTAAGCCACATTCTTCTAAGTACAACACTCTCCCCATAGGTCATCTTTGCTTAAAAACCGGTGTGGAAGCTATGGTGGGTTTTAGGATTTAAAAGTCTGGCCGCTTGCATCTGTTTTTTATTTCTGGAAAATCTGGATTCAAGTATTTTCTCCATTTGTGAGGCCAAATGTTGGTTGACTCCTTTCTGGTCCTCTTTAGGAGACGCTGTGAAACGGCACTTGGTCTTTGAGCTTGTTGTGGGCAGAATATGTAAAATGGGGAGAATACTATCTGTCTCCTCCCGCCTCTCAGAGAAGTCGTGAGGATAAAGTGAGACAATTGACTGTAAGCTCGTTGTGGGCACGGAATTTGTCTGTTCACTGTTTCACCGTAGTCTCCCAAACGCTCATTATAGCGCTCTGCATACAGTCAGTTTTCAATAAATACGACTGAATGAGCAACTGACGTGAAAGCACTTTGGAAAAATCAATGCATTCGACAAATGCGCCGTCTGGCCATTTTTGCTAGAATGCACATTTTCAGAACCCAGTCTGGATCAATCCATCAGTGGTATGTAGGTATCTATAATTCTATTTATCTATTTTGATGCTATTGATGCCTCCTTACTTGTTTTGTTGTCTGTCTCCCCCCTTCTAGACTGTGAGCCCGTTGTTGGGTAGGGATTGTCTCTATCTGTTGCCGAATTGTACTTTCCAAGGGCTTAGCACAGTGCTCTGCACACAGTTAGCGCTCAATAAATACTATTGAGTGAATGAATGAATTTATCAAGCCCTTACTGTGTGCAGAGCACTGTACTAAGCACTTGAGAGAGCCCAATACAACCAAGTTGGCAGACACATTCCCTGCTCACAAGAAGTTTATGGTCTAGAGGGGGAGACAGAATATGATGATAGTAGAGAATAATAATAATGTTGGTATTTGTTAAGCGCTTACTATGTGCAGAGCACTGTTCTAAGCGCTGGGGGAGATACAGGGTAATCAGGTCATCCCATGTGAGGCTCACAGTTAATCCCCATTTTACAGATGAGGGAACTGAGGCACAGAGAAGTGAAGTGACTTGCCCATAGTCACACAGCTGACAAGTGGCAGAGCCGGGTGTCGAACTCATCGCCTCTAACTCCGAAGCCCAGGCACTTTCCACTGAGCCAAGCAGCACTCTCTAGTGGATAGAGCACGGGCTTAGGAGTCAGAGGGTCATGGGTTCTAATCCCGGCTCCGTCACCTGTCTGCTGTGTGATCTTGGGCAAGTCACCTCACTTCTCTATGGCTCAGTTCCCTCATCTATAAAATGGGGATTGAGTCTGTGAGCCCCAGGTGGGGCAGGGACTGGGTCCAACCTGAATATACTGTATCTACTCCAGTGTTTAGAACAGTGCCTGGCACACAGTAAGCGCTTAACAATTACCACAGTTCTTATTATTAAGGGTGTCTGTTGTTGTGTACTCTCCCAAGAGCTTAATACAGTGCTTTGCATAATCAATACATAAATATGACTGAACGGATGAAAAGAGAACGTTCTCCCAGAAGTATGAGTTGTTGTTAGGGCTCCGGCTCTATCGCAATCCCCGAGTTAGCACAAGTATAGAAACAGATTAAGAAAAATCAGCGGAGCGAACATGCATAGCCATAGTCTGGGAAGGGGCCGGTTGAGGGCAGGGAATGTGTCAACCAAGTCTGTTGTACTCTCCCAAGCGCTTAGTACAGTGCTCTGCACACAGTAAGCACTCAATAAATACCACAGATTGATTGATGCTGCTATACTTCCCAGTCTCTACCTCAGCCCGTCCTCTAGACTGTAAGCTCGTGGTGGGCAGGGAATATGTCTCGTAATTGTTACACTGTCCTCTCCCAAGTGTTTAGTACAGTGCTCTGCACAAGGTAAGCGTTCAATAAATATGACTGAATGAAAGAATGCTTTACTGTACTCTATATTGAATTTGTTTGCTTTTGTAACTTTACAGTATTTACCACAAAAAAACGATTGTACAAAACATTCCGCTAGCGATGAATTCAATGACAACATAAGGGAATCTTTATCAAAAAAAGGATCTTCGAGAAGCAGCGTGGCTTAGTGGAAAGAGCCTGGGCTTGAGAATGGGAGGACGTGGGTTCTAATCCCAGCTCCTGCACTTGTCTGCTGTGTGACCTTGGGCAAGTCATTTCACTTCTCTAGGCCTCAGTTACCTCATCTGGAAAATGTGGATTAAATCCTAATCTCTTCTACTTAGACAGCAAGTCCCATGTGGGGCAGGGATTGCGCCAGACCTGATTATCTTGTATCTGTCTCAGTGCTTGGCATATAGTAAGGGCTGAACAAGTACCATAATCATTATTATTATCACTAGTGATAATAATAATCAGTGGCATTTATTGAGCAGTCACTCTGTGCAGAACACTGTATTAAACACTAGACTCTAAACTCGTTATGGGGAGGGAACATGTCCATTAATTCTCTTGTAAAGTACTCTCCCAAACACTTAGTTCAGTGCGCTGCACACAGTAAGCGCTCAATAAATACCACTGATTGACTGATTGATTGATACAATACAACCGAGTTGATAGACACAATCCCTGCCCATAAGCCCAAGCCCACAGTCTAAGGGGGGAGACAGATATCAAAGTTAATTTTGGATCGGCGATATAGAGTAGCAACATGATGTAGCAGCATGATGTAGTGGATAGATCCCGGGAATGGGAGTCCGAAGGTCATGGGTTCTAATCCCGGATCCGCCACTTGCCTGCTGTGTGACCTTGGGTAAGTCGCTTCACTTCTCTGGACCTCAGTTACCTCCTCTGTAAAATGGGGATTGAGACTGTGAGCCCCATCTGGGACAGAGACAGCATCCAACCTGATCTGCTTGGATCCGCCCCAGTGCTTAGTACAGTGCCTGGCACACAGTTAAGACCTTACCAAATACCATAATTATTATTATTTTTATTAAGAATATTTTCGTAAGAACTGTGGGGCAGGGGTAAGTATCAAAGTACCTAAGGGGTACACAGCCATGTTCATCATCAACGAAGAGGGGACGGCGGGGAGGGAGAATAAGGTTTTAGGGAAGGCTGCTAGGAGGAGATGTGATTTAGCGGGGTTTGGAAGGTGAGGTTGAGGGGACGTGGCTGTTTTTCTATGGCAGACCTGGATCAAAGGTCTTTGGGACGAGCAAGAAGGAAAGTGAGGGGACGTGGCTAATTGTAATTTATTTTTTATCTATTTCTATTCATGCTTGTCTACCCCTCTAGACTGTGAGCTCATCATGGGCAGGAATGTGTCCGTTTGTTGTTATATTGTACTCTACCAAGTGCTCAGTACAGTTCTTTGCACACAGTGAGAGCTCAATATATACAACTGAATGTACGAATGGACAATTTTAGTGGGGTTTTGAAGGTGAGGAGAAGGGAGATGGCTGTTTTTCCGTGGCAGACCTGAGTCAAAGATCTTTGGGCCGACCAAGAAGGAAGTTGAGGGGACATGGCTGGATGTAATTTTAGGAAATGCCCTCCCTCCTCCTATCAGAGAGATACTTGCTCTCCCCCATTTCAAGGCCTCATTGAAGGCCCATCTCCTCCACGAAGCCTTCCCTGACTAAGCCCTCCTCTCCTCTTCTCCCGCTCCCTTCTCCGTCACCCTGACTTGCTCCCTTCATTCGTCCTCCCTCCCAGCCCCACGGCACATAACGGTAATAATGATAATGATGGCATTTGTTAAGTGCTTACTATGTGCCAAACACTGTTCTAAGCACTAGGCAGATAGAAGATAAACAGGTCGACCCACGTGAGGCTCACAGTCTCAATCCCCATTTTACAGATGAGGGAAGTGAGGCCCAGAGAAGCTAAGTGGCTTGCCCAAGGTCACCCAGCAGACAAGTGGCGGAGCAGGGATTAGAACCCGCGTCCTCTGACTCCCAAACCCGTGCTCTTGCCACTAAGCTGCTTCTCATATGTATATATCCGTAATTTATTTATGTATCTACATATATTCGTGTCTGTCTCCCCCTCTTGACTGTGAGCTG
This sequence comes from Ornithorhynchus anatinus, assembly GCF_004115215.2. Taxonomy (NCBI): domain Eukaryota; kingdom Metazoa; phylum Chordata; class Mammalia; order Monotremata; family Ornithorhynchidae; genus Ornithorhynchus; species Ornithorhynchus anatinus. Next base: position 57,904,858 of record NC_041738.1, read on the forward strand.
GTTGTGGGCAGGGAATGTGTCCGGTTATTGTTGTATTGTACTCTCCCAAGCGCTTAGTACAGCTGTGCACACAGTAAGCGCTCCGTAAATACGATCAAACGAACGAATGACCAGTGAGGTTTTTGCAGGTGAGGTGCCGTGGCTGTTTCTCTGGGGCAGACCCGGGTCCAGGTTCTTGGGGAAGAGCAAGACGGAAACCGCGCGGAGATGATGCCGCGTGGCAGAATCGAGGTGGCCCTTTGGGGGATGCTCACGAGAGCGGGGGTCCCCGCGAGCTGCGTGACTCAAGGTAGCGTGGCTCCTCTCCTGAGCAATGACTTCGTTTCCTCCTAAAATCACCCAAGCAATATTTCTCCGAGGGATTTTCCAACAACCGATATTCCGGTCGTTCGGGACTCGGGTTAGGATGCGATTTGAAAGCACACTCAGAGGTATCGGGGCAGTCAACGCCATCCTGGGCCCCGCTGCGTTCCCTAATGAGCGCAGTAACCTAAGTTCAATCTTTCCGTTCTACTGAACGATCACAGACGGGGCCACCGTCACCGCTCCCTTTTTGCCCGGGTCCCACTGAGAGAGCATCATCATCATCATCATCCTCGACGGTATTTACTGAGCGTTTACTGTGTGTGGAGCACTGTCCCGAGCGCTTGGGAGAGATCAAGGAGCTCTTCTGGCTGCCGCCAAGGGGTGGCAAAGGAGCGGAGTTCAGGTAAACTTTTGATATAGTGCCACCGCAAACCCATCGTCAGAAGGTAGGAAAGGTCACCGAGTGAAAAAATAATAAGAAAATATAACTGCTTTCTTATGAGGAAAATATTATGAGTTCTTCCCCTTTTTCAGCTTTTATGGAAGGAGATTCTGCCAGTTCCTTCAGAAAAAAAGAAGAAAAAGTAGTTTTAAAATGAGATTATGCACCTTCAGGGTACCATTAGGAAGTTTTACTGTACTGAGATGACATGAAAGCTCTGGAATTAATATCCCTGAGATGCTTCAAACCTGCAATAGCAATTATTGTAGTACGTGTCCCTGGATAAATAATAGGGCCATTCAACTAATTAGCTTCAATGATTTCAGCTCCCTGTAAATTCTCCCTCACTCGGCTATAAAAATAACACTAGGCAAACTTTTGGTAACAGGAACTTCTTTGAGGGAGATGTTTTCCTTTCTTTCTGCCAGTTTGCAACGTGACAGCGTGTGAAGTAACTTTGGCTCCCGTGAGGACAGGCTTCAGTGGAATATTCATTCATTCATTCAATCGTATTTATTGAGCGCTTACTATGTGCAGAGCACTGTACTAAGCGCTTGGAGTGGATAATTCGGCAACAGATAGAGACAATCCCTGCCCAATGACGGGCTCACAGTCTAAACGGGGGAGACAGACAGCAAAGCAGAACAGAACAAAACAAAACAACGTCATCAAGACAAACAGAATCAAAGAGATATATACATCATTAACAAAATAAATAAGGTAATAAAGAATATATACAAATACGCACAGTGCTGAGGGGAGGGGAAGGGGGAAGAGCAGAGGGCGGGAGGTGGGGGCTGGGGAGGGGAGGAGGAGCAGAGGGAAGGGGGGGGCTCAGTCTGGGAAGGCCTCCTGGAGGAGGTGAGCTCTCAGTAGGGCTTTGAAGAGGGGAAGAGAGTGAGTTTGGCGGAGGTGAGGAGGGAGGGTGTTCCGGGACAGCGGGAGGACGTGGGCCGGGGGTCCACGGCGGGATAGACGAGAACGGGGGACGGTGAGGAGGTTAGCGGCAGAGGAGCGGAGCGTGTTGGGTGGGCAGGAGAAAGAGAGAAGGGAGGTGAGGTAGGAGGGGGGCAAGGGGATGGACAGCTTGGAAGCCACGAGTGAGGAATTCACTAGGTGCTGCACAATATCAATTATCACTCACGGATACCGCACTTGGTGTTTTCAACCGCTGATACAAGAAGTCGGTAAGGTTGCTTCCTATATTTGGAATTTGTTTAATGCTCCTCAGTAGCCCGTTAGATATGTCCATACGGCCCCAGGCATTACAAGTGTCAATGCCGCTTGAAGTTTACCCAGTGCACGGACACTTGAATACACAGATGTGCTTTTTTTATCCATAAAAAAGAATGAATTGCACGTAACCCGTTTTTCCCTCATAATTCTTAGTTATGGTAAGTTCTAGTTACGGTTAGTTCTTGTTAATAATAATAATAATAATAATAATAATAACGTTGGCATTTGTTAAGTGCTTACTATGTGCCGAGCACTGTTCTAAGCACTAGGGTAGATACAAGATAATCAGGTTGTCCCACGTGAGGCTCACAGTCTCCATCCCCATTTTACAGATGAGGAAACTGAGACCTGAAGAAGTGAAGTGACACACCCAAGGACACAGAGCAGACAAGGGGTGGAGCCGGGATTAGAACCCATGACCTTCCGACTCCCAGGCCCGGGCTCTATCCACTACACCACGCTGCTTCTCTACAGACACGCTTCCTCTTTAAAAGATGATCGGAACGGGAAATGTTCTAAAATCCTTTTATGGGACATTGTTATTTGCAATGAATGACATCTAATTAAAATTTAAGTCAGGCTAAATGGATGAGGCTGCATCAGAATCATGCTCAGTGGTAGTAAGGGGAACCGTCTATTGGCAGTTAATCAATCAGTCAATCGATAGTATTTATTAAGCACTTACTGTGTGCGGAGCACTGTATTACATGCTTGAGAAAGTACAATAGAACAGAACTGGCCGGGGTGTCCCCTGATCACAAGGAGCTGGTAGTTATTAGTGATGATTAGTCCCCGCCCTCTAGACTGTAGGCGCATTGTGGGCAGGGAATGCGTCTGTTTATTGCTCTCCCAAGCGCTTAGTACAATGCTCTGCACACAGTAAGCGCTCAATAAATGCCATCGAATGAACAATTGACCTGCAATATTTTCCTGGCCTCCCACATGGGCCCAATTTTCAATCTCTTCAAGCCGCTTCATTCATTCATTCAATAGTATTTATTGAGCGCTTACTATGTGCAGAGCACTGTACTAAGCGCTTGGAATGGACAATTCAAAAATAGATTCTTAAAAATGGATTCTTCCTTTCTGCCCTTCTAAGCAGCGCGGTGTAATGGCAAGTGGACAGTCTGGGCAGAAACGTCCCCTGGCGTGTATGCGATAATGGTTAAAATCGAGACTTTCCTCCAAGCCACTTCACAAACGTTAAGCAATTATTACACTGAAAATGATTCCTCTGAAAAAGAAATCGATCAAACACACAGAGCCATGCAAGGGGAATAACAAAGCCCCCTAATTCCACCTACGGATTCACGTGAAAAGCCCTTAATTCCAGCTTCTCTGGCCAGAGAGCGCGGCTTTTAAAGTCAGGTCCCGCATCGTTCGAATGTTTTGGCCTCCCCCACGCAGAGGTAGTTATCCCGGCTCCGCCGCCTGTCAGCTGTGTGACCTTGGGCAAGTCATTTCACTTCCCTGTGCCTCAGTTACCTCATCTGGAAAATGGGGAATGAAGACTGTGAGCCCTACGTGGGACAACCTGATTACCTTGTATCTACCCCAGCGCTTAGAACAGTGCTTGGCACATAGTAACCGCTTAACAAATACCAACATTATTATTATTATTATCCCTTTCCCTTGGAAGTTTGCAGTGTGAACCTCCCTTGTGAGACTGGCTCTGGGGTCTCGGTTTATGAGAAATGCCACCTGCTCGCGTGAGGAAAATAGGTCATAACACTGGTTTTGGAAATCCCTTTTCTCCGATATTTATTAATAAAATAAATTATAGATATGAAATTCGACTGACACCACAATATTTTTCAGATAGCTACAACTTCCTTATCACCTTGCACTCCGTGACTATCACCGGTTTTCCTCTTTCTCTCTGGGCAGGAGGCGATAGGAAAAAATATATTTTTCAAATCAATACAAACAGGGTTACAAAATGGTCAGACTTAGCATGTTTTTTTCCTTGTGTTAGCTTTCCTTATTTCCGTTGCTTTTTCACGGTCGTGCATGTGTGGGCAAACAGAGACCATACACACAGACACGCTTTATTCCACCCTAGTATGGATTCGGGAACATTTTGAAGCCAAATGAACACTATGAATATTTTTTTCCGTTTTTTAGAAGCTGCATTTCTGGCTGAATAGCTAAACTGCAGGGTGAAGAGGCAAAAATTAGCATTTTCAATGCAACTGGCTTTAACTTGGAAACAAAAGGCCTAATGGATAGAGCCCGGGCCTGGGAGTCAGAAAAACTTGGGTTCTAATCCCAGCTCTGCCACGTCGACTGTGTGACCTTGGGGAAGTCACTTCCCTTCTCTGGGCCTCAGTTACCTCATCTGGAAAAAGGGGATTAAGACTGTGAGCTCCATGCGGGTCAGGGACTGTGTTCAACCTGATTGCCTTGTATAATGTTGGTATTTGTTAAGCGCTTACTATGTGCCGAGCACTGTTCTAAGCGCTGGGGTAGATATAGGGTAATCAGGTTGTCCCACATGAGGCTCACAGTTAATCCCCATTTTACAGATGAGGTACCTGAGGCACAGAGAAGTGAAGTGACTTGCCCACAGTCACACAGCTGACAAGTGGCAGAGCCGGGATTCGAACTCATGACCTCTGACCCCCAAGCCCGGGCTCTTTCCGCTGAGCCACGCTGCTTCTATGTCAGGGTTCAGTAGAGTGCTTGGCACATAGTAAGTGCTTAACTGTAAGCCCGTCAAACGGCAGGGGCCGTCTCTCTCTGTTGCCGACTTGTTCATTCCAAGCGCTTAGTACTGTGCTCCGCACATAGTAAGCGCTCGATAAATACTACTGAATGAATGAATAACAAATACCATTTAAAAACAAAAAACCTGGTCAAATTGGATTGATTCAAAGCTAACACACTGAATAACTAAAATGCTTTAACCCAAGTAAGCACGGTGCATTTGTTTTCAAAAACCTGTAGGTAATTAATATTTCCTCTGTTCATTCAACAGTATTTATTGAGCGCTTACTATGTGCAGAGCACTGTACTAAGCGCTTGGAACGTACAGTTCGGCAACAGATAGAGACAATCCCTGCCCAATGACGGGCTCACAGTCTAAACGGCTACAAGTCTCTCTGTGGGCAGAGAATGTGGCTGTTACATTGTTCTCTCCCAAACGCTTAGTACAGTGCCCTGCACACGGTAAGCGCTCCATAAACACTGACGGTGGCCCAGGGTCTGCAATGGCTACTAGGGAAACTGAACTTCCAGGTTCCATTCTGGTCTCAAGCTCCTCAATTCAGCTACAGCTGCTGGAATTGTGTGCCCGGACCGTGGCAAAAAGATGCACTTCGCTGGGCTTTGGGGAGACTCGTCAACCGAATGGAAAAATGTATCTGTTGGTGAACAGGAGTCCATAAAGTCAATCGAAAAATCGCATTTACTGAACGCTTACTACGGGCAGAGCACTGTACTAAGCGCTTGGGAGAATAATAATAATAATAATCTTGATGACGGCATTTCTGAAGCGCTTACTAAGTCGCAGGCCCTGTTCCAAAAGCTGGGGTAGATGTAAGGTAATCAGGTTGTCCCACGTGGGGCTCACAGTCTTAATCCCCCTTTTACAGATGAGGGAACTGAGGCACAGAGAAGTGAAGCGACTTGCCCAAAGTCACCCAGCTGAGAGTACAACAGAATTAGCAGATATGTTCCTTGCCCTTAATGAGCTTACGGTCTAGAGGAAGTCCTTAAGCCAGTGTCCATGATCCATGTGCCTCTTCATTGTTATATTGTACTCTCCCAAGCGCTTAGTACAGTACTTTGCACGCAGTAGGTGCTCAATAAATTCAACCAAATGAATGAATGACCCAAAACTTCAAAGCTCAGTGAAAAGTGGAAAAATGGGGCAGGGGCCTCGGCAGACTACTGGGGCAGTGGGTCGTGCGGGAAGGGGAATGAGCTAAGCGATAAATATAAGCTCGTCGTGGGCAGGGAATGTTCACTCATTCAATCGTATTTATTGAGCGCTTACTGTGTGCAGAGCACTGTTGGGAAGCACAATTCAGCAACAGAAGAGACTGTCCCTGCCCACAATGGGCTCACAGTCCAGAACGGGAGAGACAGATATCAAAACAAGTAAATAGGCATCAGTAACGTCATTATAAATAAATAGAATCATAGATACACATCATAAATAAAAATTGAATTATCATATGTCCATATATACACAAGTGCTGTGGGGCGGGGAGTGTGTATGTTTACTGTTGTAATGTACTCTCCCAAGTGCTTAGTACAGTGCTCTGCACACTAAGCGCTCAATAAATACAATTGAACGAATGAAATTAAAAAATATTTCTGGAAATCTTATACAGACGATGAATGCATTACGACTGACTTCAAAATATACACGCCGGAGAAGCAGTGCGGCCTAAGCGGACAGAGACCGGGCGGCAGAGGGCCTGGGTTCTAATCCCGGCCCTGCCCCTCGCCTGCGGGGTGACCTAGGACAAGTCACTTAGCTCAGTTTCCTCATCTGTAAAATGGGGATTCAATATCTGTTCTCCGTCTACTTAGACCACGAGTTGAGAGAGGGAGACGGACACAAATATAAATTCAGAATTTATGGATAAGTGAGGTGGGGGGGACGGAGAGGGGTGGTGAGGAAAAGGGAGCAAGTAGAGGAAATAAACAGAGAGTCCGTCAACTTACACCGTGTTGTTTTGTCGTCTGTCTCCCCCTTCTAGACTCTGAGCCCGTCGTCGGGTTGGGATTGTCTCTATCTGTTGCCGAATTGGACTTTCCAAGCGTTCAGTACTGTAAGCGCCCCAATGAATACAATTGAATAAATGAATGACGGGGACCGTGTCCAATCCGATTATCTTGTATCTATCCCAGCGCTCAGTACAGCGCTTGGCAGGGAGTACTAAACAAATACCGCAATTATCGTCATCATTCTTATTAATTTCCCATTTGGTTTTCCTAAAGGGTGGGAATTGTCTTCTTAGAGAACCCGGCGTTAGGGAGAAACTGCACTGGAACGACGCCACATTCATGTACGCTGGGGTTGCCGTGGCTGAGAATGCTTTTTACAGACATTATCGGCGGGTCGATCCGTGGTATCCATTGAGCGGCTGATGGGTGCAGAGCACTGTAATAAGCGCTTGGGAGAGTCCAACAGAACAGAGTTGGTAGACACGTACCCTGCCCGCAATGACCATACAGCCTAGACGGACGTTAATAAAAATGTTGCAGGTTTGCACATAAACGCTGTGGGGCCGAGGTGGGGAGAATATCAAGTGACCGGAGGGTTCAGATCCATGGCACAGCGGGTAGAGCTCGGGCCTGGGAGTCAGAAGGTCATGGGTTCTAATCCTGGCTCCGCCACTTGTCAGCTGTGACCCTGGGCAAGCCACTTCACTTCTCTGTGCCTCAGTTACCTCATCTGGAAAATGGGGATTAAGACTATGAGCCCCATTTAGGACAACCTGATTAGCTTGAATTTACCCCAGGGCTTAGAACAATGCTTGGCACATAATAAACGCTTAACAAATACTATAATTATTATTATTATTAATACATTCCCTACCCACCACGTGTTTACGGCCTAGAGAGGGAGTCAGACATTAGAGAAGCAGCGTGGCTCAGTGGAAAGATCCCGGACTTGGGAGTCAGAGGTCATGGGTTCGAATCCCCGATCTGCCACTTGTCAGCTGTGTGACTGTGGGCAAGTCACTTCACTTCTCTGGGCCTCGGTGACCTCATCTGTAAAATGGGGATTAAGACTGTGAGCCTCACGTGGGACAACCTGATTACCCTGTATCTACCCCAGAGCTTAGAATTCAATATGTGCTCTGCACATAGTAAGCGCTTAACAAATACCAACATTATTAGTAGTAGTAGTAGTAGTATAGTAGTTTATTTATTTCTATCAATGTCTGTCTCCCCCTCTAGACTGTAAGCTCATTGTGGGCAGGGAAGGTGTCTGATTACTGTTGTACTGTACTCTCCCAAGCGCTTAGTACAGTGCTCCGCATGCAGTAAACGCAGAGTTAATACGACTGAATGAATGAACGAACCACTGGAGTGTCTCGAGGAGTAAGGAGATGTAGACTGAACTTTTTTTTAGAAAAGAGACAAATGTTTTGTGCGAAAAATGATCACCGGGATAGCTCACTCCCCACCTTTCTCACTGGCCGGCCCAAAGTGGCCACGAGTAGGTGATCCCGGGAGGGTGGGAGTTTACGCGGAAGCAGCCGGCTGGACTCCTGGGAAACTCCCCCTCCCCCACCCCCGGGATCCCTCCGGCCGATTCCTGGTACGACGACTGCTCGTGGACTTCCAGACACCTAAATATTTGATGAGGTTTTCAGCTACGACCAATTTAGTGCGTTTTCCTGGATTGTCCGGGAACATATCGATGGCCGGCAACCCTGATGTCGCGTCGCCCTGACTTTCTCCCGTTGTTCATCGCCCCCGGCCCAGCCCCGCGGCACTGATGTACAGATCTGCCATTTATTTATTTCTATTCATGTCTGTCCTCCCCCCTCTAGACCGCGAGCTCGTTGTGGGCGGGGAATGTGTCTGTTTATTGTTGGACTGTCCTCTCCCAAGCGCTTAATACAGTCCTCCGCATACAGTAAGCGCTCAAGAAATACGATTGAATGAATGACCTAATAGAATTCTCCCCCAAACTCAAAGGGAAAATAACTTTTCTAGGACAACTGACTGTACCTCAACTCTGAGGGAATAATGACTTTTTTCAATCCATCAATCATATTTATTGAGCGCTTACTGTGGGCAGAGCACTGTAGTAAGCATTTTGGAGAGCACGACAAAACAATACGACAGTCCCTGCCCACATCAAGCTTACAGTTCAGAGATAGATGGACATAGGTATAAATACATAATTTATGGATATGTGTATAAGTGATGTGAAGCTGGGGGGAAGGGGAGGGGTGGTGAATAAAAAGGGAGCAGGTCAGGGTGATGCAGAACGTAGTGGGAAAAGATATCACAAGACCCTGGATCGGAGATGTCCAAACCTTTTCTTTTAAAATGGTTATTTGTTAAGTGCCAGGCACTTGTACTAAGTGCTGGGGTAGATAGAAGGTAACTGGGCTGGAGCCTACATTGAGCTCACAGTCTTAATCCCCATTTTTCAGATGAGGTAACTGAGGCCCAGAGAAGTGAAGGGATTTGCCCCAAGTCAAATGGCAGACAAGTGACACAGATTTGAACCCACGCCCTTCTGGCTCCCAGGCCTGTGCTCTCTCCACTAATAATGGCATTTTTTTAAGCGCTTACTATAATAATGATGGTATTTAAGCGCTTATTATGTGCCAGGCACTGTTCTAAGCGCTGGGGGAGATACAAGCTAATCGGGGTGTGCCACATGGGGCTCACAGTTTTAACCCCCATTTTACAGATGAGGAAACTGAGGCCCAGAGAGGTTAAGTGACTTGCCCAAAGTCACACTGCTGACACGTGGCAGAGCCAGGATTAGAACCCACGACCTCTGACTCCCAAGCCCGGGCTCTTGCCACTGAGCCACGCTGAATGTGCCAGGCACTGGACTAAGTGCTGGTGTGGAGACAAGCAAATCATGGACACAGCCCCTGCCCTACATGGGGCTCTCTGTCTCTACCCCCATTTTCTAGATGAGATAACTGAGGCCAGGAAAGTAAAGTGACTTGCCCAAAGTCACACAGCGGGCAGGTGCACTAGGCCACGCTGCTTCAAAGACAAAGCTAAAGAAATGGGTGGGAATTATAGACTCTGCCCCTTCTCAGCTGTGTGACTGTGGGCAAGTCACTTCACTTCTCTGTGCCTCAGTTCCCTCATCTGTAAAATGGGGGTGAAGACTGTGAGCCTCACGTGGGACAACCTCATTCCCCTGTATCTCCCCCAGCGCTTAGAACAGTGCTCTGCACGTAGTAAGCGCTTAACAAATACCAACATTATCATTTTTATTATAGGTCACTACTGACAGTCCACTGAGAGCAGCAGATGCTTGGCATGTAGTAAGCGCTTAAAAACACCATTAAAAACAAAACAAAACAAAACAAAAAAACTACTTTCGATTACAACTGTTCTCAGTGGAAGACTGAGAAGTTGGTCGAAGAAAGTTGAATCTTTTACATCTGGGTCTGTCCTAATATTACTATCATTAGCTTATTTGTTATGGTTTTATTATTGTTGTATTTGATTATCTTGCATCTACTCCAGTGCTTAATATAGTACTTTGCACGCAGTGAGTGCTTAACCGTTATTTTTGCAATTCAATCAATGGTATTTATCGAGTGCTTGCAGGGTGCAAAGCACTCATCTAAGCACTTAGGAAAGGACATTATTACAGAGTTTGTAGACCTGTTGGTAGGCACATAAGTGCATATCTCTCGAGCATTTAATACTGAGTTTTGCAATTTCCTGGCCCTCTCCCGTTGTGAAAAACTACCAACAGAAGCAAACACATCCTTCTGTAGTCTAACGATAATCATGGCATTTATTAAGGGCTTACTCTGAGGTAAATGCTGGGGTGGATACAAGATTGTGGGACTCATTTATTCAATCGTATTTACTGAGCGCTTACTAGGTGCAGAGCACTGTACTAAGCCTTTGGAATGGACAATGCGGCAACAGATAGAGACAATCCCTGCCCAACGACGGGCTCACAGTCTAATCGGAATCTCTCTTCTCCCCATTTCGCAGATGATTGAACCGAGGCTTAGGGAAGTTGGGCGATTCGCCCGTGATTACACAGCGAGTCAGTAGCGGAGCTGGGGCTTGAACCCAGGTCCTCTTGATTCCAGGGCCCATGTTTTTTCCCTTAGGCATCTCCTCCAAGAAGCCTTCCCCGATTAAGCCCGCCTCTCCTCTTCTCCCACTCCCTTCTGCGTCACCCGGACTCGCTCCCTTCATTCATGCTCCCTCCCGGCCGCAGAGCACATATGTATATGCCTGTCATTTATTTATTTATACACGCATATTAATGCCTATCTCCCCCTCTGGAATGTGAGCTCATCTAGGGCAGGGACTGTGCCTGTCTGTTGTTGTACCGAACTCTCCCAAGCGCTCAGTACAGTGCTCTACGCACAGTAAGCGCTCGATAAATACGACAATGAATGAACGTCTACAGCGCTTCCCCTAAACACAGGCAAAATACGGACTGAAGCTATCGGAATTCTCACTACGCTTTAAGAAGACTTGGAGAGCAAAGCCAGATGAGAGATCCGCGCGAATTTCTACGTAATGTGGAGATAGATGATCTCGCCCGCGATTTTGGCAATTCCACTGTCAGAGCCATAAGCGAACACTAATTAAAACACCACTCGGAGCATACTGCAAGCACTTTCAAGTGTTAAATAACATATTTTGCCTTTACGGAATAACTTTCCATCCAATTTCAGGAAGCACTTCCCCCTTGCGCAGCCGGGAAAACTGAGGGAGAGAAACGCTGACCTGGCCGAAAGAGACCCACCTCCTCATCCGAGAAGAGCCCTGAAAGGCTCCTCATTTTCTTTATTTATACTTTTACTTTCGTCTGGGTTTTCCGTTAACGCACTCGAGCTCTCGGCAACCCAAACATCTGCTTCAGCCCGTTTATCTGCGCTTGCCTATATCCGCGTAATATGTAGCCGTTTTATTACAAACACAAATCATAAGTGTGCGGCTATGTACGGTATTATTGGAAATTATAGCAGCAGCGCGGCAGACCCGCGCGCAGGAAACCGAGACAGCGGACAGATGATCCCGCGCTTCGGATCTGCCCGTGAAAGGGGAGCCTCTTCGATTTCCCCACAGGTAGAACAAAAATATTTTGAGGACGGTGTGGGGAGAAAAGTGGGGAAAAGGTCTAGCCTCTTTCCCCCTCTCCTCCTGCTTATTTTTGGAGAGACTGAATCCCACCGCCTGAACTGGAGGGTCTCTCGCGCTGCTCATCCCGACAATCAATTTTTACGGCTGTAGAGGATAATAATGGTAATAACGGTATAAAAAAAACCCACGATGACCCATAACTATAACTTATTACGGCCTTTTTTAAATAACTGTGGTGGGCGAAGCTTCTTCATTTCTCCTGAAGTAGAAAAGGAGCTGACAGTTGGAGGCTCTGAGGCAGTCGATAGATCTCCTGAACGCATGGAAGGGGCCGAATCGCTCACAAAGGGAGAGACGCTTTCGGTGTAAACCACGCGGTTGAGAACGAGGGCCTGGCACGAGAAATTTGCAGAGGACAGTCACCTCCTGGCCCGGCTGGCTTACCGCCTCCGATGCCAGCACAAAGCTTTATCGGGGTGACGCGCTGGCATTAAATCATCTTAACGCTGGAAAATCCAGGACGCGAGGCCGGTTGAAAGTGTTGCTTTTATGTGGTAAATTGTCAGTACCTTTAGAAGTGCAGTTTTCTAATGGATGGGCCTTTCGATACCGAAACTTCAGAGTCTCAGTAAATCTGAATACAACCGTAAACCAAATAAGCCTCCCACGTAACTCAAAGTTTTCTGGGGGATTTTCTCCCCACACTGATCAGAGCAGCTGAAAGAAGAAGCTCTGCTACGGGCAACAGCGTGTTTCTCTTCCCCGTTCCCGACTGTCGGGAAGGGATCATCTTTGCGAGACAACCGTATTTCAGAACTCTTCCGAAGAAAAAAGCGCTGCAAATGTACCATTTATTTCTGATGGGGACACTTTCCTCGAAGAAGAATTTGGCAAAACAGCAATTGAACATCATTTCCGTCTCTAGTCTGTAAGCTCGTTGTGGGCAGGGAACATGTCTGCCGACTCGGTCACACTGTACTCTCCCAAGCGCGAAGCAGCGTGGCTTACCGGAAAGAGAACGGGCTTTGGAGTCTAATCCCGGCTCCGCCACTTGTCTGCTGTGCGACCTTGGGCAAGTGACTTAGTTTCTCTGTGCCTCAGTTCCCTCATCTGTAAAATGGGGATTAAGACTGGGAGCCCCATGAGGGACAACCTGATTACCCTGTATCTACCTCAGCGCTTAGAACAGTGCTGACCCAGAGTAAGCGCTTAATAAATACCATCATTATTATTACAGTGCTCTGCACACAGTAAGCACTCAATAGATATGATTACTGGACTGATTTTGGAATGGATTGCAAACTTATCTTCATTAGGGCTCCAGATAAGAACCTTTAAATGGTTTGCTCTTGAGATGACACTCTTTCCCAAAAACCTCAAAGTACACGTGAGCAAAGAGTGATATTGTGTTTAAAATGCTGGAGAAAACTCTAAGCGCCTCTTTCCCTCTGAAAAATGTGTGTACTGGCCATGGATCAGAAAGCCAGCGCTTTTCCTCCTCTTAGGCAAATTTTTTCTAAATTAATTCAATCGTATTTACTGAGTGCCGGCTGCGGTGCAGAGCATTGTACTAAGCACTTGGTAGGTACAATTCAGCAAAAGACCCTGAAAACATCTAAAGACACTGAACACAGGCGACCGTTTAGATTGGGGATGTTTTTAAAATGCTACTTCGGGGCAAACTAGAGGTGGGAAAATAGATCTTACTAAATGAAACCGTGTGGGAGGACTGACAACATGCTCTGAGTCACAAGTACTGTAATCGTGACTACGAGTACTAATGTTTCTCTGTGCCTCAGTTTCCTCATCTCTAAAACGGGGATTCGATACCCGTTCTCCCTTCTGCTTAGCCTGTGAGCCCCAAGTGGAACAGCGCTGTGTCCAATCTGGTAATCTTGCAACTATCCCAGTGCTTAGTACAATGCTTAGCCAACAGATCGTGCTCAATAAATACCACAGTTTAATAAGTGTGTCTTCCCCGGGCACGCTTTGCCCGAGTAACTCCGTAGTTCCCACCAACTTCAAATTTAAACTCGGAAGCCTACGACATTCATAAAAGACGGATTTGGCTACGTTTTAGAGACGTTGAAAGTGATTAGCTTTGGGGGATAAAAGCAGATTTTATGCTACGTCTGAAAAACAGTCTGTGTTTTGGCTTTTGGTGAATTTGTTTTCTAAACAGTTTTACAGGGGCCTGAAGAGTGAATTCCAAAAAATAGTTGAACCTACTGCTTTGGGTCAAAACGTTCCAAAATAGAGGATTCCACTTGTAATAAACTGAGACTGAAAAATATCCTCCGCTCAAAATCCACGAGTTTCAAATTAATAGCCTCCAACTAGTGGATTTCCAGTATAAAATCATTATAAAAGTAGCTACCGCTTTCCCTTCGCGAAGAGAAATAACTCATAACTCTAATACCCACTATTACCTTAGCACAGTTCCCGCTCTTCTCCATATAATATCACCGGGCATTACCGGGCCATTTACGCCCACCTTATTATTATTTATGAAATCACGGGTACATGGGATGTCTGATAAGTCATGCCCCTGTATTAAATCGACACATACGTTATTCCGAAGCTGTCTGTTTTACAGCGCGCTAGGTAACGGCTTTCCAGAGCATAATCACGAATGTACTATATAACGTGTTTTATAAGAGGTTATTAAGGATTACGACTAGAGCTGCATAACCCTAATATAAATACGACCCAAGCATTTAAGAGACTTTCTACTTGGGCCGTTATATCCGAGTCAACTGTGTAGCCGCTCGCTCCGCCGTCGGAAGCAACGCTTCGTTTTCGGGGGAAGGAGAAGTTGGCTTCCCCGTTTCCTTGTGAAATTCTCTCAGATGCCTCGCCGCTCATTCTGTAAAGCTCTGGAACCCCGGGGGAAGAAAGGCTACGACGCAACCCAACGGCGTCCTCCAAACTAATCGCGCCTTTGCGGGGAAAATCGACTTGGGGGAAGCGGCCGGGGCCGTGTAACTTTCTAAACTGCAAGTAGGTGGCAGTGGAGACATTTGGGCTGAGCTTTCTCGGCTGGAAATGTGCACAAACAAACAAACAAAAAAAAAACCCCTCTGGCAGTTATCGACTCACCCAAATAAATAATACCTTGAAAGGTAACTCCTTTATTAGTATTAGAGCGCAGTTACCACGTAATCAAATATCTGTCTTCAGGAAACCCAGGTTGAACCCACGTCTTTAGGAGAAAGCTTGTCCTAAGGACTGTGTCTTTTTCTTTCTTCCATCCATCCATCCATCCATCCATCCATCCATCCATCCATCCATCCATCCATCCATCCATCCATCCATCCAGTCATATTTTTTGAGTGCTTACCATATGCAGAGCACTGTACTAAAGTCAAAAATAAATAAATAAGTGGTGGTATTTGGGAAGCGCTTACTATGTGCCAAGCACTGTTCTAAGCACTGGGGGATACAAGGTGATCAGGTAGTCGGCTCACAGTTTTAATCCCCATTTTATTCAATAGTATTTATTGAGCGCTTACTATGTGCAGAGCACTGTACTAAGCGCTTGGAATGTACAAATCGGTAACAGATAGAGACAGTCCCTGCCCTTTGACGGGCTTACGGTCTAATCGGGGGAATTAGATGAATTTTACAGATGAGGGAACTGAGGCACAGAGAAGTGAAGTGACTCGCCCAAAGTCACACAGCTGGCAAGCGGGGGAGCCGGGTTTAGAACCCACGACCTCTGACTCCCAAGCCCGGACTTTTTCCACTGAGCCACGCTGCTTCCCATAATGCTTGGGGGAGTACGATAGAACAACAAACAGATCCATCCCTGCCCACAACCAGCTTACGGTCTAGAGGGGGAGACGGATATTTAAACGAATAAATAAATGACTGACCTGAGCAGAAGTGCCGTTGGGCTGGGATGGGGGTGGATAAAGGGAGCAAGTCAGGGTGACACAGAAGAGAGGGGGATAAGAAGACAGGAGGGCTTAGTCAGGGAAGGCCTCTTGGAGGAGGTGGGCCTTCATTAAGGTCATTCTTTTTACCACAGCCACATATCAGAGTGCTTTGACGATTCGGTCCCGCAGAAATCAAAACGATTTCAACCTAAGCCGCCGGGTCATTAGGTTCTAGAAAGGTTGGGGGTAGAACTCACAGGTTAGATAACTTTCAGAGGACACCAGATACATTGAGGAAATCAGGAAGAAACAGCATTTTCTAATACTCCTATACGTGACAGATTACTTTATTAGGAACTGGTCTTTTACAAGACGGAGGCCGGTGGGGAGAGTCCGAATCGGAGGGTCCTCAGCCCGGCTCTGCTGCTTTGGACAAGTCACTGTTTTCAGCTGCGTGTGACCTGATTATCTCGTTTCTACTCCAGAGCTCAGTACAGAGCTTGGCACGGAGTAATTGCCCCTCCATTAATGCTATCATTACGTCTATTACTTAACTTCTGAGTTTCCTCATCTGTAAGAATGGTGACGAGATACCTGTTCTCCTTCCCCCTTAGATTATGAGCCCAGTGTGGATCAGGAACTGGGTCTGTTCGATCTCTTTGTATTATATCTGCCCCTGTGCTTACTACAATGCTTGGCTCACGGTGAGCATTTAAAAACACCACAAGTATTATTATCATCATCATTATATAATAATATTATTATTCATTATGTATCATTATTAATACATATTATGAATATCAATCACAGCCCCCAAAACGCCCAGAACAAACTGCTACTCCGCAATGCGTAAGCATTCAAAGCCTTCCATCCTTCCGAATCGATCGTACATATTGAGCGCTTACTGGGTGCAGAGCACTGCGCTGAGTGCTCGAGAGAGTATAACGAAACAGAGTTGGTAGACCCGCTCCCTGTCCACAGCGAGTTTAAGTCGAGGGAAAACTTTTAGAAAGAGTTCGGCTCTGGCCAAATCCTGGAAAGATAGCAAAAACTCCGAAATTTGCTTTTCCAAGTTGAGTTGGGAAGTTTCATGGATCTAAATCTCCGGTTTACCAGAAAAGGTCAGCTTACTGTCTGATCACCTCAACGGAACTGTATGGACTTTCGCCTGTCGTATCGGATCCTGGAGAGTATCCAGGAACGGGCTCCGGATAGATATTTATCACAGAAGGGACAGGTGAATGAACTCTCGGAGGAAAGGAGTCGATGGTATGCCATTCACGTTATAATTACCGTGTGAAGATGAGGAAGAGGAAGATCTGGAGAGCAAAACTCCACAACCACCAAAGTTATCTCAAAAGCAACCCTTCCCCCAGTGTCTCAATGAGCTGAACCTGCTGCCAACATCAAAGACATTAGAAACAACTGAAAATTAAAATTCCTACCTCTTATTTCAAATTAAAAAGTGTCTTTTGGGGGGGGGGGGGTCAAGAACTGTAAATGAAGGAAGAGAGATGCTAGGATTTAGAAATCAGCGGTGGGAGTTAGAGAAAGGAAAAGGACGCTTTGGGGACCCAGCCACCTGGAAAATACAAGTAGCTGAGGGATGTATCGATCCATCGGTTGTATTTATTGAGCACTTACCAGCCACCTGGAAAGTACAAGCAGCTGAGGGATGGATCGATCCATCGGTCGTATTTATTGAGCGCTTACCGTGTGCAGAGCACTGTACTAAGCGCTTGGGAGAGGACAATGTAACAGAGTTGGTAGACACATTCCCTGCCCACAGTGATAATAATCATAATGGTGGTATTGAAGTGCTTACTATGTGTCACACAGCTGGCAAGTGGCGGAGCTGGAATTCGAACCCATGACCTCTGACTCCCAAGCCTGGGCTCTTTCTAGTGAGCCACGCTGCTTCTCAATAATAGTGGTATTTAAGTGCTTACTATGTGCAGAGCACTGTTCTAAGCACTAGGGGGATACAAGGTGATTAGGTTGTCCCACGGTGGGCTTACAGTTTTACTCCCCATTTTACAGACGAGGTAACTGAGGCACAGAGAAGTGAAGTGACTGGCCCAAAGTCACCCAGCTGACAAGCGGCAGAGCTGGGATTTGAACTCACGACCTCTGAGTCCCCAGCCTGCTCTCTTTCCACTGAGCCACGTTGCAATGAGTGGATGAAGACTGCAGACTCAAAGGTAGGCATGAGCAGGAATCATATGTCTACCGCTTCTTTTTTTTTTTATGGCATCGGTTAAGCATTTACTACGTGCCAGGCGCTGTACTAAGCGATGGGGTAAACAAAAGCTAATCAGTCCATGGTTGGAGTCCATGTCCCACACAGGACTCACAGTCTTAATCCCCATTTTACAGATGAGGTAACGGAGGGACATCCAAGTGAAGTGACTTGCTCAAGGTCACACAGCAGACAAGTGGCAGAGCCAGGATTAGAACCCATGACCTTGCGACTCCCAACCAACCTGATTACCTTGTATCTACCCCAGCGCTTAGAACAGTGCTCTGCACATAGTAAGCGCTTAACAAATACCAACATTATCATTTCCACTGGGCCAAGTTGTTTCCCCAACTCAGTTGCACTGTACTCTCCCCATGCCTTGGTTCTGCCCACTGAGATCGATCAATAAGTTCCACGGATTGCTTGATTCACGCACGAGGGCAACCTTCTGCTTACTGTTGTATTGAACTCTCCCAAACGCTTAGCACAGTGCTCTACACACAGTAAGCCATAAATACGACTGAATGAATTCTTCCAGGTTATCCACGGCTCACTGGTTCTTTTCAATCTTTTCCATCTTTCCTTAAATAGAAATTCAAAGCCGATTGCTCAGTAATGTATTTTTCAAAACGTGGGCGGGGGATGTGTCCCCTTATAGTTATATTGCACTTGCCCAAGCGCTTAGTACAGTGCCGGGCATCCGATAAGCGCTCAATAAATAGGACCGAATAATAATAATAATTATTGTTACGGAATTTGTAAAGCGCTTACGACGTGCCAGGCACTGTTCTAAGCACTGGGGTTTCAATACAAGATGTTCGGGTCGGACACAGAATGAATTAAAACAGGGCACTTCAGTGTGACCAGATGTCTTTGGGAGAAGCAGTGTGGCTTAGTCCCTAGAGGCCGGGTCTGGGAGTCAGAAGGACCTGGGTTCTAATCCCGCCTCTGCCGTATGTCTGCTGCGTGACCCTGGGCAAGCAGAGTGGCTCGGTGGAAAGAACCCGGGCTTGGGAGGCAGAGGTCATGGGTTCAAATCCCGCCTCTGCCGCTTGGCAGCTGTGTGACTGTGGGCAAGTCACTTCACTTCTCTGTGCCTCAGTGACCTCATCTGGAAAATGGGGGCGAAGACTGTGAGCCTCACGTGGGACAACCTGATTACCCGTATCTACCCCGGCGCTTAGAACAGTGCTCTGCACACAGCGAGCGCTTAACAGATACCAACATTATTATTCTCTGAGGCTCAGTAACCTCATCTGCAAAATGGGAATTAAGCGTGTGAGCCCTACGTAAGACGGGGACTGAGTCCAACCTCCTTAATTCGCACCCACCCCAGAACAGTGCTCGCCGGAGAGTAAGCGCTTAACAAGTACCAAAATTCCCATTATTTGGGCTTCGTCTTGGGAAGGGTGGAACCCTGCAGCTGGCTTCCGACCTCAATTTCTCCCGAGGTTCAGATAGAGGGGTGCAAGGGTGCGGATACCCCCTTTCCCCTCACTTCCCAAGAACGGCAGGGCCGGGGGCGAGGGCGGCTTTTTATTTTCGGTCTTGCTGAGCAGTAGAGGGCCCAGAGCCGGTAAAACCGAGTCAGGGGAGGCGAATGATCTCCGGCTGCCTAGCAGCAGCCCGGCAGAGGAAGAGAGTAAGGTCTGACGCAGATCTCGTCGCCGCCGCAGTGATTTCTTATGTAAGCTGTAGGGGGCCGGGGCCAGGGATGGCGAGGCCTCCACGGGTCGGGTGGAAAAGAGCCACGTAGGGAGAGAAAGATCTTTCTTCTCCAGTATCTCTGTCCTGAGTACTTCCTTCGATTCAGATAAAAGCATAATAATGACGTTAGCACTTATCAAGTGCTTCGAAGTGCTTATTGGGCACTCTTCTAAACGCTGGGGAGGATACAAGGTGATCAGGTTGTCCCCCCGTGGGGCTCACAGTCTTCATCCCCATTTTACAGGTGAGGCCCAGAGAAGTGAAGCGACTTGCCCCAAGTCACACGGCTGCCAAGCGGCTGAGCCGGGATATGCCCGGCCACCCCGGTCGAGATATAATAATAATGTTGGTATTTGTTAAGCGCTTACTAGGTGCAGAGCACTGTTCTAAGCGCTGGGGGAGATACAGGGTCAACAGGTTGTCCCACGTGAGGCTCACGGTTTTAATCCCCATTTTACAGATGAGGGCACTGAGGCACAGAAAAGTTAAGCGACTTGCCCACAGTCACACAGCTGACAAGCGACAGAGCCGGGATTCGAAGCCGCGACCTCTGACTCCCAAGCCCGGGCTCTTTCCACTGAGCCACGCTGCTTCTCTAGCCCGGGGCCATCCGGGAGAATCTCTTCAGCCGGGAGAAGGGCACGGTGACCAATACAGAAGACAGCCTTCTCCTACTTACAAAGTGCCGGTTTCTCTCCCCTCAATCAGCGAGTGATATCGATTGAGCGCTTACTATGGGCAGAGGACTGTACTGAGCGCTCGGGAGAGTCATAATAATAATAATGTCGGTATTTGTTAAGCGCTTACTATGTGCCAAGCACTGTTCTAAGCACTGGGGTAGACACATGGGAATCAGGATGTCCCACGCGGGGCTCACGGTCTTCATTCCCATTTTACAGATGAGGTAACTGAGGCCCAGAGAAGTTAAGTGGCTTGCCCACAGTCACACAGCTGACAAGTGGCAGAGCTGGGATTCGAACCCATGACCGCTGACTCCAAAGCCCGTGCCCTTTCCACTGAGCCACGCTGCTTCTCTACCATAACCCCGAATTAGCCGTCACGTTCCCTGCCCGTTAAGAGTTTACAGTCCAGAGCGGGGAGATCCCTCCTTTCCAGAGAACTTATTACAGTCAAGATCACTTTCATCCTAAGATAGGAAAAGCAGCGAAGGGAGCTTTAAAACTGTGGGGACAATAAAAAGAGACTTGAAATCTCTTTCTCTCCTTTTTTTTCTCTCTCTCTCTCCCTCCCTCTCTCTCAGGAATGTCCAATGTAAATAACTAAGAAGGCTCAGGGCTACAAGCAGCTTGGCTTCAGTAGCAACGTACAGAGTGTATGCGTGAGTTCTAACTGCTGAACTACCACTGACGTCTGTGTGACTTACAATGGCGAGAAATATTGAACAGAGAGAGATGTTAAGGTTACAGAATCTCGACGTAGCAAGAAGACGGTCGCCCAGGGAAGACGCCGGAGAAGTGAGCGAAGAATAATGGATCCTCTCACATCCCGGCTGCAGCGGCTTAAAAAGGAGTCCAAACAATCCGCCAGACGCAGGCTGGCCTTCCCATTCGGGGGGTCTAGGAGAGCAGATCCGAGGAACCGGCCGCGTCGTCGAAGTTTGGCCAAGGACAGATTTTGAATGGCATCGCTTCCCCTTCACTCCGCCGTCACCCGGGGCGTTCTTGCAAGACGTGCCGTGCCAAGAAACACAAGAGGTAGCCCGTAAACGACAGGTACGTCGGCGGATGAAGAGACGGCAGACAGACCGACGCTGCCGACACACCGGTTCAGAATACAAACGACGGAAGTTTGTCAGAATTAGCGTTTCGAGTCCTCTGATGATTTTCACCGTATTTCACTCTCCCGGGTTGGCATCGCTTGGGTTCGACACGAACTCAGCCAATCACTTACATACTGGGGAATAACAAACTACCGTTTGAATATATTTTATAGTAACACTCCGGGCTGTATTTCAATTTAGCAAATAAATAAATGTTTAATTTAAAGTGTCAACTGAATATTTTAACCCCACGCACCGAGATCTGCCGTTCCCGTTTTTATGACTCGTTTAAAATTCTGCACACTGGAAAACACAAAACAGACGTTGTGCTGAGATGCTTTATGAGTCAGCACTGGAATAAAAGTGCTCCATCCCTCAACTCCAGACGTTCTCTTTAGAAGTCGACGCTTGATTATTCAGATCGCGGATTATCCACGCTTCCCGGACCTCCTCCTCTCTTTCCCGTTACGGACTGGTTGAGGGTCTAACCCCGAGCGCTTCCACCAGGAAATAGGGAGGAGAGGGGAGAGGGGCGAAATTTAAACCTGTCAATTAGGAAGCTCTAGAGCAACTCTCCCCATGCTTGGGTGGATGGGGTGAGAGGCTGAAGCAAATGGATAACAAAGAGCTGGCTCTGAAGACAAATAATGGAAGAAAACTATTACAGCGTGGTGTTCCATCTTAAGAGTGCATCTCAAGTATCTTTTAATTCATGATTTGGCAAATTAGTGTTTGGCAAGAGGATCTTAATGGCATAAAGAAAAATACCTTTTTTATAAAAAAAAAAAAAAAAAACCCCACAACTAACCACGGCCTTTCTCCAACGGCCCGATTCCCTAACAAAAATGGATAAAATACGATCGCGTCCTTCACTGTCAGTAGGAGGCAGCATTCAGGAATGGGGTACGGGAGGGTTGGGAAGACCTGAGTTTGCACAATATGTTTCCCAGGCTAATGGATTGTGGATTAAAAAAAAAAAATTAAAAATGGAATCGTCAGCACTCTGAAACCACTTCCATTCCCATCTGTTCCATCTGAATAAGGAAACTTGGTAGTCACGTTAAAGTATCTGCCGGCGTAACATTTCATATTGAGAACATTGTTTGCGTCTGTTTATAAAAGCAGAGGAAATGATCCCTATCTTTAAATACTTTTCATTTTCTTTGCAACAATGAAAACTTCCTTCACACAAGCTTAAATATTCTAACTCTCCCTACACTTGCGTGAATTCTAAGATTAGAATCTGACCTATTGTCTATTCAGCGCAGAAATATATTAAGACGTGAACACTGTATGCCTCAGTGCAGGCTAACCTGAGCTAGTGCTGAATGGTGGACACTGTGAAAACACAGTTGCTAGGGAGAAAACATGTCCGTTCCTGTCTCCCCACCCCCCCCCCAAAAAAAAACAAAAAACCTCCCAGGTTTCAGAGGATTCAGAAGCAACAAGAGGCAGTGAACTCCAGCCATTGAGTCACAGCTTCAGGGGCTCTAGGAACAGGCTGAAATTATTTGGTTTTGACCGCTAGATGACCTCGATTGCTGCCCAGTCTGATGGACAGTCAGACCATTAGTTCTTTTAACACACATTCTTTTCCTGAAACACAGACACCACTCTGCATACTCACGGAGAGCGAGAAAAAGCGAGAGGGAGAGAGAGACGCAGGCGACGGACAGAGGAGGAGGAGGAGGAGGAGGAGGAGAGAAACAGAGAAGGGAGGGAGAGAGAGAGCGGGGGGGGGCAGAGATAGAAAGGGGGGGAAGAGAGAGAAAGAGAAGGGGGGAGATGGAGAGAGAAAACGAAAGAGCGAGAGAGACGGAGAGAGAAAAAGAGAGAGAAAGCGAGAATTTTCTAAATCAGCCACCACCAAGTCACTGGTCTACGAGCATAAGTCCATAGAATTCATACGCGGCGACAACGGTTCTCTTTTCACGGATTCAGATTATGCTGTGGGGATGGGCTCTTGCAGGAAACAACACGGGAAAACCCGGGAGAACACGTTTAACGTTACGGTGTTGCGCGTTCGGAAGCCGTTTATTTTTGCCGCTTTATAAAAGTGTCGCCGATATCCTCTCCTAAAATCCTACAAGGATGACACAGAAAATGGGCCTATTAGGGTCCCATCTTGTCCGTCGTCTGGGGCCCAAAGAAGAATACTCTCCGTTATTTTTTTTTTGGAATCGAGTCGATAAGGGTGGGTGCACGCGTGCGGGTACGCATATACACGCGTGTGCGTGTGTGTAAGAGGCGTAACTCTGGCTCTGGTTATTTCACGCAGAACGAGGCAGGGGTTGAACTCTGCTGTTCAAGCCCAGAACGACATTTCGCTCCCCAGGAAGACGGAGCCGCGTAAAGGTCGCGTCCGAAAGACGGTCGTGGGGACGCTGAACTCCGTGAAAAGGACCCGAAGGGAAAAAGGGGGCTATCTCGAGGCGTAAACTTTCCCTCCTCTGCGGCGTTCCTTCCCGTAAAGAAATACCACTTACACCCAGTCGGGCGCACCGCACAAAAAAAAACCCGGCCCTTTATCTCCATTTTCCGGTGGCTGTGGCTGACAGAAACTGTGCCTGTCCCAAACCGATTTTAATTTCCCTCTTGGGATGAGTGATGAGCTATTCTGCACTAAATGAGGAAACATCTGTTTGACTTTCCAACGCTGGCATGGGAAGCTGGAGCCTGAATCACAAATGCCACTTGGAGGAATAGGTCTCCCACTAACCACGCTGCTCAAAACCCGACTCCGCTGGGGGGAAACGATACGCATCCTAAAGCTCGCTGCGGGCAGGGAACGCGTCCGCTCGTGGTTCTGTCGCGCTCTCCCAGGCGCTCGGTACAGGGCTCTGCACCCCAATAAGCGCTCGATAAATACCACCGAATGAACGAGCGACTGGAGGGCTCGACCGGGGTGAGATGAGATAGACTCTCAATCTGTCGTCTGAGGGAAATGACGGTCTAGGTTCGAATGGAAGAGTTAGTTTCCGCCAATACTGATGAGTCGAAGGGTCTTCTCTTGGAAAAGCAGTCCGTAGGTCAGATTCATCGAGCGCTGTGTGCCGAGCACTGTGCTGAGCGCTTGGGAGAGTACAACAAAGAACAGACGCGGAGGAAACGAAGCCCCGATGTGTGCGTCGGGCACCGAGAAGAGGCCGCCCGAAGCCTTCCGTTATTTTTTAAGGAGCCTTGCCCGTTTGAACGGGGAACGTACGTTTATTGTTCTATTGTACCCCTCCCACGTGCTTAGAACGGTGCTCTGCCCACGGTAAGCGCTCGATAAATACGACCGAACGAATGACGCTGGCATCGTAACTCAGTTCCCCGGGCTTTGCGGTTTATTTAATAATAATAACTGTGGTATCTGTTAAGCGCTTACCACGTGCCAGACACTCTACCGAGCACTCTGCCCTGCGGAGCCTGGACGACGGAGGGGCCGGGACGCCCCCATCCGGAGGTGGGTCGAAATCACCCAGACCCTAACCTTTTCACCTGACTCCCGGAGGACCCGGGCGTTCCATCTGTCCGGAGACTTAACTCCTGTGGCATGTGGAAAATGCAGCTGGCCAGACTCCAAAATGCCTCCTCCATTAAAGGCCTTCCCATCTGCACCTTTTCCGATTTTCCCCCTGTTTTCTGTGAAAGGGGTTTCTTTTAACCCCTTCGTCTCCCGCCCGGGAACGGCCTCCGACGGTGAAAGGCGAGAGTCCGCCGTTGAATTCCCCTCTTGGGATACTTACTCTTCTTCCTCCCCCAGATTGCTTCCCCCCTTCCTTGTCAGCGCTTGGTTTCGCTGACACCATTGTCTGGTTATTAAGCGGTAAGTGAGAACCGGCTGATGTTATTTTAGGGACAATTTTTGTTTTGTTTTTTTTAAAATCGGTCTGCTCAACTGCGGCATTTACCGACGGCATTAACGCCACGAGCTGCGATCGTGGGGAGTTTTAAGCAAATGATTGGCTGCTGCAAACCTTATGCTGCATATTTCAATTGAGCTTTCAAAGGAGAGAACATTTGTGTCAAAAAGGAGGAATTCCTCGGTTACTGGAGGCTATTTTTTCACCTATCAGAACAGACAGATGGCTACTGCCTGAAAGGAGATAATTATTCATCGTATATCAATAAATACAGCTAGTGCCAGTCCAGTGGAAAGCTGAAAAAATTCGAATATTCTTGCAGTTTGGAATCCCTTTCTGTTCTCTACTTACTTGCCTCTCTGTATATTACCCATATAAATTGGGACATTTTCAAAGGATATTTCCCCCCCTTGCATTTGCTGGCATGGAAGCCTGGACGGATTAAACAGAAGCATTGAAACATGAATTTTTCTTTCATAAAATTCTCGTCGTCCTCCTCCATTTATATGACCAACATTTAAACAAGCACAACAGGGGTTTCCATTACTCTTAGGGAAAAAACTCGAGCAGCGCACGGTGGAAAAAAGGCAAATCTAAGACGAGGAACACTGTTTCGCCTCTGCCGGGCGACCAGATGGAGGAATCTAGGAATATTTTCCTTTTCTCCCCCTCCTTCCAGACAGTTTATGAAAAGGTGTTGCATTACTCAGACGACACGAAAATGGAATCCACAGCTCTCTGGACAGATTCCCCCCCCCCCTTTTCTGTTTGAATGTTCCCGCATTACGGTCGGGGTTTCTTCATAAAGGACGTACCTATGTTATTATGCTATTATATTGTCCATTCTGAAAAAATATAAATTAGCTGCATCTCCGTATGCCCCGATTTCACCTGAGTGGTACAATTCTTCCTTAAAACGCTACGATATGGTATTTTGCTTCAAGTTTTCTCCATCAGAAAATAATGCTAAGCATGAGCAATAACAGTTAGAGAATTCTACCAAAATCAATTTTAATTAAAAGCACACACACTTTAATGTGGAACACGACCATTTTATCAAAGCCCCTGGCTCCAAAGTGCTATGCCCACAATTTACACGTGGAATTACCACTTGGTATTAACGGGCCCTCTGTACTCCAACCCCCGGGGCTCAGACACCCAAGTTATCTCTTTACGTTGGCCATTAATAACTCGAAAACCAATCATTTTCCAAACCCCGACTCTTTCGCCGGGGAGAGCTACGAGGGCAACTTCCAAAGGAGAGCCGCGCTGACCTAGAGTCGGCTTCCCGCTATCGAATAAGTGAGCGATCGTTCAAGCTTTAGTTTTCTACGCCGAAATGACGCGCTCTCCATTTCAGGACAGATTCCGGGTCGGCGGGGCTTTCTTTACCGATTTTCATCCTTTAATCATTTTCCTGCCCGTTCCAGCCCAGAAGGCTGGGAAATCCCTCTCCTCTGTAGGAGAGGTGATCTAGAAAATAGGAGCGAGAGCTCAGCGGGGGCCTCGAGATCAATAATAATAATACTCTCCCTTTTCGGTACTATCCCTAATTCAGAGGGCTCAGGATGATTCATCTATCAATTTTTACCACCCCTCTGCAAGGTGTATATTATTTCCTTCCTTGCATCCCGGCAAATTGCTGACCAAGCCGGGATTAGGCCTCTAAATTCCTGAATCCTGGGCCTGTGCTGGCGATCATTAAACAGGAAAGGGAGCAGAGGCCAGGGAAGGTTGTTAGTAAGGTTTAGGCTGTCATAAACACACCGGGGGTGGGGGGACAGTCCTCCTTTTCAATCTCCCCGGAATGCTCCCGGTTCCAATTGCGGCTGCAATTCACTCATTTGTTCAATCGAATTTATTGAGCGCTTACTGTGTGCAGAAGACTGTACTGAGCGCTTGGGAGCGGACGACAATAGACAGACTCATTCCCCGCCACAGTACGGTCTAGAGGGTCTCCCTCTCGTGGTCTCTCTCCTCTTACTCCTCCTCACTGATGATATTTATTGAGAGCTTACTAATAATGTTGGTATTTGTTAAGCGCTTCCTATGTGCAGAGCACTGTTCTAAGTGCCGGGGGAGATACAGGGTCATCAGGTGGTCCCACGTGAGGGTCACAGTTAATCCTCATTTTACAGATGAGGGGCAGAGCTCTGTATTAAGTGCTTGGGAGAGCAATAATATTAATGATGATGGTAATTGCTAAGTGCTTACTACGTGTCAAGCACTATTCTTGCAGCAGCGTGGCTCAGTGGCAAGAGCCGGGCTTGGGAGTCAGAGGTCATGGGTTCCATTCCTGGCTCTGCCACTTGTCTGTCAGCTGTGTGACTTTGGGCAAGTCACTTTACTTCTCTGTGCCTCAGTTACCTCATCTGTAAAATGGGGGTTAAGACTGTGAGCCTCGGGTGGTCAACCTGATGACCCCGTATCCACCCCACCGCTTAGAACAGTGCTGCGCACACAGTAAGCGCTTAACAAATACCGACATTATCATTATTATTATTCTAAGCGCTGGGGTAAAAACGAGCAAATCGGGTTAGACGCGGTCCCTGTCCCAAGGATCCAATAATAATGTTGGTATTTGTTAAGCGCTTACTATGTGCAGAGCGCTGTTCTAAGCGCTGGGGTAGATACAGGGTCATCAGGTTGTCCCACGTGAGGTTCACAGTTAATCCCCATTTTACAGATGAGGTCACTGAGGCACAGAAAAGTGAAGTGACCTGCCCTAAGCGACACAGCTGACAACTGGCAGAGCCAGATTTCGAACCCATGACCTCTGACTCCCAAGCCCGGGCTCTTTCCACTGAGCCACGCTGCTTCGCTAAGCGTTTAGATGACGCGGAGGGGAGAGAGAGCTGGGGAAACGAGGGCTTAATCGGGGAAGGCCTCTCGGAGGAGGTGTGACCTTTCTTGGACTGGAGTGACCTCCTCCTCTAGACTGTAAGATCCTTAGTATTATCATTATGGTATTTTTTGGATTACGGTATTCGTTAAGTGCTTACTGTGCGGCAAGCACTGTTCTAAGCACTGGGGTAGACATATATTCATCAGGCTGGACGCAGTCCCTGGCCCACTTGGGCTCACAGTCTAAGTAAGAGGGAGAACCGGGATTTAATCCAAATTTTCCAGTTGAGGAGGCGAGGCGACATCCCCAAGGTCGGCCCGGCAAGCACTTGGCCGAGCCGGGATTAGAAACCGAGTCCTCTGACTCCCAGGCCCGTGTTCTTTCCACTAGGCCACGCTGCTTCTCCTTGTCCACCAACTCTATTGCAGTGTACCCTCCCAAGCACTCAGTACAGTGCTCTGCACAGAGTAAGCACTTGATAGACTACCCTTGACTGACATACGATGATCTTGTATCTGCCCCAGTACTGTGCTTAGCATTGGGTTAGCACTTAAATGCCACAGAAGAGCATGGCGTAGTGGATAGAGGCCGGGCCTGGGAGTCAGACGGTCATGGGTTCTACTCCCGGCTCCGCCACTCGTCCGCTGTGTGACCTCGGGCAGCTCACTTCACTTCTCTGGGCCTCGGTTACCTCATCTGGAAAATGGGGTTTGAGACCGTGAGCCCCACGTGGGACAGGGACTGTGTCCAATCTGATTTGCGTGTACTCACCCTTCAGCTTAGAAGGATGCCTGGCACACAGTAAGCGCTTAACAAATACCATACTTATTATTAGTCGTATTTGCCCCCATACAAAGAACCTGTGTCCCCCACGTGGGACAGGGACTGCTTCTGATCTGCTATGTCGGTACGTAGTACAGTGCTTGGCACACAGTAGACGCTTAATAAAACCAGAACCAAAAAGGAGGATGAAGTTGCATGAAGATTCCTCAGTAAGACTTTTCATGAAACATCTTTAAAACTAAACCCCCTGCATACTTCACGTAACATTAATGATTTCGGGGGGAGAATTTTCATCTCTAAGGAGCGGTCTCACCAATTTTTTACCCCAGGAGAATGTCTCACTCAAATGCAAGCTTGGCTTACTACTTCACACTCTTGGTGATTATTTCGCCCTAAAACTTCTTTTCTAATAGTTACGGGTACCCAACCTACACTTCTCACCGGCATATTGTACCCCGTTTTCAGATGCAACGAGGAGCTAAGGATTAAAAAAAGAACTTCACAAAGATGCATTTGGCAGGAAATAAGCAGCAGCACGGCCCAGTGGATAAAGCACAGGCCTGGGAGTCGGAAGGTCTTGGGTTCTGATCCCAGCTCTGCCGTCTGTGTGACCTTGGACGAGTCACTTCTCCGGGCTTCAGCTACCTCATCTGGAAAATGGGGATTAACAGCGTGTCTGCTTTATTGTTATATCGTACTCTCTCAAGCACTTAGAACAGTGCTCAATAAATACGACTAAGACTGTGAGCCTCATGTGGGACCCGGACTGTGTCCTACCTGATTATCTTGTATCTGCCCCAGCGCTTAATACAGTGCCCGGCACATAGTGAGTGCTTCACAGTGCCATTTTTAAAAAAAAACCCAAATTCAAGCCACTTGTGTATTCTATCATCAGTTTTTTTTCATCATATTAAATCACAAATTCTATACTGGTCACAATTTAGTAAAGCCAACAACCTTAATTTAACAAATGCTGAAAGCAGTGACTTCTTAATGATCCTCTTAAAGAAAAAAACTTTCGAGTTTTCTCGATTTATCCTTAGTGTAAAAACGAAACAAAAGAGAAAGAATTCTTCGGGCTTTTCATTATTAACCCCTTTTCCTGCCTTGATCCTGGGACGAGGCACCATCTGTAGGTAAAAGGGATTTGTTCATTTTTATGGATGTCAGTCTCTTGACATGAGTGGTAGATAGACAAGTCTTTGGGTCACTGGCAATGACCTCGGCAGCACTAAAACATGCTCAAAGTAAACACTCTAGGGTGGGCAGCTAGGATAATATACTGCGAGTTTGCTCAGCGAGAGCCGCTGCCCACCACCTTTTTAGAAAAAGGGGTAGTTCATCCTTCGGTTCGTTCATTCGATCATATTCACTGTGCGCTTACCTTGTGCAGAGCACTGTACTAAACTCTTGGGAGAGTGCGATATAACGGAACGATACGATAACGCTCAGAGAAGCAGCGGGGCTTAGTGGCAAGAGCCCGGGCTGGGGAGTCAGAGGGCGTGGGTTCTAATCCCGCGTCTGCTGTGTGACCTTGGGCAAGTCATTTCGCCTCTCTGTGCTTCAGTTACCTTATCTGTAAAACGGGGATTAAGACCGTGAGCCCCTCGTGGGACAACCTGATTAGCTTGTATCTATCCCAGTGCTTAGAACAGCTCTTGGCACACAGTAAGGGCTTAACAAATACCAAAATCATTATTATTATTATTATTATTATTATTAATCCCACCTGGTGTCACTGACCACTTACATTTTCCCTCTCCTATCAGGTAGGACTTTTTTTTAAAAAAGTGGTATTTCTTAAGCGCTTACTCTGTTCTAGGCACTACAGTAAACGCTGGGATAGATATAAGCTAACCAGGTTGGACACAGTCTACGTCCCACGTGGGACTCGCAGTCTTCATCCCCTTTTTCCAGATGAGGTAACTGAGGCACAGAGAAGTGAGGTGGCCTGCCCAAGGATACCCAGCAGACAAGCGGTGGAGCCGGGATTAGAACCCAGGTCCTTCTGACTCCCGGGCCTGTGCTCTATCGTGCTGCTTCACAAGACCTCGTCGGGGGCTCCGACCCACTTGGCCAAGCAAGCTCTAGAAGGCGGGCCGGGCTTTCGTCTCGTCCTACGCCGGCGAGTCGGTTCCGATCCACAGCGACGCCACGGACACGTCTCTCCCAGAACGTCCCGCCTCCAGTAGCGGATCCACAGGGTTTTCTCGGTAAAAATAAGGAAGTGGTTTGCCGTCGCCTTATTCCGTGGGCCAGGCTTTTACAGACGAACTATTTTGCCCATTTCAAGGAAGTTCTCGTCTGTCTGTCTCCCCCGATCAGACCGTAAACCCGTCAAACGGCAGGGACCGTCTCTATCTGTTGCCGACTTGTCCATTCCAAGCGCTCAGTACAGTGCTCTGCACGTAGTAAGCGCTCAATAAATACTATTGAATGAATGAAGCTGTGGGCACAGAAAAGGAAAAGACTTCCTTGTAAGGTAAGTGTTTACATTTCCGAGCTGTGCTTTTCTTCCATTCATTACCGTGAGACTTTTTTTCCTCGTAGATAATCGGAGCATTATATGGCAAACTCTAAAGAGTTCAGGACCTTAGCTTTTTTTTGGGTCGCCTGATCTTCCGATAATAACAGTAGTAATAATCATCACGTTTGTTAGGTGCTTACTCTGTCAAGCACTGTTGGAAGAGCTGGGGTAGAGACGAGGTGATCAGGTCGTCCCACTTGGGACTCACAGTCTTCATCCCCATTTTACAGATGAGATAACTGGGGCACAGAGAAGTTAAGCGACTTGCCCAGAGTCACACAGGAGACCATGGGTGGAGCCGGGATTAGAACCCACGACCTCTGACTCCCAAGCCCGGGGTCTTTCCGCTAAGCCGCGCTGACGATGACGATGGCAAAGTAGGTCTCTAAATCCTTTTGGGAGGGGAGCGGGTAGGGTAACATGGAAGACAGTGTAGCAAAGTGGAAAGAGCCCGGGCCTGGGACTCAGAGGTCATGGGTTCTAATCCCGGCTCTGCCAGTTGTCTGCTGTGTGACCTTGGGCAAGCCACTTCACTTCTCTGTGCCTCAGTTATTAATACTAATGTTGGTATTTGTTAAGCGCTTACTATGTGCCAAGCCCTGTTCTAAGCGCTGGGGTAGATACAAGGCAATCAGGTTGTTCCACGTAGGGCTCACAGTCTTCATCCCCCTTTTACAGATGAGGTAACTGAGGCACAGAGAAGTGAAGTGACTTGCCCAACGTCACACAGCTGACAAGTGGCGGAGCCGGGATTAGAACCCATGACCTCTGACTCCCAAGCCCGGGCTCCTCATCTGTAAAATGGGGATGAAGACTGTGAGCCTCAAGTGGGATGACCTGATTACCCTGTATCTACCCCATTGCTCATAACAGTGCTCTGCACATAGTAAGTGCTTAACAGATACCATAATTAATTATTATTATTATCACTGCCGTTGTCTTTCATTACCAAAGCGGCATCAGATCTTCCCCAGCTCTTGCCTGTCGTCCATTGCTAAAGAACAATAATAATAATGGAGGCAGCATGGTCTAGTGGAAAAAATACATTCCTAGGACTCAGAGGACCTGGGTTCGAGTCCGGGCTCTTGTGTACTGGGTGACCTTGGGCAAGTCACTTAACTTCTTTCTGCTTCGGTTCCCGCATCTGCCAAATGGGGATCCAATCCCCGTTCCTCTCCTACTTACACGTGGGACCTGATGATCTTGTATCTACCCCAGTGCTCAGTACAGTGCTGGGCACATAGTAAGCACTTAAAGACTTAACTAGCAGCACAATAATAACAATAATGGATGTGGTATTTGTTAGGCTTTAGTAAGCGCTTAACGAATACCAACATTTTTTTACTAAGCACTGGGGTAGGTATACGACAACTGAGTCCAGCACAGTCCCTGTCCCACGTGAGACTCGCGCTCTGAGTGCGGGGGAGGACAGAAATTTCATCCCATTTTACAGATGGGGAAACTGAGCCGGAGAGAAGTTACGGGACCTATCCCAGGTCATGCAGCAGGCAAGAGGCAGAGCCGGGACTAGGAGGCAGGGCCCTTAACTTCCAGAGCACCATGCCCCTCTGTTTCTCCAAAATCACGTTTGGTTTGTCCCCAAGAGCTTGAACAAGGGTATCCACCACTGACTTGGCGACCAGCCTGGATTTCACACTGTATTCCTATAAATTCACTGGGTCTCCGCATCTCTTTGAAAAATACTGTGAGATCTTTGGATGAGAGTTCTAAGGCCCAGAATATTATGATTATGAATGAAAACTAACAATAGTAATGATATCAATAATTGTGGTATTTTTTTAAGCGCTTACTATGCGCCAGCCACCGTACTAAGCGCCGGGGTAGATACGAGATAATCGGGATGGACAGGTTCCTGTGGCACACTGGGCTTCACAATCTTAATCCCCATTTTACGGATGAAATAACTGAGGGAGGGAGAAGTGAAGTGACTTGACCCACTGTTGGCAGAACAGGGACAGTGGAAAGAGCCCTGGCGTGGGAGTCAAAGGTCGTGGGTTCTAATCCCAGTTCCGCCACTTGTCAGCTGTGTGACTTTGGGCAAGTCACTTCACTTCTCTGTGCCTCAGGTACCTCATCTGTAAAATGGTAATTAAGACTGTGAGCCCCACGTGGGACAACCTGATCACCTTGTATCTATCCCAGCGCTTGGAACAGTGTTCGGCACATAGTGAGCCCTTAACAAATATCATTGTTATTATTATTATTAACCCGGGTCCTCTGATTCCCAGGCCCGGGCTCTTTTCATCGGGTCAAGCTGCTTCTCTCTTTTAATAAGTTAAATCCCAGAGGATTGTTCTTTTGTAATATTTTGTTTCTCATATATTTGTGGAATAATAGGGTAGATGGATTTTCAGAGGCTAAAAAGATGCACAGAATTTCTCTCACTCTACTGCTGCTTTTCCTATCATCACCTCAGCTTGCGAGGTTGTGGAAATTACATTTCAAAAGTAGACAAAACGTAGAGTACTCGTTGGTTCTTCCTTCGCCAGTCAATGTATTTTTTGTAAAATTAAACCAAAGAGAATGCTTTCTATTAACTAAACTGATGAAAAGGTGCTAGAAACTGAATTCCAACCGGGAGAAGGATAAATTCCTGAAAAAGGAGGTGGCACTTAAAGAGACAGATCAAAGGGGGGATCTAAGCAACGGCCGGATACCTCAACCGGCAGTTGAATATCACCTTGAATATCTAGAAACCGGATATTTTCAAACCTCATCCGTGCTTGAGGCATTTTGGAGGACTGGAGAGAGCTGCAGCCCTTCGGTCATTTATGGATGGCTTCATTCCTGCAGAGCTGAAGTTAAATGTTACAGATGGCCTACTACACAAAGAGAGCGATTGTAGCATTCCTAATAATAATAGTTATGGTATTTATTAAGCGCTTACTACGTGCCGGCCACGGTGCTAAGCGCTGGGGTGGATGTGCAGCATGGCATAGTTCATACGGCGCGGCCTGGGAGTCAGAAGGCCACGGGTCCTGATCCCGACTCCGCTACTTCTCTGACGTTTGGCCTTGGGCAAGTCATTTCACTTCTCTGCACCTCAGTTATCTCATCTGGAAAATGAGAGTTGAGACCGTGAGCCCCAAAAGGGACAGGGACTGTGCCAAACTCGATTAGCTTGTGTCCACCCTGGCGTCTTGTATAGTCTAACACACGGTAAGCGCTGAACAGATTCCATCGTTATAACACCAGGAAATCGGGTCGGAGTCAGTCCGTGTAATAATAATAATAATGATGTTGGTGTTTGTTAAGCACTTTCTCTTTGCCAAGTACTGTTCTAAGCCCAGGGGGAGATACCAGGTAACAAGGTTGTCCCACGTGGGGCTCACAGTCTTCATCCCCATTTTACAGATGAGGTAACTGAGGCACAGAGAAGTTAAGTGACTTGCCCAAGGTCACACACTGACAAGTGGTGGGACTAGGATTAGAACCCATGACCTCTGACTCCCAAGCCCGGGCTCTTGCCACTGAGCCATGCTGCTTCTCATATTCCACATGAGGTTCATTGTCTTTGTCCCCCTTTTCCATCTGAGGAAACTAAGGCCCAGAGAAGTGAAGCGACTTGCCCAAAGTCAAACAGCAGGCAGGTGGCAGAGCCAGGATTAGAACCCATGACTTTCTGACTCCCAGGCCTGTGGTCTACCCACTACGCTATGCTGCTTCTCTTAGGAAGAGAGAAGCAGTTAAAAATACAGAAATTCTGGGAATGGGGAATTCATTTCTGCTTTAATAATAATAATAATAATAATTGTGTCATTTCTTAGGCGCTTACTGTTTGCCAGGCACCGTACTAAGCGCTGGGGTGGATACAAACAAATGAGGTTGGACACAGTCCCTGTCATTCATTCATTCGTTCACTCAATTGTATTTATTGAATGCTTAGTATGTGCAGAGCACTGCACTAAGTGCTCGGGAGAGTACAACAGACCCATTCCCTGCCCACAGTGAGCTTACGGTCTAGAGGGGGAGACAGACATTAGTATAAATAAATCAGAGATATGGACATAAGTGTTGCGGGCCTGGGAGGGGAGACGAACGAAGGGAGCGAGTCGGCGACGCAGAAGGGAGTGGGAGAAGAGGAAAGGAGGGCAGGGTAAGGGGACATATGACGAGAAAGCATAAACTGCTGCACCGTGAGCTGAAATTAAGCGCCCGAAAACGAAGGGGAAGAGGAAGTGTTTTCAGGAGGCGGTGAAACAGATTCGGACAACCCTGCCTCTCAGCCGACAGCTGGGAGATAACAGCCACCCCCAGACCCGCCTGGCTCACTGCGATCCCAAAAGATTTTAGAGCAGAACCTTTGAGAGGATCCTGAGACAAAAAGGCCAAAGCAAAAAACAGTGCCAGGCACTGCAAACAACAAACACGATACAATGACGGTATTCATTAAGCGCTTACCAGGCGCCAGGCACTGTATGAAACGCTGAGGTGGAAGCAAGCAAATCAGGTTGGACACGGTCCCTGTCCCACGTGGGGCTCCCGGTCTCAATCTCCATTTTCCAGATGAGGGAACTGAGGCCCAGAGAAGCGAAGTGACTGGCCCAAGGTCACACAGCGGACGGGTGGTGGAGCCGGGATGAGACGCCCATGATCCACGACTCCCAGGCCCGGGCTCTGGCCTTACGCCACGCGATCTCACACCAGATCTCCGGACACAGGAAACACGCGATAAATACGACTGATCGATTTACGGCTTGATTCTCTCCCTTACCTGAGCTAACTTGGAGGCTTTCAACTCTCCATTGATCCCCAGTTTGGAACTTTCTCATCGGTTCTCATAATTCTAGCTGTCCTTCCTTCCTACCCCACATTCCCTGCCCCCCTGCCCTGTCGGGGTTGCAAATGGTCCATAAACTCACAGACAATCCATAAAAATAAGATACAATTGGTCCTTCTTGGAAACCCCAAAATATGTCCTCGAATAAAGGCGGCCGCCACACCAGCGTAGCAGCAGGAGGGATTTGGGGGGCATCACCCCCACCACTGTAACCCTCCCCCCACCCCCCGCCACCATTCTGTTGCCATCTCTTCATTTCAAGCGGCAGGTGCGGGGGGGAAGCTCTTCCTCACCTGGGCAAAAGAGGAATCCTATTCCCTATCAATGATAAAAAAAAAACAAAGTATGCTGGTCATTTCTGAAATTTCTCCCCCTTCTCAATTCCATATCTCGGGGGGGGGGGGGGTCATCCCGTGGCTCAGCGGAAAGAGCACGGGCTTGGGAGTCAGAGGGCATGAGTTCGAATCCCGGCTCTGCCACTCGTCAGCTGTGTGACTGTGGGCAAGTCACTTCACTTCTCTGTGCCTCAGTTCCCTCATCTGTAAAATGGGGATTAACTGGGAGCCTCACGTGGGACGACCCGATTACCCTGTATCTACCCCAGCGCTTAGAACAGTGCTCGGCACATCGTAAGCGCGGATTTTAATGCCGTGGAACGGACGTTCCCCTTCCTTTTCATCCAGGAATTCCCAATTCAAATGATTTCTTCAAAGTCTTGGGCCGGGAAGCATCCTAAGAGTTTCGGTAGGGGATTCCGGTCACGCCGTGGACATTCCTAACCCCGATGAAAAAGCGACACTGCTGCTCTCCGAGAGGACTCTTCCTTCCTTTGGCCAAATACATGGCGGAAAGGCAGGGGGTGGTGGGGAAAAATATGAAGTGGGAAAAAAAAAAGGGGGGGGGTGGAATCCTTAGGGTATTAGCAAGGGAGCAGAGGTCCTATTCAGGTGGCAGAAAATGTGTAATAAAACTTACTGGTTCAGCTGAACAGGTAATTACAGAGTTAATAAAACATGGATTCTTGACACAATAGATCCTAACAATGCTATGCATGTCACAGCCACTAAGTGACTTTTTAGTTTGCTGATCATTGATCCAATGGACAGTAATAGCTTTGCACGGGATCAATGCAGCTGGGGCACATGAGTGCTAACTCTACGGGCTCAAAATCATCCAGAAATTTCACGGGAAAAAGTGACTAGCGCATGCTCTCTGGCCATCGTTTCAATGGAGCATCTGGCCCGCTTATTGGATTTTTTTAATAACGGAGAAGATGAATTTGCCCCATGAATTAATTGTCAGGAAAAATTCAATTTGCAAATGAATAGAAGCTTACTTGGGAGTTGTGAAAAGACGGGGTAGATTTTACGCTTTTCTACAGACCGTCGCTTTCCCCCACCCCCTCTAGTTTTTTCCTGAAAATCAAATGAATCTAGAACAGTGAGGAAGACGGAGGAGCCCGCCTGATAATAATAAAAATAACAGTGGCATTTAATACGTCCTTACTGTGCTGAACGCTGTGTTAGATACAAAATAGTCTTATCAGACGGTCCTTGTATCTCGCACGGGGCTCACTTTCTAAGTAGAAGGGACAACAAGTATTAAATCCCCATTTTCCAGATGCGGAAACTGAGGCACAGGGAAGTGAAGTGACTTACCCAAGGTTACACAGCAGGCGATGGCACACTCAGGATTACAACCCAGGTGCATAATGATGATAATAACTGTAGCATTTGTTAAGCGCTTATTATGTTCCGAACACCGTACTAAGCGCTGGGGTGGGTAGGAGCGAATCCGGTCGGACACGGTCCCTGTCCCACGTGGGGCTCGCAGTCTCAATCTCCGTTTTCCAGGTGGGGGAACTGAGGCCCAGAGAAAGGGAAGCGACCTGCCCAAGGTCACACAGCAGACACGTGGCGGAGCCGGGATTAGAACCCATGACCTTCTGACTCCCAGGCCCGGGCTCTTTCTACTAGGATATGCCGCTTCTCCCCCAGTCGTCAAATAAAATGAATTTCCAAGGGATAATATGTCATCTTGGCGCTCTCCTAGGGAGTAGGCCCAGTGAGGCTTAGTGGCAAGAGCCCGGGCAAGGGAGTCAGAGGTCGTGGGTTCTAATCCCGGCCCCGCTGCTTGTCTGCTGTGTGACCGTGGGCAAGTCACTTCACTTCTCGGTGCCTCAGTTACCTCATCTGTAAAATGGGGATGAAGACTGTGAGCCCCACGTGGGGCAACCTGATTGCCTCGTATCTCCC
This sequence comes from Ornithorhynchus anatinus, assembly GCF_004115215.2. NCBI lineage: Eukaryota > Metazoa > Chordata > Mammalia > Monotremata > Ornithorhynchidae > Ornithorhynchus > Ornithorhynchus anatinus. The sequence continues at coordinate 57,943,285 of NC_041738.1, forward strand.
CCAGCGCTTAGAACACCGGTTGGCACAAAGTAAGCGCTTAACAAATACCACAATGATACGAAGCAGCAGCACCGTCTAGATAGGGCACAGGTCTGGGAGTCATAAGGTCTTGGGTTCTAATCCTGATCCCTCTGACTCCCAGGCCCGTGCTCTAACCACTGTGCCCTGCGGCTTCTAATATGTGTGCCATCACCTAGGTTACACCAGGCAGGCGGGCCAATCGATCAATCGATCGTATTTATTGAGTGCTTAATGGGTGCAGAGCACTGTACTAAGGGCGGGGATAGATGTGAGGTAATCAGGTGGGACCCAATCCCTGTCCCACATGGACCTTTGGGCTCAGTGGAAAGAGCCCGGGCTTGGGAGTCAGAGGTCATGGGTTCGAATCCCGGCTCTGCCACTTGGCGGCTGGGTGACTGTGGGCAAGTCACTTCACTTCTCTGGGCCTCAGTGACCTCATCTGTAAAATGGGGATGCGGACTGTGAGCCTCACGTGGGACAACCTGATGACCCTGTATCTACCCCAGCGCTTAGAACAGTGCTCTGCACATAGTGAGCGCTTAACAAATACCAACGTTATTATTATTATTATTTATAAAACATAAATGCTGGGTAGAAAGGCGTTAGGCAGTGTATCTGGGAAGCAGCGGGGCATAGCGGACAGAGCCCGGGCCTGGGAGTCAGAAGGTCATGGGTTCTAAACCTGGCTCTGCCACCTGTCTGCTGTGTGACTTTGGGGAAGTCGCTTCACTTCTCTGGGCCTCAGTTCCCTCATCTGGAAAATGGGGATGGAGGCTGTGAGCCCCACATGGGACAGGGAATGTGTCCAACCCAGTTGGCTTGGAAAATAAGAATAATAATAATAGTATTTAAGCGCTTACTATGTGCCAAGCACTGTTCTAAGCACTGGGGTAGGTACAGGGTAATTAGGTTGTCCCCCGTGGGGCTCACAGTCTTAATCCCCATTTTACAGATGAGGTAACTGAGGCACAGAGAAGCTAAGTGACTTGCCCAAGGTCACGGAGCGGACAAGTGGCGGAGCCAGGATTAGAACCCACGACCTCTGACCGTCAAGCACGCGCTCTTTCCACTAGACCACGCACTTAATCCACCCCAGTGCTTAGTTCAGTGCCTGGCACACAGTAAATGCTTAACAAATGTCGTAATTATTATTATTATTATTATTATTATTAGAGCCATGGCACGTGAACTGATTGCTCATTAAAGTTAGCTTTATTATTTTCTCTTTCTGTTTGTAACTATGGGGAAACAGTGAGAAAAAGGCATTTTAGGCAGAAAGGTTTGGGGAAACTGAGTCTTCTTCACTCAATCCATCCAGCTCAGGAAGGGTTTTTCTGCATCGGGCTGGATTTGAGAAGCGGCGTGGCCTTAGTGGGACGATTAGACTGTGAGCCCGTCGTTGGGCAGGGATGGTCGCTATCCGTCGCCGAATTGTCCATTCCAAGCGCTTAGGACCGCGCTCTGCACAAAGTAAGCGCTCAATAAATACTACTGAATGAATGAATGAAAGAACTCAGGCCTCAGTGACAGAGGACCTGGGTTCTAATCCCAGCTCTGTCATTTCCCTGCTGCGGGCCCTTGGGGAAGACACTTACCTCCTCTGGGCCTCAGCTCCTTCGTCTGTAAAATGGGGGTTCGGTACCATCTCCTACGGAGGCGGCGAGCTCCATGCTGGACCGTTCCTGACTTAGCCCATACTAAGCGCCTAACGGATGGTAACGATAAGAGTAAGCCCCACCTCTCCTCATCTCCCACCCCGTCCTGCGTCACCCTTTCTCCCTCTGCTCCCCCCCATCCCGTCTCGGCCCCACGGCACTCGTGTGTGTATCCGTCGTTCTATTTATCCGTCCCGCTATCCGTCTCCCCCGCTCAAGGCCGCGAGCGCGTTGCGGGCTGGGACCGTCACCGTCTCTCGTCGTGCGGTTCTTTCCCGAGCGCTCAGTACAGCGCTCAGCGCACGGTAAGCGCCGAATAAATACCATCGATTGAATGAATGAATGAATGAATCGGTCTTATCAGAGCAGGGGTTTGAATGAGGAAAGGGCCAGGATTTGGCAGATGGGAGTGGAGATGTCGCTTAAGACATCTGGGGAAGATCGTGGCAGAAGGCACGGAGTCTGGAACGAGACACTAAACGCATTTCCATATCCTTGGATGGAAAGGGCCGTGCAAGTGTCAAGAAATATACTGCCAAAATTTATACATTTACCATTTTATAATTATACCGGTATCATGCACTCCCACACAATTTTTATACGCAATTGCTCACACTTAAACCGCAGTAACCTTCCCTACACGGTAATGTTCCATAAAAAATCTTCTACGAAAGAAATCGCGGCTAATCATGTATTTACAATAAGAATGGTAGAAAAAACCGCTCTCCTAAATATTCATACTTATATTGCCACATTAGCTACTCCGAAATTGTTATTGGTGAAAACTACTCATCTATTCGAGGCAGGTAAAATATTTACAAATCCGTTTCAGAGTGCTCACACACAGAGGCTTCATTAAAATCTCTTTCAAACGAATCTTCCTCGGAAACTTCGGGTGATATATATTAATAGCCGTTAAGCCGTATTCGGTAGGCCGCGGGTCACCTGGCTTCGTAGACTGTGGCGGAGAACGCGGGCGATATACATCCGCACAAATAAATGAACGGTCCTTGGCTTTGTTCATCTAGATAAAGAAAATCCAAAATAATTTAACCGCCCCGCTAACGCTAGGCTGGCCATTACTGCTTTCGAAACGGTCTGAACGGAATCTCTGAACATTTAATTGAGAAGCACACAAGCCTGACCTGTCGGGTACAAAATCAAACATCGGGCTGGAAATTAACCGGCGAATGATCCGGTTTGCCATTCTTCAGCCAAACTAGAGAATAGTCGGGGAGAGTACCTGTTAAGCACCCGCTGCGTGCCAAGCACTGTACACTACACGCAGGGGGGAAAACACACCGGATTCATTCATCCAGTCGTAATTATTGAGCGCCTACTATGTGCGGAGCACTGGACTAAATGCTTGGAAAGTACAATTCAGCAAGAGAGAGACAAGCCCTGCCCACACCAGATGATGCGGGTCACCGAAACCTCCCTTTTCCTCAAAAGATTTTGCTTTGGCCTGGAAGATCTGGACAATTACCCAAATCTTCCTTTTTACTTGTCGAACCAGTCGATTAGTTTCAGTGATTTGAGTGAGATCCCCGCGTCAGCAGAAGCGAGAGGAGCAGAATTCATCCGGGTGGTTCTTCCTCTCCAATCCCTCCTCTCACTACTCATTTATCTCTCCCTAGGACAATTATCAGAGTCCTCTGGGGCCATCATGTTTCCAGTAACAACAGGAAATGCAAAATAGGTTAAGCAAAGCAACACATATTCCCAGAGGTCACACGCTGGTTGTGCTCCTCATTCCAACGGAAGCGGAAGAATGATGGGTGCCCTCGGCCCCCCGGTTCTCCGGTCGCACGCGCGTCGGAAGACGACCGAAATCGAAGATAATCTAAGGGGGATCGGCCTCCTGGAAAAGGTGGGATTTCAGGAGGATCTGAAAATGGGGAGAGCTGTGGTCTGGCGGATTTGCAGGCATAGGGAGTAATAATAAAAATAATAATGTTGGTATTTGCTAAGCGCTTACTATGTGCAGAGCACTGTTCTAAGCGCCGGGATAGACACAGGGGAATCAGGTTGTCCCACGTGGGGCTCACAGTCTTAATCCCCATTTTACAGATGAGGGAACTGAGGCACCGAGAAGTGACTTGCCCGAAGTCACACAGCTGACAAGTGGCGGAGCTGGGATTCGAACCCATGACCCCTGACTCCAAAGCCCGTGCTCTTTCCACCGAGCCACGCCGCTTCTCGAAACTCAAGCGCCCAACGTGGTACTGGCAAGCAGCGTGGCTTAGTGGAAAGAACATGGGCTTGGGAGTCAGAGGGCATGGGTTCTGATTCCGCCTCCACCACCTCTCTGCTGTGTGACCTTAGGCAAGCCACTTCACCTCTCTGGGCCTCAGTTACCTCATCTGGAAAATGGAGATTAAGACTGTGAGTCCCACGTGGGACAACCTCATTACCTTGTATCTACCTCAGTGTTTAGACAGTTTCTGCCACACAGTAAGCGCTTAACAAATATCATTATTATTATTATTATTGCTAGGTGAAGCTGGAGGGAGAAATAAAGGGCCAGAGGTGGGAGATATGAGGATGAGGGAGCGTGAAAAGGTAACAGGTGAGGCGTGCAGATGAACAAGATGGGGAAAGTTGATGGAGACTTTTTTTTTTTTTGGTGTCTGTTCAGTGCTTAGTGTTGGGCACCGTTCTAAGCGTTGGGGTAGATACAACCTCATCAGGTTGGATACGGACCCTTTCCCACACGGAGCTCACCCTCTTACTCCCCATTTTACAGATGATGTAACTGAGGCCCAAAGAAGTGAAGCGACCTGGCCAAGGTCGCACAACACTCAAGTGGCAGAGCCGGGATCAGAACCAGGACTGGGGCCGCGCTCTATCCACCGGGCCATGTATGTGGAGGGAAAAGGAGAGTCCTTGGTGGTGTTGGGGCCTAAAATGGGCTAGAGTGAAAAGAGCAGGTTGAGGCAAGACGGTTGGAATCTGGTTAAAGCGCCGATGAAGATCCACATCGATCGATCAGTCGTATTTACTGAGCGATTCCTGTGTGCCGAGCACAGTACTGAGTCCGTGGGAGAGTTCAATTTAACAGAGTTGGTTGACTCATTCCCTGCCCAAGACGAGCTTACGGCCCAGAGGGGAAGACAGACGCCGATATAAATAAATTGCGAATCCCACATTAGTGCTGTGGGGCTGAGGGAGGGGTGACTGTGGGCGAGTCACTTAACTTCTCTGTGCCTCAGTTTCCTCAACTGCAAAATGGGGGTGAAAACTGTAGCCTCACGTGGGACAACCTGATTAACCTGTATCTCCCCCAGCGCTTAGAACAGTGCTCTGTACATAGTAAGGGCTTAACAAATACCAACATTATTACTGTAGGGAGCAAATACAAGCAAGAGCGACATGGAAGGGAGTGGGAGAAGTGGGAGAAGAATGAATTGCTTTCATTGGACTAAGTCCTAAAAAGACAGCCTCCTCCTGAAGATTTTTGCATGGATTTTGCAATTTGGGGCTTCCCTGAGATACTGAGTTTAACAAAGGGCAGTGTCAAATTCAGCCATCAGATTCCCCACTAAAATGAAGGAATTATTGGGGAGATTTAAGTTAGTACGGCGATCCGCTCATTGGTTTCTACGGTTTCCTGACTAGTTACACTTCACTTACCTACTGCACATTTTAAGTTTTCCCGTTGTTCACGCCGACGATTTCATCTCAGGGAAGTCAAAGAGGATTTTATTTCAGACAAAGAACTTTTTTCTTATATGGCTTTTGTTAAGTGCTTACTACGTGCCAGGCACTAAGCACTGGGGTAGACGCAAGATAATCAGGATGGTCCCTGTCCCACATGGGGCTCACAGTCTTCATCCTCATTTTCCAGATGAGACAACTGGGGCCCGGAGGAGGGAAGTGACTTGCCCAGGGTTACACAGCAGTCAAATGGCGGTGCCGGGATTAGAACCCAGGTCCTTCTGATCCCAGGCCTGGGCTTTAATGGCTAGGCTAAGATGCTTCAATTTGCTTGAATCCAAGACAGCCAAACCTTGGATACCACTGTTTCCAACAGAGGTTCAATACGTTCGTTTAATTCGTTTGTAACTGAACGTTTTACTGCGGAGGGCAAGAGCCGAGTATCCGAGCCAACGCCTACCCTGGGTTCGAATCCCAGCTCTGCCACTCGTCAGCTGTGTGACCGTGGGCAAATCACTTAACTTCTCTGTGTCTCAGTTACCTCATCTGTAAAATGGGGATGAAGACCGTGAGCCTCACATGGGACAACCTGATGACCCTGTATCTCTCCCAGCGCTTAGAACAGTGCTCTGCACATAGTAAGCGCTTAACAGATACCAACATTATTATTATTACCTTAAAGACGTTTCTATCGATGACATATGAAAAGTAGAGAAATGACACGACAGTAATTTTAAGGAACCATGTAAGTGATATGTCCAAGAACTGGGGGACAATATGTACAGTTATTTGGGGTCGATCGAGAGTCCGTGGCTAGAAATGTCGTGGGAGCACGGTAGCTTCAGGTGGTCGAGGAGAGAAGTGAAATGACGATGATGACGGTCTCTGTAAAGTACTTTCTATGTGTCGAGCACTGTACTAAGTCCTGGAGTACAGCCACCTGTCAGCTGTGTGACTTTGGGCAGGCCACTTAACTTGTCTGTGCCTCAGTTACCTCATCTGTAAAATGGGGGTGAAGACTGTGAGCCCCCACGTGGGACAACCTGATTTCCTTGCGTCTACCTTAGAACAGTGCTAGCACATAGTATTATTATTATTATTATTATTATCATTATTAAGCTAATCAGGTTGGACACAGTCCTTGTCCCACATGGGCTCCCACTCTTCATCCCCATTTTCCAGATGAGGTAACTGAGGCCCAGAGAAGTGAAGTGTCTTGCCCAAGGTCACACAGCAGACAAGTGGCGGAGCTGGGATTAGAACCCAGGTCCTTCTGACTCCCGGGCCCACGCTCTCTCTGCTAGGCCACGCTGCTTCTCTAAACAGCAAACTAAACAGCAAATGTGACACCTGATCATGTAAAACAGAGGTACCCCTAGGGCACCATGTAAAATCATTATAAAGTGGTGAAATAACAATATAAAGTTAATTTTATTAAAATTAACAATACTTCCCATCAGCATGAGGCAATCTACATTCAAAATTAAAACAGTAGGGATGTAGAGCCAACTAAGCAATTTGATAGGCTAAATTTTGCTAAATGCCTCAGAATGATAAAAATAAAGTTTCCAAGGTCACGGTCACAGTTTTGCCTTTTCTCCTATACATTCTGTCAATACTTTTGGCTGCTTCTAACAATCGCTTTGAAAAGCTGAAATTCCGGGCTTGGGAGTCAGAGGTCATGGGTTCTAATCCCGGCTCCGCCTCTTGCCTGCTGTGTGACTTCGGGCAAGTGGCTTAACTTCTCTGTGCCTCAGTTACCTCATCCGTAAAATGGGGATTAAAACCGTGAGCCCCACATGGGACAAACTGATCACCTTATATCCCCCAGCGCTTAGAACAGTGCTTTGCACATAGTAAGCGCTTAACAAATACCACCATTTATTTTTATTTTATTTTATTCAAATTTGTTCGCTTCCCTTCTGTAGTAGCCCTGGTTTGTCATTTAGGGATGCTTTAGGTGATTTTTGCTATATTTTGAAAAGTAAACCAGAATTTAGAACCTTAATACTTTTGGTAACCATACTTAAGGTTTTTGAAAGCAAAGGGAAAAGCCCACACAAATTTGGTTCCTCTCGACATAAGGCACGAAAAAAGTAAAACATCTTTCGGTTCTGGTTTCTAAAAGCAGCATGACGTAGTGGATAGAGCACGGGTCTGGGAGTCAGAAGGTCATGGGTTCTAATCCCGGCTCTGCCACGTGTCTGCTGCGTGACCTTGGGCAAGCCACTTCACTTCTCTGGGCCTCGATTCCCTCGTCCGTAAAACGGGGATGGATACTGGGAGCCCCACACGGGACAGGGACTGCGTCCAACCCGATCTGCTCGTATCCACCCCAGTAATTAGTACAGCACCTCGCACATAGTAAGCCCTTAACAAATACCACAATTATTATTATTATTATTACCATTATCTGGAGGTGGCGGCAAATTGGCTTCCGGCTGGGCGTAGCGTTACCCAAGTCCAGCTGTTGGCTCATGGCGTGGCTTCCTAGAATTTTGTTTTCCAGAAACGGCGGGCAGCCGCGATGAAGAAAAATGACCTGTGACTATTTACTTCAGCCTGCATCTTGTCATAATGTTGTGTCGAGTACCTAGAATCACAATCCCCTAAGCTTTTATGAAAAGTAAACTTCTCTTCTCCCCCTGCTCCCACCTTGAATGGACTGTCCCGTCGTAACTGATGAGATTCCATTTCTCTCCTAGACTTCTGAACAGTATTCCTACGAAAGGGAAACCAGACGCTATGTTTCAAGGGAGAGGTGGTTAGATTTTTAAATGATGGGTGATGTTATTCCTGGGAAGTTTGAAAGTTCATCTGTTTGGGTTCACGGGTCAGAACGTACTAGAAAAACATGTCATCGAGGGATTATGATTAAGGGATCTTCAAGGGACGGAGTAAATTTACAGGTCAGGATGAACTAAAAGAATCGGTATAGACGGCCCGCATTAGTGAACATTCAAATACGTCCTCGGTTCTGGGCGGGATTCGTTCTGAATCGATTTAAACCAAATCTGGTGTGTCTTTTTCAGGGGCAGTGGTAGAGGGAAGAAGGAAATCTCCAAAATATCTTGGAATATCTGAAAGTCCCACAGAAGAAATTTCTTTTTCACTGACAATCCTTTCTGATCTCCCTGCCCGTCGCTCGCTGAGACTATAACAGCAGAAGCAACATGGCGGAGTGGGTAGAGTTCCGGCCTGGGAGTCAGAATATGGTGAGTTTCAACAGGGCTCTGCCACTGTCTGCTGTGAGACCTTGGGCAAGCCACTTCACTTCCCTGGGCCTCAGTTACCTCATCTGGAAAATGGGGATTGAGACTGTGAGCCCCACATGGGACAGGGACTGTGTCCATCCCGATCTGCTTCTACCCAGCACCGTGCCAGGAACACAGTAAGCGCCAAATACCCCGATTATTATTATGATTATTATCATCACCGAGTAATACAAAACAAGTGGAGACTTTTGGATTGCCGGCAAATTGGAAGACGTCTGAGAATTTTAGAACTCTAAACTTAAGCACTACATTTTTGAGGTTTACGTTTCTCTTCAGTTCAACAAACATAGGCCACCATTTCAGACACTCTAAAGAGCGGGATTTTCTCCCGCTTTAACGGGAGCCTGAGAGCCGACCGAGTTCAAAACTTTGCAAGGAAAATAATTTGCAAGAAAATAAAAACATAAATAGCCTGGGGCGCTAACGTCTTCTTTCTTTTCGGTCCCTTAGTCGTTTTTACTGTTTACCTCAAGCAGGAGTGCAGGCACAATTAATATTTCGCAAGTTTGACAGTCTTTCTACCCCTCCATGGAAACAACGACCGTGGGTTACTGACCCAAGTCACTCACTTTCAGAAAGATTTGGAGCCCAGACCCTGGAAACCTGAGGGGTTTTTTAAATCGTATTTATGTTGCTTCCTGGGGTTCTCTTGGCCAAGCAGTTAGAGAATACAGCACGCTTCCCTGCCAATTTATCAATTCATATCAAAATAATTCCGAAACTCCATTTCTTGCCATTGGTGCCTGAAAAAAAAACCCGATTCCATCATCTAAAAAAAAATAAAATCCTTACCGATAGACGGGACTACCCGACATGCTTGGATGCAGAGGCTATGCTCCATTCATTCGTTCACTCAGTCGTATTTATTGAGCGCTTACTGTGTGCACAGCACTGTACCACGCACTTGGAAAGTACAGTAGAGCAATAAACATCTCAACTCGTAAACATTCCCTGAGGAAAGTATTCCATTCATTCATTCGATCGCATTTATTGAGCCCTTGCTGTGGGCAGAGCACTGTTCTAAGCGCTTGGAAAGTACAATTTGGCAACAAACAGAGACAATCCTTACCCAGCAACGGGTTCACAGCCTAAAAGGGGGGAGACAGAAAACAAAACAGATAGACGGGCATCAACAGCAATTTCCCCCGGGGTAGCAAGGGTCCCGCGGGAAAGCACAAAAGCGGCCCCGAAAGATTGGCCCACCGGCCCGCAGAACCCTTTCTGCAAACTGCAACGGCGATTTCGTTGATAAGACGAGCGAGCGGGATGCCGAGAGGGCCCCGGAAAGAGCACCTGGGACACTTGTGTCTGAGGTGCTCAATGGCTGTTTACACCAAGTGCCATCTGGCTGGATAGATATAATAACAATTATTCCATCGAGGTACGTAGCGCTCTAAATCATATTAATATACAATGATTCCACTAGTCTTTTAGGACTTGATGTCTTTGTGTGCTCCCATTTAACCTGGATAATGCGCTTAAACAAGTCTGCCTCATCATTAAGAATTGATTTTTTATTTATGGGAATGTCACTTGCAATCCCATGATATCCCTTTGTAATTCGGAGGAACGGGACGGCATTCTAGCGTTAATCTATTTTTATGGCACATCTTTAAAAATTTGCACCATCTTGTTACATTTGGATATTTATATAGAGATTTGTGTCCCCACAGAAAGCTGTTGTTAGCTTTCGAGATTCATTCCCTTCGGCACTAGGGCAAGTTTCTAATATACTTCATTAGGTACCTCGTATCAGATATAAGGGTTTATTCCTTTAAATTATTTAACCTTGATAGAACCTGCTGGAATCTCATAAATTACCTACACAATAATGAAAATCATTAGTTTGGCTATTCAAATAGGCGACGGGGATAAAATTCACATAATTGAAAAAAATCAACTTTTGAGGGGCCCGCCAGATAAATTCGTTGGTAAATTCCCCACGATTGACCTTTACTAAATATCGTCGCTCATCGCTGATTTGGCCAGCAGCGCCAATTTCGATGACGACGACGATCATCGTATTTGTTCAGCGCTTACTAGGTGCCAAGCCCTGTTCTAAGTTCTACCTTTTTTTAGAAGAGTGACGCCCCTTTCCTGGGGACCCTAAAAAAGCCGGGTTTAAGACGGTCGCCGGCGGATGGCCTTCCAAAATGACCGGCCCTGGGGCTTGCGTTCCAGACGGACGCATCAAACTCTCATCCGTCATGAAGAACACGTGCAGTGAGCAAGACTGGAGGCAAAGAGGATGCCGTGGCAAAAATACTACACCAAGAGCTCGCTGGCAACGATGAAAATGACTTGTAGCGAAAACAAATTTCAAATGTACTTCACGGGATCATTAACTAATTGTTTCACAGGGGATTTCTGTCATAACACCTTCCCGTCCGTACAAATGGCACGGTTAACCCGGCCGCCTGAATTAGTTCGTCTTCGGCTCCAGTTTCACCGACGGAATCTGCAACGACACGATCGTTCGTTGCGGACCGCAACGGCGTATGTGAACTGAACGGGTTTCGGCACCTTTTCGAGACAGTAACATCTACGAGGTTCTGCGGATGATTTTCAGTAGAAACCGCGAACTGCGCTGTATTACTGGAATTCTCTCGTGATTCTCTTATGAATTGGTACTTTCGTCCTCAAAATAAAAACGCTATATTTCGCACTTAAACCCACTTGACCTTTGAAAACGATCTTATAGCTCTCAAAAACGTCTCCGTCTCGAAACCTAAGAAACAATAAGCTCTGAAAGAAACATACATTCCCTATAGGTATATGCATATAGACACATCCATATACATATACGTGGGTGTGAATAGTAATACAGAATTGACAGTGCCTATACTCTGCGATGGATGTGCTAATATTTTTTTTAAATACATATTTTAAAATAATATATTATTATATATATTCACACTCGTCTGCTGTGTGACCTTGGGCAACTCACTTCACTTCTCTGGGCTTCAGTTCCCTCATCTGGAAAATGGGGATCGAGACTGTGAGCCCCACGTGGAACAGGGGACGTGTCCAACCCGGTTGGCTTGTATCCACCGCAGCGCTTAGTACAGTGCCTGTCACTTTGTAAGCGCTTAACAAATGCCATTATTATTATTATTATCTTACCATAATACAACATAATATTTAATCTATCGATACATGTTGGCATATTATTTTACATATGAAAATATTAGCATTTTTCATAAATGTGATTGCAAATTCTCACCCAAGCAGCTTTCTACATCTACTGTACACGTTATTAACAAAAGGAAAAAAAAAAGAAAAACCATGCCTTGTGAAATCCAAGAGGGACTTTTTAAACGCTCAAGGATGTCCCACCGAAAACTGATCTCTAAAAAAGGTAAGGAGAATATTTTTTCTGACCTTCGCCATTGCGAAAGACGAACAGTGATCAGGAGTGATATAACTACTAATTCCTGAAGATTGTTTGTCATCTCCAGACTATCCAAATACTCGGGAAAAGATTTAGCACATTCCCAAATGCCAGGAAATTTAGAGTTGGGTCAGAGGGGCCTCTCTCACTCACTCGTGCAACCTGGCATCGCATCACCACAGAGTTCTCGGCTCATGGACCGAACCGTAGCCGGACGAATCCCAAAACCCTCCCCAGAATCTAGGGTTTGGGATTAAGTTTTCTGCCTTGGGCGCCCAAGCCTCTGGGGAGGGTTTCCTGGCACCTAAGTCAAAATGGGTCACCCCGCAACCGCAGTTCCTGTGGTTTAATTAGCAGTGTAGAGCGCCTTCTCGCCTTTAAAACGGTCCTCTCGGCCTGGGCGCCGTCGCGCAGCGCGCATGGAGTCGGTTTTAACGTCTTTCACCTCGCCCCAAACAGGGGAGGTACAGTAAATGGATGGAACTGTAATGACAACGTCGCTGGAGGGTGTTGCTGTAATTCGCTATCTGTGATTGTCCCTTTAAAGAAAAAGCTCTGCACTCGGTATGCAAAGAAGTTGGATGAGACGGGGGAGGAGGGGGCGGAGGGAGGAACCACACGTACGAAGAAGAGAGGGAGAAAAACCCGCAGATCAATCATTTATAATTAACAAAAATCCGATCGGTGGTTTAAATAGAGATCAATGCGTTCCAGGCTGACTGGATTGTGAGGACGTATTCACCTTCTCGTAACTCTCCAAGCTGGCTGTCACACCTACAGAATCACCATTTGTTTTCTTAACAAAGCTTCAGGGGGCGCCGGGCTCTCATTGAAATTTCATTAATCTAATGGAGTAAAGTCCTATAGAAAAAAATCAAATTCTCGTTGGGCGAGATGCTACCTGGGAAAGATAACCTCTGTTTGAACTCTCAGACTCCGATCGCTCTGCTATTAGTCTGAGGAAACAGACAGCGACAACTCTGATTACAGCCACCGGCCGCGACATTTTTTTTTCTAACTAGCAATTTCGAGCGCGAGTGCCACCGTGTCAGCCGAAGAAACACAACTGCGGGTTTTCTGCCGAGTGGAATGGTGCCGAAATGCCACGGAGCAGCTCGCGAAGGACAATCGATGGCTTGGGAGGCAGGGCTGGGTGATGAGCACGTGGGCCGATAGGTCTAGAGTCTCCTTTACGCAGGTGGGCGTTGACACCTATGAAATTCGTGAAATCGCGGCTACCCGATTTAATGGCTTCCCCTCCCGTAAACCTGGAGCCGTGCCACCTTCACCAGGTCGCTGACGCTAGCTTTGGAGGAGAGGCGTGTTGCCGTGCGTCGGTGATTGCCTTACATGCAGGTAGGAAGCAGCACAGCGTAGTGGCTAGAGCCCGGGCCTGGGAGTCAGAAGGTCATGGGTTCCAATCCCGGCTCCGCCACTCGTCTGCTGTGTGACCTTGGACAAGTCAGTTCACTTCTCTGGGCCTCAGTGCCCTCATCTGGAAAACGGGGATTGAGACGGTGAGCCCCACGTGGGACGGGGACCGCGACCAACCCGGTTGGCTTGTAGCCACCCAGTGCTTAATACGGTGCCTGTCACATAGCAAGCGCTTAACAAATGCCATAATTATTATTATTTTACAGTGGTGCTGTAAATCAGACTTAAGATGAATCCAGTGAACACACCTCAGTTCCGTAAAATAATGGCGGCGTTCGTTAAGCGCTTACTATGTGCCAGGCACCGTACTAAGCGCTGGGATGGATACAAGCAAATCGGTTTGGACTCAGTCCCTGCCCCACACGGGGCTCACATTCTCAATCCGCATTTTACAGGTGAGGTCACTGAGGCCCAGAGAGGTGAAGTGACTTGTCCAAGGTCACACGGCGGACAAGGGGCGGAGCCGGGATTAGAACTCATGACCTCCTGACTCTCCCGGGCTCGAGCTCCATCCACTAGCCATGCTGCTCCTCGTGTTTGGTTTCCAAGTCTGACATGCTGTGAGCTAAATCTAAATCCAAGTCTTGATAAACCCTTATCCAAAATTTGGTTTGAAAGGAAGGACCTCAGAATCACATTTAGCAAAAGCCAGTGGGGAAAGCAGTGCGGTCCAGTGGAAAGAGCACTGGCCTGGGTTCTAAGAGTAATAACAATGACGGTATTTGTTAAGTGCTTACTATGTGCAGAGCACTATTCTAAGCACTGGGGGAGATACAGGGTCATCGGGTTGTCCCACGTGAGGCTCACAGTCTACATCCCCATTTTCCAGATGAGGTCACTGAGGCACCGAGAAGTTAAGTGACTTGCCCACAGTCACACAGCTAAGTGGAAGAGCCCGGATTCGAACTCGTGACCTCTGACTCCCAAGCCCGGGCTCTTTCTATTGAGCCACGATGCTTCTAATCCCAGCTCCGCCGCTTGTCCCTCTGAGCCTCATGTCCCTCGGCTATAAAATGGGGATTCGATCCCATTCCCTCCTGCTTAGACTGTGAGCCCCCAAGAAGCAGCGTGGCTCAGTGGAAAGAGCCCGGGCTTGCGAGTCAAGGGTCGTGGATTCTAATCCCGGCTCCGCTACTTGTCAGCTGGGTGACTTTGGCCAAGTCACTTAACTTCTCTGTGCCTCAGTGACCTCATCTGAAAACTGGGGATTAATAATAATGTTGGTATTTGTTAAGCGCTTACTATGTGCAGAACACTGTTCTAAGCGCTGGGGGAGATACACGGTCATCAGGTTGTCCCACGTGAGGCTCACAGTTAATCCCCATTTTATAGATCATGGCGTAGCGGATAGAGCACGGGCCTGGGAGTCAGAAGGTCATGGGTTCTAATCCCGGCTCTCCACTTGTCTGCCGTGTAACTTTGTGACCTCAGTTCCCTCGTCTGTAAAATGGGGATTGAGACTGTGAGCCCCACAGGGGACAGGGACTGCGCCCAACCCGATTTGTTTGTATCCACCCCGGTGCTTAGTACGGTGCCTGGCACATAGTAAGCGCTTAACAATACTATTGAATGAATAGATGAGGTAACTTGAGGCCCAGTGAAGTGACTTGCCCACAGTCACACAGCTGACAAGTGGCAGAGCCGGGAGTCCAACTCATGATCTCTGACTCCGAAGCCCAGGCTCTTTCCACTGAGCCACGCTGCTTGTGTCCACCGCAGCTCTTAGAACAGTGCCTGGCATGTAGTGTTCAATAAATACCATAATAAAAAGGGAAAACCAAAGCCAGACTCATTTCAACTTGCAACTTCTGATTGCAGCTTAACCCCCGCGAGAGGAAATTAAAAATCCTCAGCTTGAAATGGGGTAAAAGGGGATCAACCCGAGAGTTGAAAACCAAACAGCAAAACCACAAAAACAAAGTAGAGTATTTAGAATGGCCTACTTTCAAAGGTCGAAATCTGAAACCATGAAGGGTTTCTGCTTTCGACTTTACCTACCGAGATTATTCTCTTTTCTGTTTGCCGGGTTTCACCTGGAAATACGTAGGACTCCCTTCGGAGCGGGAAATGCCTCTGGTTTCCAGCGCATCGCTACGGCGAGCGCTACATTTCCTGCTGAATTCTTTTCCCCTTCTCCGTTTACTGATTGATATTTTTCCGCTCGGGCCGGTAACCTACTGGACTAGATTCACCCACGAGGACCTTTCGTTTCCTAGCTTACTTTCCAACATGACTCCTTTAATTTCCTGTTCACCATCCACCTGTAGAATTGAACTTCCTGATCTCCGTCTACATCCTGTTTTAAGATACTGTTGAAATGACCTGATTTCTTAGGCCAAAGAAAAGGAAGAGGGGGAAGGAAAAACCCACTTATCCCAACACGTGTGTAAATGGAGGTCCGGGGAAATTCGCACCCAGGCAGAGGGAGTTAGTTTCCCCAAGCGAGGCCTATTAAAATTGATCTCGAGAACAAAAAAGATACACCTTTTCCAACCATTCGTCCCTTCCGCGGGCCCGGAAAAAGAAAGATCGTGAGAGGGAGACACGCACGTTCAGATGAGCCTTCGGGGAATCGTATGAACTTTTGAACCAGAGATGGAGAGCCAGAGCCCGGCCTGTTCCCACTTCATAAACATTTTTTTTCTTCAATTAATTAAGGTTGGGAAAGAAAAAAAATGGCAGAAGAGAAATAATTTAGCATGCGGTGCATACTTTACAGATGGATCCTACCTTCAGATGCTTATTAAATCTATGCATGATTGCGCTGGAGAAAATTAATCGCATTGTTTCTCACTATTCAAGAGAGGTTTGCAAACAGTAGCGAAATAAAGAGGAAAACGATGTCGACGTTCTATTTTTTTTTTCGTAGATCGCAATCGCAAAAGCAGCTACCCTACCCTAAAAAGCAAGATTAGGATGTACGACGGACCTATTTTTTTTGACTCGAGATTCCGGGGTACTCCATAAGCGGCTGGAACGCTTGCATTTATTTTCGAGCTCCCGGATCTTCCGGCATAACCCGAATTTCTGACTCGCTGGCCTTTGAACCGTTCCATTAAACGGTGAGTTTCTCTTCCAGTCCCGCTGGGAAGAAAGAGCCATACGGCCAGCTGGGGGGGATACTCGAGAGCAAATGTACTGCATCTCGGTAGAGCCCCGGCTTCTAGTTCTTTGAGAGTGGAATTTCTTGGGGAATTTTCTGGGGAGGTGGGAGATCCGCAAGGTTATTAAGCTGCCTGGAAAAGCAGCAAGTATTTACCCTTCACCGGCCTTCAATAAAGGACGGGTAGCGTCGGCCTGAAGTCCTCTGGGCTGTTTCCAAAGGCCTGATGGTGGTGGTTGACCTGTCACCCTAGGCTGCCCCGAAAATGACCTTACTCCGAACTTGAAAGGACCACTTTCTTTCTGAGGGGTGAGAGGAGTCATTTATTTTCGAAACTCGCTCGCTTCCAGGTTCTTCCCAGAACGGAGCCTCGCGATGCCGCTTTGGGAGGACAGACCCCCGCCACGTCAAGGCTCACAGTCTGGTTGGAGGACGGGAATCGCGCTCCGTCGTGGGATTGAGTGAAAGACGCCTTCCACGTTTCACTTAAGAATCGCCAAATGGGCTTGAACCTGAGCCTCGAAGGAAATGGATTTTTTTTTTCCCGTCCCCCTCAAACGACCATCACCCAGGACTTGCCCATCCCTCCCGTCCCTGACTGGATACTTTCCGTACAAACTTTAGACATTCACTGAAAAAGGGCACCGCTAAAGAATTTATAATAATTAATAATTACGGTCCGCGCCAAGCGCCGTATTAAGCGCTGGAGTAGATTCGAGTTAGGTTGGGCGCAGTCCCTGTCCCACAGAGGGCTCCCACTCTTAATCCCCATTTTACAAATGAGGTAACTGAGGCCCGGGGAAGTGAGGCGACTTGCCCGAGGTCACCCAGCGTTCGTTCATTCCATCGCACTTATTAAGCGCTTACTGTGTTCAGAGCACAGTACTGAGCGCTTGGGAAAGTACGCTACAGCGATAAAAAGCGTGGCTCGGTGGAAAGACCCCGGGCTGGGGAGTCAGAGGTCGTGGGTCCCGATCCCGGATCCACCACCGTCAGCCGTGTGACTTCGGGCCTAACTTATCTCATCTGTAAAATGGGGATGAAGGCTGTGAGCCCCACGTGGGACAACCTGATAACCTTGTAGCGCTTAGAACAGTGCTTGGCACATAGTGAGCACTAAACAAATACCACTATTATTATTATTAATAAACAGTGACAATCCCTGTCAGCAACGAGCTCACGGTCCCGGGGCGGGGGGGAGATAGATACAAATAAACAGACATCAATATAAATAAAATTACAGATATAATAAAATGACAGATGCAGCAGACATGTGACAGAGCCAGGATTAGAACCCATAACCTCCGGACTCCCAGGCCTGTGCTCTAGCCACTAAGCCAGGCTGTTTGCTGAAAGAAGTAAAACAGGATCACTCATTCTGTGAGTTCGTTCGGTCGTATCAACGGCAGATAGTTCCACGAAAAATACGGGAAAATTATGAATATGCTCATACTTCAAATTCACTCGGAGGACTCGATCGGTGGAATTTATTCGGCATTAACGGCGTGCAGAGCACTGTAATGAAGCGCTTGGGCGACTGCAATCTGAAAGTTGGTAGAAACGTTCCCTGCCCACACGAAGCTTACGGCTCAGGGGAATCTCTCTATCTGCCGATATCAGAGGACGAGAAACGGTTCCGGCAAGCCCTGCAAGGTGAATTGCTTTTTACCAGGGAATGTGGCAGGAGCCCTCCAAGAAATTTCAAGCTGAATGGAAGAACGAGAATCGAGACCGTCTAGATAATAATAATAATAACGGTGGTATTTGTTAAGCGCTTACTGTGTGCCGAGCACCGTTCTAAGCACTGGGATAGACACAGGGGAATCAGGTTGTCCCACTTGGGGCTCACAGTCTTAATCCCCATTTTACAGATGAGGTAACTGAGGCAGCGGGAAGTGACTTGCCCAAAGTCCCACAGCTGACAAGTGGCCGAGCCGGGATTCGAACCCGTGACCTCTGACTCCAAAGCCCGTGCTCTTTCCACTGAGCCACGCTGCTTCTCAGATAAGATCATCACATCGAGTAGCGTGGACGTCTCCAAGAAACCTGCGCCCGGAGCACGGCTCGCTCTGGGGGCGGTGAGAGCGAGACAGGGCCCTAGGACACTGACGTTCCCTAAAACCTTTACTACGCCGATTAGGAAGCACTTCTTCAACACCAACGACGTTGCCGGCAATAAATATCCAGGTAAAGTTCATCGCCGGCGTCATGATTTGGTACTTGTCACACGCTTACTATATGCCGAGCACTGTTCTAAGCACTGGGGCAGACGCAGGGTTATCAGGTTGTCCCACGTGAGGCTCACGGTCTTAATCCCCATTTTACAGATGAGGGAACTGAGGCACAGAGAAGTGAAGTGACTTGCCCACAGTCACACGGCTGACGAGCGGCAGAGCCGGGATTTGAACCCATGACCTCTGATTCCCAAGCCCGGGCTCTTTCCCCCGAGCCACGCCGCTTCTCTACCATAATCATCATCAGAAGCTCAGTAGGAAGGAGTAGGGTTGAATCCCCATTTTACGGAGGAGGTGTCTGTGGCCCAGAGAGGCCAAGTGTCTTGCCCAAGGTCACGCGACAGACCCGCGCCCGAGCCGGGATTAGAACCCGGGGCCTCCGACTCCCAGGCCCGTACTCTCCCCACCAGGCCCCGCTGCATCACGGCGGCATTTGTTAAGTGCTTACTACGTCCTAAACACTGCACTAAGCGCTGGGGCCGCTACAAGATAATCAGGGCAGTCACGTTCCCCGTCCCAGCCTGGCTCAGTGGAAAGAGCACGGGCTTAGGAGTCAGAGGTCATGGGTTCGAATCCCGGCTCCGCCACCCGTCAGCTCTGTGACTTTGGGAAGTCACTTGACTTCTCGGTGCCTCAGTCACCTCATCTGTAAAATGGGGATGAAGACTGTGAGCCTCACGTGGGACAACCTGATGACCTTGTATCTATCCCAGCGCTCAGAGCAGTGCTCGGCACACAGTGGGCGCTTAACGAATACCAACTTTAAGGAAGCACGGGCCCCGCCCAGGGATACGAGAGCCACGTCTAGCACGACGGAGGGGTTAATCGGGCTTTTCAGCGAGGGCCAGCTCAAGGAATCTCGCTACTCTAAGGCGGGCGACTCTTTTGCACCTCCTCATTCGAGCCCTCCCAATCTTCCAGTTACGAATCCGCCGCGTGACTGGATTCTCTGTTCAATCAATCGATCAATCAGCGGGATTTACTGAGCGCTTTAAAAAAAAATATATCTCCCGGAGGGTGCTCCGTTTCCCCGATTCACCGCTGCCCAGACAACCTAGGAGAGCCCGTGAGATATCTGCGCAATCTTCCTGACCCCGGAGTCGGATCAAAGTCTCACTGGAACACCCATATTGGATCTTCAGCTTCCTAGAATCAGAGGACTGTTCTTCTTTCGGACTAAACGATGACGACGACGGCATTTGTTAAGCGCTTACGAAGTGTCCAGCACTATTCTAAGCGCCGGGGTGGATACGAGGTCGTCGGGTTGTCCCCCGTGGGGCTCACGGTCTCAATCCCCATTTTGCAGATGAGGCAACCGAGGCCCAGAGAAGTGAGTTCACGATTAACACAGCGGAAAAGTAGCAGGGCGGGGATGAGAACCCAGGCCTTCCAATGATAATACCGATGTTGGTATTTGTTAAGCGCTTACGATGTGCAGAGCACTGTTCCAGATACAGGATAATCAGGTCGTCCCACCTGAGTCTCACGGTTAATCCCCATTTTCCAGATGAGGTCAATGAGGCCCAGAGAAGTGAAGTGACTCGCCCACAGTCACGCGGCTGACAAGTGGCAGAGCCGGGATTCGAACCCACCACCTCTGACTCCCAGGCCTGGGCTCTAGCCGGTAGGCCAGGCTGCTCTCCGCAGAAAGGTGAATTTCGTATCTGACTTTGCAGTTTGTAGTTTTCCAGAGAGTATGTGAGGAAAGGCCTCGGCTAAAAGCGCGGGATGAAATATTTGAAATCTTTGCGACGAAGTCGCACAATGAGAGCCGCGGGCAATTGGGCGGAAACCGCCAGCGAGGCACATCTTTGAACGGTGAAGCTGGGACACGGAGGTCGAAAGCTGAGCTGGGAGCAAATCGGTCTCAGCCGCGAGGCTCGGGGGAGGAAGAACCGAAATATGGGAATCGACACTTTTTCCGAGGAGTAGGAAACGATACAAATTATTAGCGCCAAACCCTGGGATTGTAATGATAATGTTAATAGTAACGTTGGTACTGTTAAGTGCTCACTATGTGCAGAACACTGTTCTTGGCGCTGGGGTAGATACAGGGTCGTCAGGTTGGCCCACGTGAGGCTCACTATCTTCATCCCCATTTTGCAGATGAGGTCACCGAGGCCCAGAGAAGTGAAGTGACTCGCCCAACAGTCACCCAGCTGCCAAGTGGCAGAGCCGGGAGTCGAACCCATGACCTCCGGCTCCCAAGCCCGGGCTCTTTCCACTGAGCCGCGCTGCTTCTCTAATTTTAGATTCAGTGGCCCCGGACCTTGAGCCGGGAAGAAAGGGTTTTAGGATAGAACGTGCCTCGGAGAAGAGAAATTAGCAGCTGGTGGATAGAGCACGGACCCGGGAGTCAGAGGTCGGGGCTTCTCATCCCGGTTCTAATAATGTCGGTATTTGTTAAGCGCTTACTATGTGCAGAGCACTGTTCTAAGCGCTGGGGGAGATACAGGGTCATCAGGTCGGCCCACGTGAGGCTCACGGTTAATCCCCATTTTACAGGTGAGGGAACCGAGGCACAGAGAAGTGAAGCGACTGGCCCACAGTCACACAGCTGACAGGTGGCAGAGTCGGGATTCGAACCCATGGACTCCGACTCCGCCGTTGGTCTGCCGTGTGACCTTGGGCAAGTCACTCAATCCCGATAATGATGACCGTGGCATCCGTTACGCGCTTAATACGTGCCAGACGCTCTACTGAGCGCCGAGGTGGATACGGGCAAATCGGAATGGACACCGTCCCCGTTCGCCAGATCTTCCGACTCCCGGGCCCGGGCTCTATCCGCTAGACCACGCCGCTTGTCGCTTAACTTCTCTGTGCCTCAGTTTCCACATCTGTAAAATAGGGATTCGACACCGGTTCGCCATCCTACTGGGACTGTGAGCCCATGTGGGAAAAGGAAGCACTTAGTACAGCGCTCTGCACATGGCAAGCGCTCAACAGATACTATTGAATGAATGAATGAACCTTGCCTGTCCCGCTAGACTGTGAGCCCGTCGGTGGGGAGCCTTTGGCTCTATTCGTTGCTGTATTGTACTTTCCCAAGCGCTTAGTACAGTGCTCCGCACACAGTACGCGCTTAATAAATACGACTGATTGAATGAAAGAATGAACGGACCTGATTATCTTGTATCGACTCCTGGGCCAGTGCGTGACACCCCCTCCCCCGCCGAGACTGTAAGCTCCTTGTGGACAGGAAATGTGTTGGTTTATTGTTAAACTGTATTCTCGCAAGCGCTCAGTACAGTGCTCTGCACAGAGCAAGCGCCCAATAAATACGACTGACTGAATGAACGAACGGTACGTGCTTAACGAATATCACTAGTATTAATAATAATAATGTTGGTATTTGTTAAGCGCTTACTATGTGCCGAGCACCGTTCTAAGCGCTGGGGTAGACACAGGGGAATCAGGTTGTCCCACGTGGGGCTCACAGTCTTAATCCCCATTTTACAGATGAGGTAACCGAGGCACCGAGAAGTTAAGTGACTCGCCCAAAGTCACATAGCTGACAAGTGGTAGAGCCGGGGTTCGAACCCACGACCTCTGACTCCCAAGCCCGTGCTCTTTCCAGCGAGCCACGCTGCTTAGCGGGGCTCGGTGGGAAGAGCCCGGGCTTGGGAGTCAGAGGTCGTGGGTTCTAATCCCGGCTCCGCCGCCTGTCGGCTGTGTGACCTTAGGCGAGTCGCATCACTTCTCTGGGCCTCAGTTGCCTCATCTCTAAAATGGGGATGAAGACGGTGAGCCCCACGGGGGACAACCTGATGACCTCGTATCTCCCCCAGGACAGTGCTCGGCACGTAGTAAGTGCTTAACGAATGCCATCGTTACCAGCGCTCAGAACAGTGCTTGGCACCTAGTAAGCGCTTAACAAATGCTATTATTATCATTAACTTGGCAGGGAAAGCAGGAGAGGGTCTCCATCCTGAGCCTGATTAGGATGAGGCAGGTCGGCCTAGTAGAAAAAGCAGAGGCCTGGGAGTCAGAGGTCATGGGTTCTAATCCCGGCTCTGCCATATGTCCGCTGTGTGACCCGGGGCAAGTCACTTAACTTCTCTGAGCCTCAGTTCTCTCATCTGGAAAATGGGGATCAAAACTGTGAGTCCCACAAGGGCCAAGGACTGTGCCCCACCTGTTGAGAAGCAGCGTGGTTCAGCGGAAAGAGCCCGGGCTCGGGAGTCAGTGGTCATGGGTTCGAATCCCAGCCCCGCCGCTTGTCAGCCGCGTGACTTTCGGCAAGTCGCTTCACTTCTCTGTGCCTCGGTGACCTCATCTGGAAAATGGGGATGAAGACCGTGAGCCCCACGTGGGACGACCCGATCGCTTTGTATCCCCCCTCCAGCGCTTAGAACGGTGCTTGGCCCATAGTAAGCACTTAACAAATACCACCATCTATTTTATTTTATTTTACCCCGTATCTACCCCAGAGTTTAGATCAGTGCTCGGCCCGTACCAACGTATTATTCATTATTAGTAGGGGCAGAAATTGGGGTAAAAGTACCCTTCCCGTGTGAGGCGCTTAGTACAGTGCTCTGCACATAGTAAGGCTCAATAAATACTACTGAATGAACCAAACCCCTCGGCTACTATTCTGGCCGCCCGGAGAGGCCCCGACGGGATTTCGGAAGCCTCCCTCATTCGTTCGTTCAATCGTATTTATTGAGCGCTTATTACGTGCAGAGCACCGCACTGAGCGCTTGGAATGGACAATTCGGCAACAGATAGAGACCATCCCTGCCCGTCGACGGGCTCGCGGTCTAATCGGGGTCGGTACTCGCCGGTCGGAGGGGCTCGGTGCCGGCCGGGGGGTGCCGGCCGGACGAGGCCGTTCCAGAGATCCGTCGGCCCCCCTCCCGGCCACCTCGGCTAGAGCCGCTCAAGGAGGCTGCCGTCGAAAGCGAAATACGCCCGCTGGGCAAACCTCTCGGATGGTCCCACCGCACGCTCGGTCAGCCACCGTTCCTTCTCATTCCTCGCCATCCCCCTCGGGAGCTGACCGCTCACCGTTTGAGTCGGATCAGCTCGTCTGGAGCACACGGGTCCGTTAATAATAATGACGATGTTGGTATCTGTTAAGCGCTTACTATGTGCAGAGCCCTGTTCTAAGAGCTGGGGGAGATACAGGGTCATCGGGTTGTCCCGCGTGAGGCTCACCGTTAATCCCCATTTGACAGATGAGGTCACTGAGGCACCGAGAAGTGAAGTGACTTGCCCACAGTCACACAGCTGACGAGCGGCAGATCGATTACCGTTTTCCACTGGAGCGGGCCGGGCGGGGGCCGGGACCCCGCTCCGGATGGGCTCGATTTGATTTGGGGGGGGCGTTTAGAACCGGTCCCTTGGTGGGCCGAGGTGGGATTTTTTTTCTCCTCCCCACTAGATTGCAAGCTCCTCGTCGGCCAGGATTGTACTCTCCCAAGGGATTAATTAATGATAGTTTTCGTTGAGCGCTCGCTAGGTGCGAAGCGCCATTCTAAGCGCTGGGGTAGATACAAGGTCATCGGGTTGTCCCACGTGGGGCTCACAGTCTTAAACCCCATATGACAGATGAGGCCACTGAGGCACAGAGAAGCCAAGTGACCTGCCCAAAGCCACCCAGCTGACAGGTGGCAGGGTCGGGATTAGAACCCACGACCTCTGACTCCCAAACCCGGGCTCTTTCCACTGGGCCGCGCTGCTTCTCGGTGAGTACATCATACAGGTAGTAATATTAATGTCGGTATCTGTTAAGCGCTCACTAGGTGCAGAGCACTGTTCTAAGCGCTGGGGGAGATCCAGGGTCAGCAGGTGGTCCCACGTGAGGCTCACAGTCTTCATCCCCATTTTCCAGAGGAGGGAACTGAGGCACAGAGGAGTGAAGCGACCCGCCCCCAGTCACGCAGCTGCCAAGTGGCAGAGCCGGGATTCGAAGCCATGACCTCTGACTCCCAAGCCCGGGCTCTTTCCACTGAGCCACGCCGCTTCTGTACTCACTAAATACCACTGAGACTGTAAGCCCGATGAGGCTTGGCTGTTCATTGCGAAGGTTACTCTCCCAAGCGCTTAGTACAGTGTTGGGTACGCTCGATAAGTACGACCCAACGAATCCTCGGCAGGAAAGAGCCGCTGATGCCGCCGATGAAGAAGAGAAGGAAGAGGTCTCGTTTTCAAGGGGTGACAAAAGCAGAAGCGCTCAGTAAAGTGCTCTGCACACGGTAAGCGCTCAATAAATACTACTGAATGAAAGAAATGCCTCCGCCGATGCTATTACTAGCAAGGCCTAGTTCACTCATTCATTCGGCCGCATTTTTTGAGCGCTTACCGTGTGCGGAGCACCGTGCTAAGCGAGGACGAGGGTACGACGTAATAAACGGACACATCCCCTACCCGCAACGAGCTCGCAGTCTAGAGGCCTAGTGGATGGAGCCCGGGCCCGGGAGGCAGAGGACCCGGGTTCTAATTCCGGCCGTCGGTCGCCCTCGGCTAAGTCGCTTCGCTTCTCCGCGCCTCGGTCTCCTCGGCTGCGAAATGGGGATCAAATACCCGTTCTCCCTCCGACTTCGACTTGCGGGCCCCCGGGCGGGACGGAGACTGGGTCCGACCTAACGGACCCCGGCGCTCAGGACGGCGTCTGACACGTAGTAAGCGCTCGGCGGACGCCGTAAGGAACAAAAAAATCATTCCGATCGAAGAGCCAGACCCGGGCATCTGGGCAACGGGGTATGTCTGTGACATTTCCTACGACGTATTTACATTTATAGTTCACGGAGGAGGAAAAGCGCTACATTCATATGAGCATTATCATTCGTGCGGGTGACAACAGAAGGTTGACATTTCGGTCCAAACCATTTTTCAGCGGTCCCAGGGACATAAACTCTTACATGCAGATTTTGTTTCCCTCCTCTGAGCTGTAATAGAGTCAATGAGGGCGGCCTTTTATTGGCTGTCTCCTTTTCCTTTCCTAAATTTTCTTTCTCTTTCATTTGTTTTCACGGCGTCCGCATCCCGTCCGCTCGCATTTGCCTTCGCATTCATAAAGAATGATCTTGAAGGATGAAAACATACATCTCCAGCGGAGTCGGGTCCGGAAGCAGCGCGGCGGAGCGGACGGAGCCCGGGGCCCGGGAACCCGAAGGTCATGGGTGCTGATCCCCGGTCTGCCGCGTGTCCGCTGTGTGACCTTGGGAGGGTCACCGCGCCTCTCTGTGCCTCGGTCACCTCCTCCGGAAACTGGGGACGGAGACTATGAGCCGCACGTCGGACAGGGATCGCGTCCAACCCAATTTGCTGTTAGCCAGCCCGGCGCTTAGTACGGTGCCTGGCACATTGTAAGTGCTTAATAATAATAATTTTGGTATTTGTTAAGCGCTTACTATGTGCCGAGCACCGTTCTAAACGCTGGGGTAGATACAGGGTAATGAGGTTGTCCCACGTGAGGCTCACAGTCACTTAACTTCTCTGTGCCTCAGTTACCTCATCTGTAAAATGGGGATTAAGACTGTGAGCCTCAGGTGGGACAACCCGATGACGCTGTATCTACCCCAGCGCTTAGAACGGTGCTCGGCACATAGTAAGCGCTTAACAAATACCAACATTATTATTATCATTCCATTCATTCAGTTGTATTTCTTGGGCACTTACTGTGTGCAGAGCACTGTACTAAGCGCTTGGGAGAGTATAACAGAACGATCAACAGACACATTCCCTGCCCACACTGGACAGCTGCAGCGGCCGCCCCCTAAACAACGGCTTGAGAAGCAGTGCGGCCTAGCGGGAAGAGCCCGGGCCTGGAAGTCAGAAGGAACCGGGTTCTAATCCCGGCTCCGCCACTAGTTCGCTGCTGTGCGGCCTTGGGCAGGTCAATTCACTCCTCCGGGCCTCAGTTTCCTCAATCTGTAAAATGGGGATTGAGACTGTGTGCCCCTATAATAACGATCGACATTCCGTGTGCCAGGCACTCTACTAAGTACTGGGGCGGGTACGAGCAAATCCGGTTGGACCCAATCCCTGTCCCACGTGGGGCTCACTGCCTCGATCCCCATTTTCCAGGTGAGGAAACTGAGGCCCAGAGCAGTGAAGTGACTTGCTCAGGGTCACACAGCAGACAGGCGGTGGAGCCGGGATGAGAACCCATGACCTTCTGACTCCCTGGCCCCCGCTCTATCCACTGTGCCATTCTGCTTCTCACGACGCCACGTTGCTTCTCGTGTTGTGTCGATTCGGTCATTCACTCACTGAATTGCGTTTACTGAGCGCCTACTGTGGGCAAAGCACTGTACTAAGCGATTGGGAGAGTACAGTATAACAACAGACAGACACGGGCTGCATCGATAACAAGAGCTGCATCCTTGGTCCAGAACGGCATGAAGTATAGATATTTCTTTCCGTAGACAGGATGATTTGTGTTCAAAAACGTGCACGCCACCCGGCCGAGTGGATTGAGTCCGGACCTGAGAGTCGGAAGGACCTGGGTTCCGATCCCGACTCCGCCACCTGTCCGCCGTGGGACCTTGGCCAAGTGGCTTCACTTCTCGGGGCCTCCGTGACCTCATCCGGAAAATGGGGACGAAGACTAGGAGCCTCCCGTGGGACACGGACCGTGTCCCACCCGATTCGCTTGCACCCAACCCAGCGCCTACAACTCCGTTTGACACACAGGAAGCGCTTAACAAATACCATCGTTATCATAACTCGCTCACTGACACACTTCTGTCTGACATTTGCTATCTGCCCCACAACCCTTACGTACTTATCTTTAAATTCTACATTGTCGGTGATTTATTTGTATCAACGACTATATCGCCCTGTAGACCGTAGGCTCCTTTTGGGCGGGGAATGAGTCCGCTGAGTCTGTTGCACTGTAATAATCGCGGTATCTGTTAAACGCTTCCTATGTGCCAGACGCTGTACCCGAGCACTTTGTACAGTGCTCTTTCTGCACATAGTAAGTGCTCACTAAATACTATCTGTTGATTGATTTCTAGGGCATCTAAATCTGCAGAAGCTACATTCTTTCACGAGAGTGCTCTTTTTATGAGTTAATATAAAACAAAGAATAGAAAAACAGAAAAGCCTATCCCGCTCGGTCTCGATAGGTGTTCAGAGACCACGCGGTTCTTCCACCAACGGAGATTTTCACCGGACATTTTGGCTAAAATGCTGTTAGGGAGCGAGGGAAGTTCCTTGCGACGGCAGGATAAATGTCTCCTGAGCAGCGACGGCCACGGTGGAGCATTACAGCGCAGGTTCTCCTTAAATGTGACGTTTTGCTAGAATGCAGCCCTTTTTTTAATAAGACAATTGGGATCCTAAATCGGCCGTGAAAAATCTCCCTTAACTTCTCAACTGGCATATTTGAAGATGAAGAGCGGCGCGGCCTGGGCTTAGTACAGTGCTCTGCACACAGTGAGCGCTCAATGAATACGACTGAAAGGTGGAATGACATCCCCTTCATCCTTTTTTGGTTCTGGTGGTTCTTAGAGCCTAAGTGCGTAATATGTGCCGGACACTGTACCCGAGCACTTAGTACTTTCAGATTCTGTCAGACCCTCTCTATTCCTCTACAGCTGAAAGTCAGTCAATTGTATTTACTAAACACTTTCTGCATGGTACTGTATTAAGCGCTTAGGAGAGTACGACGTAACAGAGTTGGCAGGCATCTTCCCTGCCCCAAACGCTCTTACAGTCTAGAGGAGGAGACAGACACGAATAGAAATAAATAAATGACAGGTACGGGCAGAAGTGCCGTGGGGTTGAGGGAGGGGTGACCGAAGGGCGAAAATCCAAGTGCGAGGATGACGCGGAAGGGAACGGGAGAAGAGGAAACGAGGGCTTAAGTCGGGGAAAACCCCTTGGAGGAGAGGTGTTTTTAATAAGACCGTGAAGGTGGGGAGAGCGATCGTCTGTCGGATATGAAAAGGGGGGGGGGTCCGGGCCGGAGGCAGGACGCGGGTGAGAGGTGAGGCAGACGAGATGGAGATGCTGTGAGGAGGTTGGCAACAGACGAGCGAAGCGTTCAGGCCGGGTCGCGGAAGAAAACCGGGGAGATGAGATTGGGAATAAAGAGAGACACCTGGGAAGCGGCATGGCGTACAGGAAAGAGCGCAGGCCTGGGAGTGGGTAGGTCATGGGTTCTAATCCCCGCTCTGTGACTTGTCTGCTCTGTGACCTTGGGCCAGTCACTCCATTTCTCTGAGCCTCAGTTACCTCATCTGTAAAAGGGGGCTTGAGACCGTGAGCCCCATGTGGGACAGGGACTGGGTCCAACTTGATTAACTCGTATCCACCCCAGCGCTTAGTACAGTGCTCGTTACATAGTAAGTGTCTAATAAGTACCGTAATTATTATTATCGTTATTATGAGATAGGAAGGGGCGAGGTGACTGAGCGTTTTGAAGCCTCTGACGAAGAGTTCCCGGTTGACGCGGAGGTAGATGGGCAACCGCTGGACTAAACGTGAATTAAATATCTTTGCAGAAAAGCGATCGGGGCAGCGGAGTGAAGCGTGGACTGGAGTGGAGGGAGAGAGGAGGGAGGGAGGTCAGCGAGGAGGCCGACGCAGTCATCCGGGCGGGAGAGGAAAAGTGCTCGGATTAACGTGGTCGCGGTTTGGATGGAGAGAAGAGGGTGGATTTTAGCCAGGTTGTGAAGGTTGCGCTGAGAGGATCTGGTGACAGTCTGCACATGTGGGTCGAAAGAGAGGAGTTGAAGAGAACACCAGAGTCACGGGCTTGTGAGACAGGGAGCGTACTAAACTCTCCCCCTTCATTTTCCCCCCGCGGCTCTCCACCCATCCTATACAAGTGAGACCTAGGGACTGCGCTGTCAATCAACCGATGCTATTTATTGAGCACCTACTGAGTGCGGAGCACAGTAGCCGCGTGGCCTAGTGGATAGAGCCGGGTCTGGGAGTCAGAAGGACCCGGATTCTAATCCCAGCTCTGCCACTTGTCTGCTGTGTGACCTTGGGCAAGTCACTTCCCTTCTCTGAGCCTCAGTTCCCTCATCTCTAAAATAGGGATTAAGACCGTGAGCCCCATGTGGGACAGGGACTGGGTCCAACCTGATCAGCTTCTATCTCTCCCAGTGCTTAGTAACGGGGCTGGCACATGGTAAGCGCTTAACAAAACCAAACAAAACACTTGGAAGAGGGAAATACAATAGCGTCGATAGATGAGATCACTAACGATAATAATAATTATGGCATCTGTGAAGCCCTTACTGTGCGCCAGGCGCTGGACGGAGCGCCGGGGTGGATACAAGCAAATCGGGTTGGACCCAGTCCCCGTCCCACGTAAGGCTCACAGTCCCCACTTTAGAGCAGAGAGGAAGTGAAATAATAATGTTGGTATTTGTTAAGCGCTGACTATGTGCACGGCACTGTTCTAAGCGCTGGGGTAGATACAGGGTCATCGGGTTGTCCCACGTGAGGCTCACGGTTAATCCCCATTTTAGAGATGAGGTAACCGAGGCACCGAGGAGTAAAGTGACTTGCCCACGGTCACACAGCTCGACTAGCCCAAGGTCACACAGCAGACGAGGGGCCGAGGCGGGATCAGAACGCACGACCTTCTGACCCTCAGGCCCGTCCTCCAGCCCCGCCACCGCGCTGCGTCTCACTCCCCACGAGGCGCTCACCTGGAGGGTCGGTAGGATCCTCGCTCATCCCAGCGCTTAGAACGGTGCTTGGCACGTGACGAGCGCTTAACAGATACCATCATTACTAATAATGATTTTATTATATTATTGTATTATTTTGTTAATAGGGTGTCCATCCCCTTGATTCTATTTATCGTGACGATGTCGTCTTGTTTTCGTCCGTCCGTCTCCCCCGATTAGACCCGCGAGCCCGTCGTTGGGCAGGGACGGTCCCCATCTGCTGCCGAACTGTCCATTCCAAGCGCTTAGTACAGGGCTCTGCACCTAGTAAGCGCTCAGTAAATACCACCGAATGAACGAATGAATCCTTGAGGCTAACTCGCCCTGCCGGCAGAGTCGAGGGCGGTGTTATGCCACCGAAAGTCTTGCCATCCATTTCCCTCTAACTTCAGAGCAACTGCTGGTGAATGACGATTAACGTCGGCACTGCAGTAGGGACGGGGCACGCTTGAAAGGCCTCTTGCAGTCTGTCTCTGAGCTAGAGAAGGGAGGGGGACTCTCCTGCTCCTAAACTGAGTGTGCGTATACGTGTGTGTTTCTGGGTGGTTGTGTCTGTACTCTTCGTCTGAGATGTGCTTTTTACTCAGTGAACCAAAAATCTGGTTTCCGTTTACTATGTCTTGCCTACTAGAGAAGCAGCGTGGCTCAGTGGAAAGAGCACTGGCTTTGGAGGCAGAGGTCATGAGTTCGAATCCCAGCTCTGCCACCTGTCAGCTGTGCGACTGTGGGCAGGTCACTTCACTTCTCTGGGCCTCGGTTCCCTCATCTGTAAACTGGGGCTTAACCGTGAGCCTCACATGGGACCATCTGATGACCCTGTATCTCCCCCAGAGCCTAGAACGGTGCTCGGCACATAGTAAGCGCTTAACGAATACCGACATTATTATTATTAAAATGGGGATTAAGACTGTGAGCCCCACATGGGACAACCTGATTCCCCTGGGTCTGCCCCAGCGCTTAGTGTTCTTTACATAGTAAGCGCTT
Organism: Ornithorhynchus anatinus; assembly: GCF_004115215.2. Lineage (NCBI taxonomy): Eukaryota > Metazoa > Chordata > Mammalia > Monotremata > Ornithorhynchidae > Ornithorhynchus > Ornithorhynchus anatinus. Next base: position 57,974,678 of record NC_041738.1, read on the forward strand.
AACAAATACCAACATTATTATCACTAGAGGTTGGAGTCCAATTATTTTAGGTGGCCTTCATTTATTTCACTTAATATTTCAATTTTCGGGGCAAGGGCTCTTGAACACAATAAGCAGATTAACGGCGAAATTAGTTCGCAGCTCTACGCCAATTGGAGGTTGTTGGGTTTTTTAACCAAACCCCCGGTATTTTGCCGTGAACGAGTTGGGGATTCACTCTCCGAATGGTCTGGAGGGAAAGGAGAACAGGAAGAGTCAGGGAAAGAACCAAGGGTGGGTCAGAACGGAAGAATGGGAACGAGAGAGGAAGAAAAACAAATCTGCTATTGTTTTAATGAGATGTTCTTCCCCTCGATTCTATTGATTACTATTGTTCTCGTCTGTCCGTCTCCCCCGATTAGACCGTGAGCCCGTCAAAGGGCAGGGACCGTCTCTATCTGTTACCGATTTGTACATTCCAAGCGCTTAGTACAGTGCTCTGCACGTAGTAAGCGCTCAATAAATACCACTGAATGAATGAATGAATGAATGAATGAATGAAAAACCATGGGGAAGGAGGGGGGAAAAGCTCACGAGGGGGACACTTTAGACCTCTGGGCTTGTTGAAAAAATTGAAATTATTGGTTTAGAGGCACAGTTGAATCTCATGAGAAAATACGTATAAGTTAAAAGAGTCAGCCTACGGTTTTATTAAACCAAGTCAAAGCCGAAGCCTCTCGAATAGCAAAGACCAATTAAGGCACCGAGGTCATCTGAAACTCTTATGAGCGCGGCAGCTTCTCTGTAGTTGCAATACAGACTCGCAAAATACAGACCGGGCCGAACAGACCGTGATGGGGCTTAAATAATAACGCGGCAGGGACGCCGCCAGAACCGCCTGACATCAGAAACGGGTACTTGGGAGGAAGCGCGGGGAAGGTATTACATTTGGGTGTTTTGCTAATATTTTCAAGTGGCACTTTTTTATTTATAAACCCCTCTCCTTTTGAAACCGCCTTCATAAATCCTTGGCTCAAATGATCCGCCCATGCCTACACAGCCGCGCCACGTCAGCACGAGGCAGAGCTACCGCTGGGTTGAAAAACACACCGCGGATCTGACTTAACGTACTCACGGGGTTTATGCAGCTCCTTTTGCCCAACCGATACTCGGGGTGGGGGGGGATCTTCTCCCATCGGGGCCGTTACGAGAGGCGGGAAACGTGGGGGATCGCTCGGGGCGTGGAAAACTAACGAGCGCCAACGAAACTAGATTTATTCACTTGAGTACCAGTGTCCAAGTGAAGGTAGGCCGTCCAAATTCACCTAATCCCTGGAGCGTTTTTGTCCAACTATGGCCCTTGACCGGAAGTATTCATTCATTATTTGATTCACTCGTTCGATGGCATGAATTGAGTGCTTACTGTGTGCAGAGCCCTGTACTAAGCACTTGGGAGTCAAAGGACGTGAGTTCTAATCTCGGCTCCGCCACTTGTCTGCTGTGTGACCCTGGGCAAGCCGCTTAACTTCACTGCGCCTCAGTTACCGCATCTGTAAAATGGGGATGAAGACTCTGAGCCCCACGTGGGACAACCTGATTAGCTCGTATCTACTCCAGCGCTCAGAACCCTGCTTGGTCCACAGTACGTGCTTAACAAATACCATAGTAATAATGATCACCATTATTAATACAACAATAAACAGACGCATTCCCTACCCGCATCAGATTAGCTCGCATCTACTCCAGTGCTTAGAACAGTGTTTGGCACATAGTAAGTGCTAACAAATAACAAATACCATAATAATTACTATGATTATTAATAATCATAATAATATTAAGAGAAGCAGCGTGGCTCAGCGGAAAGAGCCCGGGCTTGGGAGTCAGAGGTCCTGCGTTCAAATCCCGACTCTGCAATTTGCCAGCTGTGTGACTTTGGGCAAGTCCCTTAGCTTCTCTGGGCCTCAGTTATCTCATCTAGAAAGTGGGGATTAAGACTGTATCTCCCCCAGCGCTTAGAACAGTGCTCTGCACATAGTAAGCGCTTAACAAATACCAACATTATCACTATTATTATTAATACAACAACAAACAGATTTCCCTAGAGGATGTCTAGAGAATGAGCTTACATTTTGTGACACCCAAAAGGTCAGAAGAAACAGTAATTTCGCTAGAGGAAGCAAGGAATTTTTGCCATCAAATTGCCTCTTCAATTCTATGATATTTATTAAGCCCTTACTACATAATAATAATAATGAAGCACTTACAATGTGCAGAGCACTGTTCTCAGTGCTGGGGTAGATACAGGGTCATCAAGTTGTCCCAAATGAGGCTCACAGTCTTAATCACCATTTTAAGGTAACGGAGGCCCAGAGAAGTGCAGTGACTTGCCCACAGTCACACAGCTGACAAGCGGCAGAGCCGGGATTAGAACGCATGACCTCTGACTCCCAAGCCCGGGCTCTTTCCACCGAGCCACGCTGCTACTCTGCTTCTACACGTCAACCACTGTTCTAAACGCCGGGGGAGATACGGATTTAGCAGGGCGGACATGAGTCTCCATCCCACATTGAGCACACGGTCCAAGTAGAGGGGAGTAGGAGATTTAATCCCCATTTTACAGGCGAGGAAACGGAGGCCCAAAGAAGTGACTTGCTCAAGGTCGCACGGCGAGCAACGGACAGAGCCGGGCTCCAGGTCCGCTGACTCCCGGGCCCGGGCTCCTTCCACTAGGCTAGGCTGCTTCTCGGTCGGCCCGATTGACAGCTGCCGCTTGAAGGTGCCGGCGATCCTCTCTCCTCCCTCGCTTTCCCTGCCGGGGGGGACGCCGGGGACCCCCGAGACCTCCGGAGCAGGCTCGGGGTGATGGGGCAGGTCGGGGGGGGGGTACGGATGCGATCCGTCAATCGGGAGGACACGCTGACATCACCGTTTCCAGCGTGGGCTTTTAGGCTAGACTAATGAAAAGTGGCTCCAAAACCATTAATCTTGTCTCTGGGGCATAATCCCTGCTAACATTAATTTGGCATTTGATGTTAGGTTTGTCTCGGGCAGATGTGGGCCAAGAACTGGTCTTTGTACCAAAAAAAAAAAAAAGGAGCAGAAAAAAAAAGACTTTTGCCCTGTTCAGAAAATCCATAGTCTTTAATATTAAAGAGACATAATTTAGCAAATGGTACCCTGGTGCCCGAGAAAGTTAACGGGCAAACGTTTCGCTTCCAGAGATTATTCTATTCACCTAAGGACACCACTGTGATTCATTCATTCATTCAATAGCATTTATTGGGCGCTTACTATGTGCAGAGCACTGTACTGAGCGCTTGGAATGGACAAATCGGCAACAGATCGGCAACAGATAAGGACCAAAGTTATCGAGACTGTGAGCCCCATGCGGGACGGGGACCGTGTCCGACCCAATTTCCTCGTATCCGCCCCGCTGCTTACTACGGTCCCTGGCACAAAGTAAGCACTTAACCAATACTAGTTATTATTATTATTATTATTATTATAATTACAAGCAGACTTAACCATCGGTGGTATTTATTGAGTCCTTACTGTGTTCAGAGCACTGTTCTAAGCACTTGGCAAGGCAGCACGGCCTAGTGGGTACAGCCCGGGCCTGGGAGTCGCAAGGACCTGGGTTCTAATCCCGGCTCCGCCACCTGTCCTTGTGTGACCTTAGGCAAGTAATAATAATAATAGTGATAACGGTAGTATTTAAGCACTCACTATGTGGCAGGCACTGGGGTGGATCGAAGGTAAGCGGGTCGGACACGGTCAGTGTCCCACATGGGGCCCTCAGTCTCAATCCCCGTTTTCCAGATGAGGTAACCGAGGCGCAGAGAGCGAAATGACTTGCCCAAGGTCCCACAGCAGACACGTGGTGGAGGCGGGATTAGAACCCATGGCCTTCTGACTCCCAGGCCCGGTGATCTCGTCTGTAAAATGGGGATTAAGACCGTGAGCCCTATGTGCGACAGGGACGGGGTCCAGCTGAGTAACCTGTATCTACCCCAGGGCTTAATACAGTGCTTGGCACGCAGTAGGTGCTCGCCAGATACCGCGAAACCAAAATCACTTCGGAGAGTACTATACAACCGAGTTAGTAGGACCCTGTTCCCTGCCCACAACAAGCTTGCCGTCTTTAAGCAGCGCGGCTTAGTGGAAAGAGCAGGGGCCTGGGAGTCAGAGGTCATGGGTTCTAATCCCGCCTCTTCCACTGGTCAGCTGTGTGACTTTGGGCAAGTCGCTTAACTTCTCTGGGCCTCAGTTCCCTCATCTGTAAAATGGGGATGAAGACTGTGAGTCCCACGTGGTACAACCTGATCGCCAGGGCTTAGAACACTGCTTGGCACATAGTAAGCGCTTAACAAATACCGACATTATTATTACTCCCTGCGTCTCAGTTCTCTCTTCTGTAAATTGGGGGTAGAACTGTGAGCCCCACGTGGGACAACCTGATCACCTTGTACCCGCCCCCCCCCCCAGGGCTTAGAACAGTGCTTGGCACAGAGTAAGCGCTTAACAGATACCATTATTACTATTATTATTATTTTATGGTGGGGTTTTTTTTAACTACTAGGGTATAGATTTTGTAGAACGGCTTTCTGTCATTTGCTTGCAATTCTGCGGCTGCAAAAACAAGGTCAAAATCAAGGGGGAAGCAGCGTGGCTCGGTGGGAAAAACCCGGGCTCGGGAGTCGGAGGTTATGGGTTCAAATCCCGGCTCTGCCACTTGTCAGCTGTGGGACTGTGGGCGAGTCACTTCACTTCTCTGTGCCTCAGTTCCCTCATCTGTCAAATGGGGATGAAGACTGGGAGCCTCACGTGGGACAACCTGATCACCCTGTATCTCCCCCAGCGCTTAGAACAGTGCTCTGCACGTAGTGAGCGCTTAACAAATACCAACATTATTATTATTAAGGTCGACTTCGGATTTTCTTATACGCTATTGAAACCGTGGCCCTTAATTCCCCAGGACAGGTGGCCGAATGGATCTAGTTTTCTTTTATAAGACGAGAGGAGATGTCCAGAAGTCTGGTTGATGCCATGAGAAAATGTAACTCCGGTAGCTATTTCAGAGTTATGAATTCATCAGTGCTTGACCGCCTGGCAGGGGGATTGTTTTCCCTAAATCTCTAGGATAGGTTGTCAATGAAGTAAGCAACTAGGACACATTCGGCTCCTCACGCACTCGGGATTTTCCCTGTTAACAAGGTAACTGGGGACAAATCTTGGATGGTTTGCACCACATTAAAACTCTAAAACGGTATTACATTCCGCACCAGTAAAGGTAATACTGAACTTTTGGGGGGTACCTGACCAAATAAGTATTTATGGGGAAATTCAACCTTGTAAATAAGAGCACGGGAGAGAGGTGTTCGCAATGACAGTCAGTTGATGATGATGATGACTGTATCCGTGAAGTGCTCGCTACGCGCCAAGCACCGTACTAAGCGCTGGGGCAAACACGACTTGATCAGGACGGACACGGACAGGTCGGACTTCAGTCGAGAAGCGAGGGAGAACGGGTATTCAATCCCCACTATGTTGAGGAGGAAACTGAGGCGTAGAGAGGTGAGCAACTTGCCCAAGGTCTGGCATTTCATTCATTCATTCAATAGTATTTATTGAGCGCTTACTATGTGCAGAGCACTGGACTAAGCGCTTGGAATGTACAAAGCGGTAACAGATGGAGACAGTCCCTGCCCTTTGACGGGCTCACGGTTTAATCGGGGGAAAATGGTGGTATTTGTTAAGCGCTTACTTTGTGCAAAGCACTGTTTTACGCGCTGGGGGATACAAGGTGATCAGGTTGTCCCACGAGAGGCTCACAGTTTTAATCCCCATTTTACAGATGAGGTAAGTGAGGCACAGAGAAGTGAAGTGACTTGCCCAAAGTCACACAGCTGGCAAGCGGCGGAGCCAGGATTTGAACCCATGAACTCTGACTCCCCAGCCCGGGCTCTTTCCACTGAGCCACGCAGGTGCCTTACTGAAGGCCCACCTCCTCCAAGAAGCCTTCCCTGATTAAACCCTCCGCTCCTCCCACTCCTTTCTCCATCTCCCTGATTTGTTCCCTTCATTCATCCTCCCTCCCATCCCCACAGCACATACGTGTATACATATATATGCCTAAATTATTTATTTAATGTATTTATGTACGTACACTAATGATAATAACAACAATGTTGGTATTTGTTAAGCACTTACTATGTGCCGAGCACTGTTCTAAGCGCTGGGGTAGATTCAGGGGAATCAGGTTGTGCCACGTGAGGCTCAGAGTCTTAATGCCCATTTTACAGATGAGGTAACTGAGGCAACGAGAAGAAGTGAAGTGATTTGCCCACAGTCGCACAGCTGACAAGATTAATGTCTCTAGACTGTGAGCTCGTTTTGGGCAATGGGCGTGTCTGTTTGCTGTTCTACTGTACTTGCCCAAGTGCTTAGTACAGTGCCTTGCACATGCTAAGTGCTCAATAAATATGACTGTCTCAACGAACGAACGAATGAAAGGAGGCAGAGCCGAGGAAGAGAACCCAGATCCTCTGATTCCCCGGCCCGGGCTCCTTCTGCAAGCCCACGCTGCTTCGCTTCTTAACGGGGTTATTCATTATTGGAATGATTAATAATAATAATAATGTTGGTATCTGTTAAGCGCTTACTATGTGCAGAGCACTGTTCTAAGCGCTGGAGGAGATACAGGGTCATCAGGTTGTCGCACGAGAGGCTCACCGTTAATCCCCATTTTACAGATGAGGTAACTGAGGCACAGAGAAGTGAAGTGACTCGCCCACAGTCACGCAGCTGACGAGTGGCAGAGCTGGGATTCGAACTCATGATTACTGAGCGACACACTGCTAAATATCCTCATTTTCATTTGGATGGGTTGGCTTCAGGGTGATCCTTTCCGAAGGCAGGGGGATGGATGAAGAGGCCTCTCAAGAGCCAATCCTACTCCATGATTCTTTGATCTCTGAGGGCTGAACCCAAGGCGACTAGAGAGCCTTTGGGAACTCGAGAGAATCTGGACAGACTTTCAAATGATACAATTTTCAAGATCGACTGACGCGAGATCATTTCTCTCCTCCATTTTTTTTAACACGAGATCATCTCTCTCCTCTTTTTAAACAATACGAAGTCAACTCTACCTACGTATGGAGTCAATTCTACCAATCTCCGCAGGTGGAGGTAACAAAATAGGGAAAGTGTGCCGCAAGATATATCCCATATCCAGAATGCATTCCGTTCAACCGATTCCGCCTTCTGAGATCACGAGACGCTCCTAGAGACTGCAGCGCCCGTAACGGAAGTTTTTAGGCGCCTTGTGAATAAAAGTGTCCTCTAGAAGACCCACGCAAATGATCACAGGCCCTCAGACCTAAAACCAATCGGTGGGCCCGGAGCATTTTAATTATTGTCCAAACACGGTTTATGCTGCGGTATTTCATTTCTCCAGGCCTCGGATACTCTCTGTCGCCAGATGCGTTATCCCGACGATTCTGGCCCGGGTCAGAAGGCAGGGATGAGAACCATGTGGATGGTCACATTTTCGGGCGATTTTAAATCACTCTAAAAGGCTGATGAAAGAAAAATACTCTTATACTTTCACCCTGATGATTCCAGACTGTACACGTCACCTTCCGGTATGAAGTATGTTGCATATACAAACGTGAGTGGTTATCTGCAGACACACGCAGATATGTATATGCATCTCTGCACGCACACACAGATACACACATACTTTATACATAATCCCTAGCATGATTATCCCAGTGGACTATTTATTCATTCATTCGATCTTACCTACTGAACCCTTACTGTGTGCAAAGCACTGTACTAAACTCTTGGGAGAGCACAGTGTTCACTGATTCATAGAGTCGCATTTATCGAGCCCTTACTGTGTGCAAAACACCGTACTAAACTCTTGGGAGAGCACGGTGTTCACTCATTCATGCAGTCGCATTTATTGAGCCCTTACTGGGTGCAAAGCACCGTACTGAGCGCTTGGGAGAGCACAGTATAACAAAAACCGACACGATCCTGCCCACGATGAGCTCACGGTCTTGAGGGGAGACAGACATTAATATAAATAAGTAAATTACAGCTCCGACTAAGTCCTAAAACTAAATATGTCCTAAAATGGCCTATATCTGCCCTTTCCCTTTATCAAAGACTTTCATTTTGTCCCTCCCCCAACCGCTGATAAGGAATCAGAAAGATTTTGGGGCAAGGGTCTGTGTTGGAGAGAAGACAACTCTTTGCATTTGGGCAGAAACATAAAGATTAAAGTGGCAGAGAGCATGTGAATACACCAATTTGTTTTGGTGGGGTTTTTTTCTTTTTGGTAGAGGGGGGGAAAAGAGAAAGGGAAGAAAGAGTCATGGACTACACTTTACGGTTGCCATGGAGGCAAGGTCAGCCTTCTAGACTTGGATCTACCAGCAGAGTTCAGACAGGTCAACGTGTGACCGGATCAAACCCTGGGGTTAAAAGTTCAAGCAGCGATGGAAAAACCAATATGTCCACGCCGAGTATGCTGTACAATTTATTTCAATTTACATCAAGCCATGCATATAAAATTTAGATAAATTCCATTCAAATCTGATGTTGCCTGACACACAATGTATGCAAACAGATGTCTTTGGGGCTTTTTTTACGCTTTAGAAAACAACATTAAATTTAAAAATATGTCCCTGGTATTTCTCTATTGCATTACAAAAATGAGCATAATTTTAACTTAAATATTTGCATTCTCGCGTCTCCTCTCGATTTTTTTTTTCCTTCGGGTGGGGGGGGGGTTCTTGAGAATCTTTCGTTCCCAATCTACTCCGTGTCACATTAAAGAGGATAATGTGTATTTATAACCACGGGCTCGGGCTCATTGGAGTTATAGATCCGATTTCTATCCCTGGCCGCTTTCTCCGAAATTTGGGTGATGGATTTTTTATTTTTTTATTTTTATCATCTCTCTCTGGCTTCGATCCCTGTTTCCCTTCCTTTATCCCTAGGCCGGAGCGAGGATTCGGGAAGATGTTGGGGCTCGGACTAGCCACAAGGTGGCTCCCCCCAACCCCTTCTCCTGCCCGCACCGTGTACGGTGCAAACCCTGAGCTAAATGCTCTAGGAAGATTCCCATCAGAGGGAGGGGCTGGGGAGGAGGGGGTTCATAAACGTGGCCTTCTTTTCGTCGTCATCTAAGTGAACCGCAGCGCTCCGCTGGGGTTCCAAGTCACCGGGCGCAGCCAGCTTAAAGAGGAATGGAGAAGATGGTGGGGAGACCTCCAAGCTCTTTACCGTCCAACCTCTCCCCACCCCCTCCATCCTCCTGAGTGTGCAACGGAAATAATCTGCCCCGACGCTAAGGAGGTATTGGGGAAAACATTCGAAATTCAAGCAGGGCTCGGATTTGGCCCGGAAGGGCCAACGCGCACCAACTGGACCCGGTAAAATTCGAGAAAATTCGATACTTGATACGGCATCGAGTTGGGGGCGCCGTTTCTAAATTGAAGTTCCCGGGGCTAAGATGTCTAATAGTATAGATAAGGCTACTGTCACTTTGACCTTAAACGACCTCTTTCGGAAAGTAGCGCGCCTTCTCGCTAATGACACAAAATCTTCTCCCCGATTTAAAACCTTATTTTTTCAGATGAGAGAATAAAAAGCAGGAGTTCTGCTTAAGGTTTTCTCCTCCTTCGAAAACACGGTGATTTACATGTATACATGTATACATATGTATACTCTGTATTCCATTTATCAGCCAGAGAAACTGAGACACAGACGATAAAGTAGAGGCCTATATCCTGACTCTCGTTCTGCTTTCTGCCTCGGTCAGAGGCGGCTCTCCACCCCAGTGTTTTTTGACCCAATCGCCGATGGAGAATTTTAGTCCCGACTTTGTCTTTAATGGATTTGGACAGAAGTAATGATATCTGTATGGCCCTGAGTGATTATATCCAGGAGTAATGGTTCCTATCCACACTTATATTTTTGTTCCTTTTTCCTTCCAGGGCTTTTTTTTTTTTTTTAAATCCCCGGGGTACCCTATTTTCACCTGCAAAACAGTAAAAAAGGAAAAATACTGATTTCCCAACCCCAATCTTCAATTTTACAGCCGACACATTAGCAAATACGTCTTTTTACCCCAAACGAACTTTCCACTGGTACATCCTTAGCTCGGTCAGCAGTCGTCATTTGAAAATCAAACATCACCACCTTTATATTTTCACCCACCAAAGACCGCCTGTTTTGGAAGCTAACTCGGGAGGAATAAAAGTCCAGTTAAGAACTTAGAAATCCCACACTTCTAAACGTGCTTCCCTGAGACAGAGTCTCTCTGGCTCTTTGCGCTATTCTTCCCTTGAGATCAAATACAATCTGCAAAATTTCACAGGAACACAACTACTTATATCTGCTACACAAATGAAGGACCTCATTTGAGAGCATTACCTTTTCAAGCCTGAGATAATCCAACCAGTTCGCAACTGCCACAAAAAGCAACAGAGTGTACTTCGGCTTCTCTATGTCACAAACTCTGTATTCTTGATCATCTTTTCCAGCTCCTGCCAGGTGCTTAACAGACAAATTCCATCTGTAGCACAGAACATTTCTTTTTATTTGTGATTATCTCAGTTCTGATTCCTAGGGCTGCAAGGGAAGAACCTTCTTGGATGCTGGCCTTGCACCTTTTGCAGAAAAAAAACAAACCCAACCGCCCTCAAAACTCCTATAAAACAAGGGAAAATTTAGGGAGAATTTTCCAAGTGTGGGTCTGTGCTTTTTGCCTACCTCCGCAAATGAAAAACCTCAAAAGTACTCTTTTCGATCCTCAACCATGGGTATTTAAAAGCGTAGCTGCGCGATGCTGCTAAATGCTCCGTTCTGGGAGCGAGATTTGCTACCCGCAAAGGCTTTTAACTGCGTTCTTGACGACCATCTCTTCAGAGCCACATTCAGACATCGGTTAACAGGACCCCCTTAAAGAACAGATGTTCTTGCAAAGTGTAACTATTCATTCATTACAGGCTCCAGTTTGGGGGTGTCTGTCCTTTGAGACCTCCCAACCTAAAGGCCTATATATTTCCCAAGAGAAATCTACTTTCGGGGAAGGGGAAAATCAAGTCAGAGCACTACCAACGGACACTGCAGTAAGACGCCTTCTTTGCTGCACTGCTGAACTTGGGAAGAGAGAAAAAATAATGCCCCGTTACAGTATCCCTAGTGTTTCAGCCCTATCTTTAATTCTTCACTAGCATGAAAAATTACAAGGGAACCCAGATTTTTCTCTGTCGAGTGTGTGTGTGTGCGCGCGCGCGCGTGATTACAGCTGTTCATATTTTCACTCTAATGAAGGGTTGCACGTTTAATTGTAAGATTTATTATACAGGGTATATTGCTGGGTACATGCAAAACATTTAATTGACATCTAAAATGCTGGTTGTTTATTCTGACATTAATGATCATATTTCTCAATTTGAAGCAAAAAGCATTTTGGGAAAACATGTTTCATTTCCTCCAAATAAAGAAATTAATAAAGTCAATGGACGAAACAAAAGGGGATGGAGAAGGGGAGCCGGGGGTGGGAGGGCGAAGTATTGATTTATGAATCCGAAGGGGGGGGGATAAAATGGTTTATAAAAAAAAAAGTCCATAATCCCCCATTCTGCTAGAACAAGAGGGTTGATTGCCAGCTTTGTTTGATTTCGCAGAGATCTCGTACGAGGCCGGGTTCATAAACAGGTGAAATGATGGAGTTTATTGCGACGCACATCAACGCTGAAACTAAATAACTGTGTTGCCATCTCGGTCCCGCTGAAAGACGGATGGTAAACTTGACCTGCCGCTGGTACTATCCGATTGCCATTTTTTATTCCCCCTTCGCCGCCCCCCCAGGCTGAGCCACGTTGAGTAAATGCATGTGCATGGTTAGGTCAGGCCCCGGGATCGGGTGAAACTCCGTTCACATTTGCATACAGGCGGAGTCTCACAATGAAGGCCCATCTGTTCCTGTCGCTGAGTACAAATCGAGTGTCACCCAACTCACTGCAAACGACAGCAGTATAGCCATTAGATGGAGGAACGCTTAGCTCAGGTTACGGATATGGAACTGCTGATTTGGGTTTAAATACCTGATAACCGAAGACTTTTTATTACGCGGGAACAAAGGATGAACCCTGAACCGCTCGGGAGCCACCCCGACCCTACCGGGCACCCCGTTTCATCCATTACCGACCCCAAGTTCCCGGATTCCTTTTCCCGCCGTCTCCATTTGGGTACAGAAATTAACAGGGCTGAGGCGTCACGGTGGTCTAAATAATGACCGTCTTTCGGAAAGGGGGGAGGCGGGGGGGGGGGGGGGAGAACGGACGGAAAGAGGAGGAGTAAAGGATATTGTAAACAGAAAACGAACTCTGAACTCTGTTTGGCCTCCCGAGGTCATTAATATCGTTGCGATGTTGTTCCTTGAACTTCGACTGGATTTCACCGGCGGGCGCATTTCAGTCGCTAGAGTTTAATAAAAGTGTGAACCGACCCCCCGGCCCCCACCCCCTTCTCCGCCCAACCCCGGCCCCTTGAGTTAGAAATGCCTGTCTTCCATGTGAATCTCGACTCCGGCCCCCGGTCCTCGACGGCCCTGTTTATACTGAAAAAGATATTAATCAGGGCCTCTGTCACAGTCGATTGCTCGGCCTAAAATTTGGCATGTGTTTGGGAGCTGACGGACAGAAGTCACAAACACAACGCAGAGAACCAGAGCAAGAGCTGAGCCCGGTAGGATTCGAAGCGCAAATGAGCGGGGCCGCTATTGGTAGATTCTGAGGGCTGCACGTGATGATCTCAGAGAGAGATATCTCGGGCAGGAGTGGGCGAGCTTTTCGGGTAATATCTGGCCTCCTTTCGGAGCCAATATACATACGTTTGACAAGCTGCCCCGAGTCACACTACCCTCCGTTTCAAAAGTGCAAATGATTATTGAGGTCGCGATAGCCACGCTACACGCAAAACGTGTTCAACTATTTATCTGGTGACTTGGAGTTAATCCTCTCCGCTAAACTGGGTCAAGAGACAGACTGGACGGTCATTTCCTGCCTGTCGCCACAGTTTCGCATCCTGATTCTCACACAGAAAACCAATGTGGCTCAAAGGGATGACCATCTGAGTGGGGTGAGGAGGGGAGATGGTGGAAGACGGGTAAAAAAAACACCACCACCCAACAGAGAGTTGGACGGCTATCCCTTGCACGATCATATGAGAGCGCTTTTCTTGATGAGGTTTCCATGGATAGTTTTCTTTATAAACACCTTCCAGAAACAATGGTGATATTCCAGACCCTTTGAGGGTGGGTTGCACCAAATTCAAGGCCTAACTAATTTTTTTCAATGCTCCACTGACAATAGGGCTCCTGACCATTACTTTACATTTCGTTCTTATTGTTAACCCTGGGTGAGGTTTTTTTTTTTTTAAGGAGGGATTGGGGAGGTTAATTCTTCCCTCAGTTCATGCAAGGGGCTCTCTTAACCTTAATGGAAGTTCTACATGCATTAAGAGGAGAATAGAGCCTTTGTTTCAGAAGAAGAGAGAGAGGACAAGGGTGAATTTGGGCTCCACTTTGTCAAGTTTAAGAGGAAACTCAACCCAGCCAGAAAACTACTTTTTTTTTTTTTTACCCATGCCTTCCCAATCCTACACTTGCTGAATTTTATTGTCATCTTGTCACCCAAACTGGGTATTTGCATTAGGCTGCTGAGTAAATTCTGGAGAGATGTGCTTGTCTGCCTGTCATGTGGCTGGATATGTGGGATCAGCAGTAGAGCAGAAGAAATCAACAAGCGGGAAATAAAATAAAGCAGGGTTCTTTCTGTCCATGTCAGGAGAAAATGTCCATTAAAGAGGGGTAACTGCTTTAATTTCATCTCCCTAAAGGGAAATGAATGAGAGGGAGTCTGCTTATTCTAAAATGATAAAAACAACTAGCCGTGTATAAATATTGGCTGTTTGGGTTCTTGTTAGGAGGTGGGGGAGGTGAACAGGAACTGAACCTTGAACTTAATTTCCCCTTTGAACTCGTTACCTTTAACAAGATTCCCCATGCCTTCCTCTTCAGACAAATTTCATCACAATTACAGTCCCTTCCACTTCAGTTAAAGATATATAATCATTGATTTGACCTAATTACCTGATACATCCCTTTCTCTGCAAGGTGAAAGCTATATGTGTGAACAGAAACTGACCCCTGAAGTCTCGAAATCCCAATTTTTATTCTAATGATGGCAGAGCGGGTTTTTTTCCTTTCTTATGCTAGAAAAAACTGAGGGTTTTTTTTTTCCCCCTCTCATCCTTTAAACCTCCCCCGATCCTTCTCCTCAACCCCATCAAACTCAACAATACCCTTTAGCTTTTGAAAGGCCTGGTAACCAACTTTTATCTGCATTGTGCGAAGCACGACGAAAGCGTCATTTTTAGGCAACAGAGGCTGGGAACCAGTAATGAACTTCTCAGCAACCGGCCGGACGAGGAAAAACCTTCCTCCAAAGAGATTTGTGATGAAAGATTTATTTTCTCATGGATATATGCAAACACCTCCCTCCCTCTCCTCTCAACAACGCCCTCACCTGTTTTCCTCGCCATAAACTATTTACTCACTTCTCTTTGCTCATGGACGCCTAGAGAGGCGCTAAAAATATTTTGGACAAAAATTGGGAAATTCTATTAAACGAACTGAGTTGCCTATTGATTGCTGTACTCCTAATCAAGTTGAGAACACAGCTGTTTTTATCAGAAATTTGAAAAATACCCAAAGGCAAGATCAATCATCAATCAATGGTATTTACTGAGCGCTTACCGTATGCAGAGCCCTGTAAAGAGCGCAAGGGAGAGTTCGATACAATAGAACACATTCCCTGCCCACAAGAAGCTTATCGAATCCCGGCTCTGCCACTTGGCAGCTGTGTGACTGTGGGCAAGTCACTTCACTTCTCTGTGCCTCAGTGACCTCATCTGTCAAATGGGGATGAAGACTGTGAGCCTCACGTGGGACCACCTGATAAGCCTGTATCTCCCCTAGCGCTTAGAACAGTGCTCTGCACATCGTAAGCGCTTAACAAATACCAACATTATTATTATTATCTGGTGGCAATTATTTAATTTTTTCATCGTCTCTACCAAACTTTTCTCATCTGATTTCTCTAAAAGCTGTAAACCTCGAACTTTTCCCGTCTCCTCCTTAAAGCAAGCCACTCTCTTTGAAGAGGAGACACAGCAGCCTGGGGCCGGAGTGTTAAATGAAAAATACCCCTTTTATCATCTGCTCATTTGTCTTCGACAATGGAAAGATAATTAGCCATTGCAAGAGGCACAACAGCAAGCAGTAAACAAAGAGGGGATGGTTTGCGCCTTTTCACGGTTCTGGTTCAGGTAAGGGGCTCCATAATCTCTAAAATGCAAGGGGAGGAGCTTTTCTCAGAAGTCATTTTTGCATCACCTCACTCCTGCTCACTGAGAGCTTCCTAAATAAAATAATAATAATAATGTTGGTGTTTGTTAAGCGCTTACTATGTGCAGAGCACTGTTCTAAGCGCTGGGGGAGATACAGGGTCATCAGGTTGTCCCACGTGGGGCTCACACACTTTTAATCCCCATTTTACAGATGAGGTAACTGAGGCACAGAGAAGTGAAGTGACTTGCCCACAGTCACACAGCTGACAAGTGGCAGAGCCAGGATTCGAACCCATGACCTCTGACTCCCAAGCCTGGGCTCTTTCCACTGAGCCACACTGCTTCTCTAAATGAAAGGCCTTCCAGGTGAACCCAAGAAAGATGGGAAAGCACAGAATGGCAGGGTCGCCTCACCTGCCCCCTTTCGCTGGAGGTGAAACGAGATAATAATGACCATGGTGTTTGGTAAGCGCTTACTACGCGCCAAGCACTGCTCTAAGCGCTGGGCGGGTTACAAGCTAATCGGGTTGGACACAGTCCACGTCTCACCCGGGGCTCACACCAGTAATTCCCATTTTAGAGATGAGGTAACTGAGGCCCAGAGCAGTTAAGTGACATGCCCAAGGCCACACAGTCGACAAGCGGAGGAGGCAGGATCAGAACCCAAGTCTTTCTGTCTCCCAGGCCTGTGCTCTATCCACTAGGCCACGCTGCTTAGAAATGAAAACCAAGTTCTAAAACAAACAAGAAGCCCCCTTATAGAACGGCGGTGGGAGAATGGAAACTCTGGAGACTGTGAGCCCGTCAGTGGGCAGGGATTGTCTCTATCTGTTGCCAAATCGTACATTCCAAGCGCTTAGTACGGTGCTCTGCACATAGTGAGCACTCAATAAATACTATTGAATGAATGAAAGAATCTTGGTTTCCAGGGCTAGTTCCTCTTCGTTAATTATGCCATGAGACCAAAGTTGAAGTAAAATCAGTCGGATACAAGAACCTTCTGTAGGTAAACACCTCAGGCAGCAAGAAAGTAATTTTAAAGACCGATAATACACGGGGTAGAATTAGAAATGAAATAAGGGGAAATGTGAGGCTGAAATCCTTTGAAATCGGGGGCTGGTAGATCTCATGCTTCAAGGAACTACATCTAGCAGTAAAATTCTTGACATTTTACTTCTGATTCTTTCGAGCTTTGAGAAGCAGCACGGCAGCGTAGTGGATAGAAGCACCGGCCGTGGCCTCTAATTCCGGCTCCGCCGCTTGTCTGCTGTGTGACCTTAGGCAAGTCACTTCACTTCTTTGGGCCTCAGCTACCTCATCTGGAAAATGGGGATGGAGACTGTGAGCTCCCAGGCGGGAGCGTCCAATTCCATTTCCTTGAATCCACCGCAATGGTTTGTACAATGCCTGTCACATGGTAACAGTAACAATCTCCTGAGTGTTACAAAGGGATGATTCTCCCCATATTATAGAGCGGGAAACTCAGGTTGCAAGTATTTGCACTGAGTCTTAAATTCAGGACTGACAGGATAAATGAGTGGCAAAGTGTAAACAGAAACAAGCCAGTCTGACCTCCAGACCTTAACTCTGGGCTCTGGGGTCCTACTGAAAACACATACTTCCAATTGACTTGTAGGAATTTACAACTAAAAGTTAGGATTGGTACGAACAAGAGGAAGAGATCGAGCATTTGTGGGTCTGAGAACCAAAGAGGGGGATTTCAAAGAAATCATAAAAAGGAGACCTTTAAAACTAAAATTAAAAAAGGCAAACCTAATATCTTCAAGAGGAATCCAAATCCCCCTGACTTTAGTAACAATAATAATAATAATTGTGGTATCTGTTGAGCGCTTACTAGGTGCCAGGCACTGTACTAGGTGCTGGGGTGGATACGAGCAAATCGGGTTGGACACAGTCCCTGTTCCATGTGGGGCTCACAGTCTCAATCCCCATTTTCCAGATGAGGGAACTGAGGCCCAGAGAAGTGAAGTGACTTACCCAAGATCAAACAGCAGACGGGTGGCGGAGCCGGGATTAGAATCCATTACCTTCTGACTCCCAGGCCCGGGCTCTATCCACTACATCGCGCTGCTTCTCCGAAACGATACCACATGACCACCAGGAGGGAAACACAGGTCGAGAGAGCGGGGATTCCAATACGGAGAAAAGACGACTAAGGACCCCGTGTCGGTTGGCGCAGTTGACAGAGACCCAAACGCAAGAGATCTTCAAGAGAGGAGCCCCGTAACGGCACGGATAACACCAAGGGGACCGGGGAGCAGGCCGAGGCCCGCTCAAGGACCCGGGGAAAAAAATGACAACAGAAGTAATGTAGGTAATATTCCTGACATCCATCTGTTGACAAGGCTGAATGAAGAAAAAAGTCTGGTACTGGAAATGAACCAATAGCAAATTACCATCTGGTAGGTCTAGATTTAATCCCTTGTATGATAATGGAAAAAGAAAGAAAACTCTTTAGGTGCCGACTGGAGAGCAGAAATGCTAACGCAGACAAGGATTTCATAAAAAAAACTGATCCCAACAGATGACTTCAACTGCCTATTTGGGTAGCTCTCTCCCCCCCCCGCCCGGCCAAATCAGTTAGTGGAAAAGATGCTATAAATGAATCTCCCACAATGATGATGATGATAATGGCATTTGTTACACGCTTACTGTGGGCAAAGCACTGTTCTAAGCGCTGGGGAGGATACAAGGTGATCAGGTTGTCCCGTGTGAGGCGCACAGCCTTAATCCCCATTTTACAGACAGGGTAACTGAGGCACAGAGAAGTGAAGTGACTTGCCCAAAGTCACACAGCTGACAGGCGGCTGAGCCGGGATTTGAACCCATGACCTCTGACTCCCAAGCCTGGGCTCTTTCCACTGAGCCACATGTGGTTTGATGTTGGGCTTTGAAAGTTATTTTAGCAATCCATCCATTCATTCATTCATTCATTCATTCAATCGTATTTATTGAGCGCTTACTGTGTGCGGAGCACTCTACTAAGCACCTGGGAGACAACGGACACACTCCCTGCCCACAAGGGGCTTTAGGATCCCCACTTTATAGCCTGTTCATTCATTCAATCGCCTTTACTGAGCGCTCACTGTGTGCAGAGCTCTGTACTAAGCGTTTGGAAAGTACAATTCGGCAACAGATAGAGACCATCCCTCCCCAGCAACGGGCTCACAGCCTTTTGAAAGCAACTTGAGGGGGCGGATCATGTCTAACCTCAAAAATGTAACTAAGCCAGACCACTACTCTCCCCACCTTCAAAGACTTATTAGGAGGTCTTCCCTGATTAAAACTTTTCCCCGATTCTCTCTCCCTCTGCGTCATCTATGCCCTCGGAATGCGTCCGTTCCTTGTTTCTTCCCAAGCGCTCAGTACAGTGCTCTGCACATGGTAAACGCTCAATGAATACGACCGAACGGATCTATACCCTCTGGGTAGTTGACATTCACCCTCGTTCCCACCGAACTTATAGACGTATCAGTAAATTCTTTATTTATATTAATGTCTCTTTCCCTCTCTAAGCCGCGAGCTCGTCGTAGGCAGGGAACGTGTCTTCCTACATTGCTGTACTGTACTCTCCCAAGCGCTTAGTACAGCGCTCTCCACACCGTAAGCGCTCAGTAGGTATCATTGATTGACTGATGACTTGGCTCTGCACCTTGTGGGTGCTAATGAATACTTACTGAATGACCGAAGATTAGAGTTTCACCAGGGCTAAATGGCAGAACATGCCATGATTTCAACTCTGAGTCCCAACTCCTAATCCTAGGTTCGGTTCAGGGTCCTTAACCCTCAGAAATGATAATAATAATAATCATAATGATGATGATGGTATTTGTTAAGTGCTTACTATGTGCCAAGCACTGTTCTCCAGGCCTCATCTTTGGGCAAGTCACTTCACTTCTCTCAGTTACCTCATCTGTAAAATGGGGATTAAAAAAACGTGAGCCCCACGTGGGACAATCTGATGACCCTGTATCTACCCCAGCGCTTACAACAGTGCTCTGCACATAGTAAGCGCTCAACAAATACCATAATTATCATTAGTGTCCAAGGTCCCACAGCAGACAAGTGGCGGATATTTGGGCTCGGAAGCCAGGTCCCTCTGCCTCCCGGTACCGTGCTTTCGCCACTGTGCCGCGCTGACTCTAGGGAGGTCTAGTCTGAAGGGCGAAACCGTTATACTGGATCAGACAACGGTCCCTCTCTCTTGGCAGCCTGACGGTCAACATTCATTCATTCAATAGTATTTATTGAGCACTTACGATGTGCAGAGCACTGTACTAAGCGCTTGGGATGTACAAATCGGTAACAGAGACAGTCCCTGCCCGACAGATGCTCCCAAGCAGTCTCAACACCAACCCTACCCCAACCCAGGAGGACCTGGGTTCTAATCCCAACTCCCCCCTAAGATGGGGCCGTGTGACCTTGGCCCGGTCACTTCACTTCTCTGTGCCTCAAGTCCCTCCTCTGTAAAACGGGGGTTAAGCCTGGCTGCCCTAGATGGGACATTCATTCAATAGTATTTATTGAATGCTTACTGTGTGCAGAACACTGTACTCTATGCTTGGGAGGGTTCAAAAAAAAACAATAAATAATAACAACATAATAAATATAACTATAAACAATAAAACAATTCCCTTCCCACAATGAGCTTAAAGTCTAGAGGGAGACAATCATTAATACAGGGATTGATTAGCATGTATCTACCCCAGCGCTTAGTAAGGTCATGAGTTCGAATCCCGGCTCTGCCACTTGTCAGCTATGTGACTGTGGGCGAGTCACTTCACTTCTCTGTGCCTCAGTTACCTCATCTGTAAAATGGGGATTAACTGTGAGCCTCACGTGGGACGACCTGATTACCCTGTATCTACCCTAGCGCTTAGAACAGTGCTCTGCACGTAGTAAGCGCTTAACAAATACCAACATTATTATTAAGGCTTTGAGAAGCAGCACAGTGTAGTGGATAGAGCACGGTCCTAGGAGTCAGAAGGTCACGGGTTCTAATCCTGACCCGGGCACTTGTCTGCGGTGTGGCCTCAGGGAAGCCACCTAACTTCTCTGTGCCTCAGTTCCCTCATCTGGAAAATAATACTAATAATGTTGGTATTTGTTAAGCGCTTACTATGTGCACAGCACTGTTCTAAGCGCTAGGGTAGATACAGGGTAATCGGGTTGCCCCACGTGAGGCTCACAGTCAATGCCCATTTTACAGATGAGGGAACTGAGGCACAGAGAAGTGAAGCGACTCGCCCACAGTCACACGGCTGACAAGT
The DNA here is from genome assembly GCF_004115215.2 of Ornithorhynchus anatinus. Classification (NCBI taxonomy): domain Eukaryota; kingdom Metazoa; phylum Chordata; class Mammalia; order Monotremata; family Ornithorhynchidae; genus Ornithorhynchus; species Ornithorhynchus anatinus. The sequence goes on from NC_041738.1 coordinate 57,995,380, forward strand.
GGCAGAGCCGGGATTCGAACCCGTGACCTCTGACTCCCAAGTCCGGGCTCTTTCCACTGAGCCACGCTGCTTCTAAAATGAGCCCCACGTGGGACCCCCCACGTTGCATCGATCCCAGCGCTTAGAACAGTGCTTTGCACCTAGTAAGCGCTTAACAAATACCATCATTATTATTGTTAAGTGGCGGAGCCGGGATTAGAACCCATGACCTTCCGACTCCCAGACCCGGGCTCCATCGGAACTGCTAACGCAGTAAAACCGACTGATTTTTCCTTCCCTCTCTTAGCCGGCGGTGGGAGGGTGGTGAAACAGACGGGTTCGGCAACAGGTGGTCGGAAAAGGGAAGGATGAGGGTCTCGGTAATCCACAAATGGGAAAATCAATCCAGAGAAAACAAGAATGGGCTATAAATAAAAATTCTAACAAAAATCCATCCATTTACTTAATAATTTTTAAGATTTATCATAGCGCCTTTCCCCTAAGGAGCCGGAGCTCTAGTCTGTCACAGCGCCGAAAGGTGATTTTTAAGTGTGCAAGAATCGTCCCCTGAGACCCGAGACTTTCTTACGACTTCCTGCGGGAAACGCTGAAGAAGATGCACAGTTAAACAAGATGACAGCGGTACACGCCGTCTCTACAAGGGCCAACTCTTCCCGTCGGTTCTCTCCGTTCCTCCGCGGATCAGATCTGGCAAACGTTAAGAGGTTTCTCCGGCTCGTTAGGAGGCCGGAAGAGAATTACCTGCTCCGACGTATTTTATGAGAGCGGGAGTTAGGATTTCATTTCCCAAGTTGCAGAATTTGATTCCCTTTGATGGGTTAAGTCCTCGTAAAACACTTCCCCGGTCACGGAAATAGAAACCGCAAGACATCCCGAAATTACGAAAGCGTTTTCCGCAAAATAACCGAAGGCTCACACGCACGTCCGTTTTGTTAAAATTGATCCCACGTTTTTTATACTGCCACAGACGAATACGCAAACCTCCGGTTGGAATCAGTTTAAACGGTTCGGTATCCACTCGTCGACGACGATTATTATTAGCGTTCACTGAGCACCTTTCAAATACAAAGCGCCCTCTGAAGTTCTGGAGTAATTAAGAGAAAACCAGGTACAACCCTCTCCTTGGCCTGCAAGTCACTCATTCAGTCGTCTTCCATTCGATCGTATTTCTTGAGCGCTTACTATGTGCAGAGGACTGTACTAAGCGTTTGGGAAAGAACAATACGACGATAAAGTGATAAAGCCTGCCCATAATGAGCGTGCAGTCCAGAGGGAGAGGACATACGCACAGTACAGACATTTAGACAGATTCATTGAACACAGGCAGGGAACGTGCCTACCAACTCGGTTAGACTGTGCCCTCCCAAGCGCTTAGTACAGTGCTCTGCGCAGAATAAGAACTCAATAAATATGAATGTTGGATTGACTGACCGATCTACTGTCTAATTCTGCCACTTCTCACTACACAGCATCTCCCATGTGACCCCCCCTCATCCTCTCCACACAATAATAATAATGATGGTATTTGTTAAGCACTTCCTATGAGCCGAGCACTGTTCTAAGCACTGGGGGAGATACGAGGTAATCGGGTTGTCCCACGTGGGGCTCACAGCCTTCATCGCCATTTTCCAGATGAGGTCACTGAGGCACAGACAAGTGAAGTGACTTGCCCGAAATCTCACAGCCGATGAGTGGCGGAGCCGGGATTAGAACCCAAGACCTCTGACTCCCAAGCCCGGGGTCTTGCCACTGAGCCGCAAGCCGCGACCACCCGGGGCTCAGCTCTGGTCGTATCCGGGTTAAGCAACTCCATCATCCTCCTTGCAGGTCCCACCTGCCACCAGTCAATCGATCAGTCATATTTACCGGGGACTTAGGTGTGCAGAGACTGTACTGAGCGCTTGGGAGAGTAGTACTCTGTCCCACTAGACTGTTCTCCCCTCTAGAGAAGCAGCGTGGCTCAGTGGAAAGAGCCCGGGCTTGGGAGTCAGAGGTCACGGGTTCGAATTCCGGCTCTGCCACTCGTCAGCTGTGTGACTGTGGGCAAGTCACTTCACTTCCCTGTGCCTCAGTGACCTCATCTGTCAAATGGGGATGAAGACTGTGAACCCCTCATGGGACAAACTGATTACCTTGCATCCCTCCCAGTGCTTAGAACAGTGCTTTGCACATAGTAAGCGCTTAACAAATGCCATCATTATTATTATAGCAGCATAGCTCCGGGAAGGAGCACGGGCTTGGGAGTCAGAGGTCATGGGTTCTAATCCCGGGTCCGCCACCCGTCAGCTGTGTGACTTTGGGCACGTCACTTCACTTCTCTGGGCCTCAGTGACCTCATCTGTAAAATGGGGATGAAGACTGTGAGCCTGTGAAGACTGTGTCAAGCACTGTTCTGAGCACTGGGGTAGATACAAGGTAATCAAGTTGTCCCAAGTGGGGCTCAAACTCTTCATCCCCATTTTGCAGATGAAGTAACTGAGGCCCAAAGAAGTGAAGTCACTTGTCCATAGTCACACAGCTGATGAGTGGCGGAGCTAGGATTAGAACCCACAACCCCTGACTCCCAAGCCCGGGTATTTAACAAGTACCGTCACTATTATTATTATTACTTATGTGCCTATCTTTAAAGTATATATTATAAATCGTTTCTTTATATTAATGTCTGCCTCCCCCTCAACACCATGAGCTCACTGTGGGCAGGGAATGTGTCTGCTAATTCTGTTGAATCGTACTCTCCCAAGTGCTTAGTACAGTGCTCTTCACGGAGTCATTCGGTCAATCAATCTTATTGAACGCTACACGCGGATACTACGCACTACGGAGAATACGGCGTAACGTAAGCGCTCGATAAACACTGTCGATTGATATAAATATAGATGGGAGAGAGGACTGAAGACATACACATGAACAATAATAATTATCATGGCATTTGTTAAGCGCTTTCTATGTGCCAAGCACGGATCTAAGCACGGGGGCAGGCACAAGATAATCAGGTTGCCCCACGTGGGGCTCACAGTCTTAATCCCCATTTTACAGTAGAGGTAACTAAGTATATTTGTACATATTTATTATTCTATTTATTTTATGTGATGTGTAAAGATCTATAATTCTATTTATCTATTTTGATGCCATCGATGCCTGTCTACTTGTTCTGTTTTGTTGTCTGTCTCCCCCTTCTAGACTGTGAGCCCGTCGTTGGGGAGGGATTGTCTGTTGCCAAATTGTACTTTCCAAGCTCTCAGTACAGCGCTCTGCACACAGTAAGCGCTCAATAATACAAGCGAATGAATGAATGAAGCACAGAGAAGATAAGTGGCTCGCCCACGGTCACACAGCAGAGTAGCGGCCGAGCCGGGTTTAGAACCCGAGTCTTCTGACTCCCAGGCCTGTGCTCTTGCCACTGAGCCGCGCTGGAAGTGGTGAAATGCTAAAACACAGAAAGAGCAGAGGGGCCAAGGACGAATACACAAAATAAAGACAAAAGACAGTAGGGAGCTGTGGCTCGTGACTCCGGGATTCCTGCTTGAAAATCTAGTTTAGCTAAAGCTTAAAAGACCGCTGAGAAGCTACTCGAAAGCTCTTCAATCTGAACTGCCATCTTTCCAAATACCATTTTAGGTGATTACAAGGTACGTGATGATAAAACTGAGTGGGCAAAGGATTTATTGTCACGCTTAAGGGCTTCTAGGATCGATACGATAAAAAAAATCATCCTACTACATTAATTACTATTTAAAATAAATTTAAGTATGCTTCTTCCAAAGTGATTCATGGGAATTAAACTGCTTCAACTCCCTCTTTTCTAATTAAGTGGAATACAACATTTTCCTCTCAATGGATTTGTAACTGGGACTCCGGGTCTCGGGATCCCTGGACCCCAATTTCCATATCAGCAAAATGGAAATAACGACGCCGCTCATCGCCCTTAATTATGTGACCACGGTTGATCACGGAAGTTCTCGCTTGCTGGGCGGTGAACCGGATTCCATATCTCAGTAGACGCTGGCCGGGGAATCTGAAACCACTCCGGACGAATGATCCGGCTTGAAACGGTGCGGTGTTCTTTCTGCAGAGACGCTCTGGGCAGGTCACTCCCCTCCTCAAAAACCGGTTGCCTATCAACCTCCGCACAAAACGAAAACTCCTCACCCGGCTTCAAAGCTGTCCATCCCCTTGCCTCCACCACCTCACCTCCCTTCGTTCTCCTGCCCACCCCGCAGGCTCCGCTCTTCCGCCGCCCACCTCCTCACCGTCCCTCGGTCTCGCCCAACCCGCCGTCGACCCCCGGGCCACGTCCTCCCGCGGTCCCGGAACGCCCTCCCTCCTCACCTCCGCCAAACTGATTCTCTTCCCCTCTTCAAAGCCCTAGTGAGAGCTCACCTCCTCCAGGAGGCCTTCCCAAATTGGGTCCCCCTTTTCCTCCGCTCCTCCTCCCCTCCCCACCGCCCCGACTCCCTCCCTCTGCTCTATCCCCCTTCCCGCCCCACAGCACTTGTGTATATTTGTACATATTCATTATTCTATTTATTTTATTAAAGACGTGTATATATCTATAATTTTATTCATTTATTTTGATGCTGCCGATGCCTGTCTACTGGTTTGGTTTTGTTGGCTGTCTCCCCGCTTCTAGACTGTGAGCCCGTGGTTGGGTAGGGACTGTCTCTATTTGTTGCCGAACTGTACTTTCCAAGCACTTGGTACAGTGCTCTGCTCATAGTACTCAATAAATACAATTGAACAAATGAATGCATGAAATGGGGATGAAGACTGTGAGCCCCATGCGGGACAGGGACAGAATCCAAACTGATGACCTTGTAAATACATCAGTGTTTAGCACAGTGCTAGGTACATAGCAAGAGCTTAAGAAGTACCATAATTATTACTAGCACACAATGAGCATTTTTTAAAAAATGGTATTTGTTAAGCACTACGTGCCAGGGACTGTACTAAACACAGGGGCAGACACAAGTTAATGAAGTTGGACAATGTCCCTGTCCCACATAGCGTTCAGAGTCCTCATCCCCATTTTAAAGTGGAGGAAACTGAGGCACAGAGAAGTTACGTGACTCAATTTAACAAATACCATAAAAAAACCATTTAAAAAAACCCCCAAACTTTCTGCTTCTAAAAGTTTTTCCCAGGCCAGTTGGCCGTCCCTTCACTTCCTTAGCGCTCCCGTTTTCTTCCAGAAAATGTACTAAACTTCCTCCATCTTTTGAGCTTCGCCTCCGAGCCTGATCTTTTGCCTCAAATGTCTCTCCCCACAGAGCTCATCGAGCTTTTTTTCTACTATCCAAATATTTCCTAAAATCGTAAATCCTTCACAGTGTGTTCCCTGATTATTTGGAAGAAAGGTAATCATTTTCCCTCAGCCCTGACCTGTCGAAACATACAACTCGTGTGTCTCCCTTTTATATGCATATGCGTCCATCCTTCATACGTCTGTAAGATGTATTTTAAGACGGAAAGATCCTGGAGGGTGGAGCCTATTTTGCATCATGCTTAGCACACTACCATTCTCACAAAAGGTAACAGAGGGAGACTCCCGAAGCTACTAAGTCAGTCGGGCGTAATTATGGAGCGCTTACTGTGTGCAGAGCGCTGTAATAAAAACGATGGCCTTCCTTTGTGCCAAGCACTGGTAGACACAAGGTTACCAGACTGTCCCACGTGGGGCTCGCAGCCTTAATCCCCACTTTCCAGACCAGGGAACTGAGGCGCCGGGAAGCGAAGTGACTTGCCTTAAGTCACACAGCCAAGTGGCGGAGCCGGGATTAGAACTCACGCGGTCTGACTCCGAGCCTGGGCTCTTTTCAATTCTCCGACACGTTACCTACCCACAGCGAACTTCCGGTCTAGAGGACGTGCTTAGGGAATTTGACAGCCTCAAAAGTCCGGGAAGATCCTGAGGCTACTTTCTACTGGTACGAACGTCCGTCTTCCCGTCTAGACTGTAAACCCGCTGTGGGCAGGGATTACTTCTTCTGCGTCATCCTGACCTGCTTCCCCCAGGCTTAGCCCCACTGCACTTACCTACATATCCATAATTGATTCACTCCTATTAATGTCTGTCTTCCCCTCTAGACTGTAAACTCGCTGCGGGCAGGGATCGTGTCTATTATATCGTTGTGGTGTACTCTCCCACTTGCTTAGTACAGTGCTCCGCACAGTAAGCACTCAAAAATATGACTGATTCATTCAATCGTTTTTATTGAGCACCTACTGTGTGCGGAGCACCGTACTAGGTGCTTATTTGATTGACTCCCCCCCGCCCACCTCTCCTCAACTAAGCCCTCTTTTCCCCCTTTCCCTCTGCTCCTCCCCCTCTCCTTTCCCCTCCCCCCCAGTCCTGCACTCGTCCGCTCAACTGTATATATTTTCATTACCTTATTTATTTTGTTAATGAGATGCACATCGTCTTGATTCTATTTATTTGCTATTGTTTTAATGAGATGTTCACCCCCTCGATTCTATTTATTGCCATTGTTTTTGCCTGTCCGTCTCCCCCGATTAGACTGTAAGCCCGTCAAAGGGCAGGGATTGTCTCTATCTGTTACCGATTTGTGCATTCCAAGTGCTTAGTACAGTGCTCTGCACATAGTAAGCGCTCAATAAATACTATTGAATGAATGAAAGGTAACCAAGGAATTGCTCCTCGGTGACTTGGAATGGGCCTGTGCCAGCCTAAAAGGGAGAATAAATGCTTTGAAGACACAGAGAAACACAGTCTCAAACAATGACGTGTAGCAGCGAGAAGCAGTGTGACCCCGTGGAGAGAGCCCAGGCCTGGGAGACAGAGGATCTGGATTCTAATCCCGGCTCTGCCACTTGTCTGCTGTGTGACCTTGGTCAAGTCACTTAGCTTCTCTGTGCCCCATTCCCTCATCTGTAAAATGGGGATTAAAACCGTGAGCGCCCAGTTGGAACATGGACGGAGCCCGACCTGATTATATTGTATAATAATTGATAACAATAACGATGGCATTTGTTAAGCACTTACCATGTGCCAAGCACTGTTCTAAGCGCTGGGGTAGACACTAGGTCATCAGGTTGTCCCACATGGGGCTTACAGTCTTAATCCCCATTATCTAGATGAGGGAACTGAGGCACAGGGAAGTGAAGTGACTTGCCCAAAGTCACACAGCTCATAGTGGCGGAGCCGGGATCATTCATTCATTCAACTGTATTTATTGAGTGCTTACTGTGTGCAGAGGACTGTACTGAGCGCTTGGAATGTACAATTAGAACCCATGACCTCTGACTCCCGAGCCCGGGCTCTTTCCACTAAGCCACGCTGCTTCTCCTTATATCTACCCCAGCGCTCAGTACAGTGTCTGGCACATAGTAAGCACTTAATGCATGCATAGAGCCGTGAACTGATGCAGGAACACTTAAAAATCTCCATGATCTGGGAAGAAGGTGTGGTAAACAGATTAGGCTGGCATTTTTAGTCCGTCATTTCACGGTACATATTGAGAGCTTACTACGCAGAGAGCACTGTACTAAACACTTGGGAGAGTGCAACACAACAGAGTTGTTAGACGAGTTCCCTGCCCACAATGGCTTAGAGTCTCGGCGGGGAACGCATTCTTTAGACAAGATTAGAGCTTGTCTCCCTTGAGCAGGGGACTCTGACAAGATTAAGACGCCAAGAGGAAGATTTGAAAATGACTAGGGCTGCAAATGGCAAATACAGAGGCACGAAAAAGGACCGTCTTTTCGGTGTCCACGGTGTATTACGGGAGCCAGAACGGCAATATTTCTTCAGCCACATCTGCATATACAGATGGGACCTAAAGACCAGTACTCTTCAGATGTGCCGGACTTTACGCGGTGATAATGATAAAGGCAGGGTCGATCGAACATTTAGCAAAGGCAAATTAATGAGCGACTGGATTCGAGTAAATTTTGCTCGCATTCTTGCTCTTTTTTTAAATGGTATATTTTAAGGGCTGTGTGTCAAGCACTGGTCTAAGCGCTGGGAGAGATGCGAGTTAATCGAGATGGATACAGTCCTGTCCCACATGGGGCTCACAGACTAAGCAGAAGGGAGAACAGGTCCCGAATCCTCATTTTACAATTGAGGAACCTGAGGCCCAGAGGAGTGAGGTGACTTGCCCAAGGTCACACAGCAGACAACTGGCAGAGCCAGGAGTAATAATAATAATAATGTTGGTATTTGTTAAGCGCTTACTATGTGCAGAGCACTGTTCTAAGCGCTGGGGGAGATACAGGATAATCAGGTTGTCCTTCGTGAGGCTCACAGTCTTAATCCCCATCTTACAGATGAGGTCACCGAGGCCCAGAGAAGTGAAGCGACTTGCCCACAGTCACCCAGCTGACAAGTGGCAGAGCCGGCATCCGAACCCATGACCTCTGACTCCCAAGCCCGGGCTCTTCCCGCTCGACCCCGCTGCGTCCCAGTTTCTAGGATATGGCTAGATCAGGGGAAAAATAAGGTTTCTCTTTATAGCGTGATCAGCTCTTCCCATAATAGTTCACCGAAATTGATTTGGCGCTGAAAAGCCTAGTGCTCACAACTCATCCAATATGCTTGAATTTATACAAAGACATTTTGGGAGTGATCTGTTGGTTTGGCGCTGCAAACACCGGCACAGAGAACTGTTACTACCACCGTTCATCACCGACAAAGCTGTAGCTAAAATTTCTGCGTGGACAGCAAACGAGGCCCTGCAGTGTGACCCCAAGTTCATGCAGGGGGCTTGAAGCACAGAAAGCGGAGGATGGGGCGGGGGGGGGGGTAGAGGAAGAGAGAGAGAGAGAAAGAAAAGGAGAGAAAGAGAAACAAGGAGGGAAAGAGAGAAAGTAAGAGAGAAAGAAAGAAAAAGAGAAAAAGTGAGAGGGAAAGAAAAAGAGAAACAAAGAGAGGAAGGGAGGGAGGGAGGGAGGGAGGGAGGGAGGGAGGGAGGGAGGGAGGGAGGAAGGAAGGAAGGAAGGAAGGAAGGAAGGAAGGAAGGAAGGAAGGAAGGAAGGAAGGAAGGAAGGAAGGAAGGAAGGAAGGAAGGAAGGAAGGAAGGAAGGAAGGAAGGAAGGAAGGAAGGAAGGAAGGAAGGAAGGAAGGAAGGAAGGCTTCATTCCAGCAGCAGGGCTTAAGTGGATGGAGCCCAACCTGGGAGTCAACAGGACAATAGGACCTGGGTTCTAATTCCAGCTCCACCACTTACCTGTTGTGTGACCTTGGGCAAGTCACTTCTCTGGGACTCAGTTACCTCATCTATAAAATGGAATTAAGACCGTGAGCCCTACGTGGCACAGGGGCTGTGTTCAACCTCATGATCTTGTAAATACCTCAGCACTTAGTTCAGAGCCTGGCACATAGAACACTCTTAACAAATACCATTATTAAGAAAAAAACAACCCTTCTCTGAGCCTCAGTTCCCTCAGCTGTAAAAATGGGGATTCAGTACCTATTCTCCCTCCTTTTTGGACCCATGTGGGACCTGATTATCTCCTACCTCCCCCAGCGCTCAGTTCAATGCCTAGCACATAGTCGGCACTTACAAATACCTCAATTATCATTACTCCCACGATGACAGAACAGGGAGGGAAGGGAGTTCAATCTCCCCCAGGAGACGGATTCGACTTGAGTAACGATACTTTTCAAGCAGGTGAACTATCCGTCAGAGTTGTCCTCTTGCCTCCGGCCTAGATCCGAGCGTCCTAAAACACCTTTAAAGAAGTGGAAAAGGAAAGTTGATTTGCCGATTGAACACGGCGTCGCTCCTCAGAAAAATTAGGAGGGGGAATTGGTAACCAAATAAAGAGGGCCACGAGCTCAAGAACAGAAATGATCCCGTGGCGGAGATTCTGTTATTGTTGGCCGCTGATTCCTTTATCTCTTGGAGACAATCAACCTTCAGCAAGAGGAGTGCAACCTTAAAACCCCATAACTCAATTTAACATAGTGTTAAAGTTTGGGGGGATATTTGTCAACGCTGGAGCCGATACCATCAGTCTGAGGGACCCTAGAACAAAGAGCGGTGGGTGAAGATCATGTCACCTCGGTGCACATTCGTTTCCTTGATGAACAAGGAGCTATTAGCTGGAGAGAAAACATTATCTAGATGAAGAATGATGCCGATTGTTTCAGCTGCTTCTCCCGCAATTGTGGATTAAAACCGAGTGTCCTGGTGGGTGAAGGTTTGGGGGGGCTTTTTACTCGGGGAGGGCGTAAATGTGTGGGAGGGGTAAAGAAGAGAAGCAAAAATGGCCACTGCCAACGTTTCGCTAATAAGGGTGATGGGACCACAAGTCCGGTGTGGGCAGGGACCGTCTCTCGTTATTGCCGAATTGTACCTTCCAAGCGCTTAGTACAGTGCTCTGCACACGGTACGCGCTCAATAAATACGATGGAATGTATGAAGAAAGCCCAAGGTTCGGGTTGCACGTACTTCCTTTAGATATATACAACGTGTAAAACACTTAAGCCAAAGGGTGAATATTTTTCAGACGGCTTGAAAATCCAATTCTTATTACAAAATTGATTCGATTATTAATAATAATAATAATAATGTTGGTATTTGTTAAGCGCTTACTATGTGCAGAGCACTGTTCTAAGCGCTGGGGTAGATACAGGGTCATCAGGTTGGCTCATGTGAGGCTCACAGTCTTCATCCCCATTTTACAGATGAGGTAACTGAGGCACAGAGAAGTTAAGTGAGTTGCCCACAGTCACACAGCTGACAAGCGGCGGAGCCGGGATTCGAACCCATGACCTCTGGCTCCCAAGCCCGGGCTCTTTCCACTGAGCCACGTTGCTTCTCTTCTAAGCTTGATTTGAAAGATGAGTACTATATTATTATTATTATTGCTGTTATTATTATTATGAATGATAATAATAGAAAGATGAGTCCTATCTCCATTTCATTCATTCATTCGTATCTATTGAGCGCTTACTATGTTCATCCATAAGATTGTTCACCGTCTCTTGAAAGACACCCTCACAAAATGTTTCGTCACAATCATCATCTTTGAAAGCTCGGGTCAGTTAAGAAGTGAACTGATAAACAACTGAATTTTGCCATTTGCAAAATGCTCTGGCCCGAGGCCCAAGCATCTTGGCTTATACGTACAAATTCATAAAATAAGTTTTCAAATTTCAATACCGAAAAAAGTATTGAACACTGTTCGGTGTGAAATCTGTACAGTTTCTTTTTCAAATTTCACTAGTTTCTGAAGTTTTGCTAGTCTGAGAAAATTACAGCTACTGAAATCCATAATTGCCGTTTGTGACTGCTTACTAATGTAATTCCGGAGGTAATTACACCTGTGTTTTGGAACCCAACTTTTCAATTTTGTGATTTCATATTTTGGAATAATATTTGCTAGAAAGCCTCGTTCCGGGTCTCTCTCATATTATTTGCATACTTTGGGTCACGTTCAAATAATTTACGTTGGAATCCTAGAAATCCAGAGGCTTTCAGGCACGTAGTAATATTTATTCGATACTCTTAAGTTTAGACCATAATGTGAAATAGAGGCTATTATATTTTTAAGCATGGCCAATATACTTCTTTAAAAGGACAGTAAAAGTTTTTTAATCAAAAACTTCTTAGGGATTTTTACCACCTAGATTTAGTATACGTGGTCCACATTTGCAGAGACCCAGTAAACCTGCCAGTTGAAACTAAGTTAATATAGACTATCCCATCGAGGTTTTACATTTAAAAATTCCCCTGATCTGGTAAATATTGTAGGATATATTCTTCCTTGGCTCAGCCGCACTGCTCTCCCGGAGACATTTATGAGTGTTGTAAGGATTGAGGGCAGACTAAAACCTGCCGAGTTTTAGTTCTTCTCATTTTTTTTTTTTAAAAATTCTTTATTGGAATTTCAATAATTCATTTTGCAAAGTGATAAAATCGCCAAGGAATCTCTTCTCAATTTCACACTTTTGTCTACCCTGTATTTTGCAAAAACACACTCAGCACACCCCTTACATTAACTGGGTCCAAAAATGGAATTAATGATACAGCTGCCATTAACAGTAACTCAGAGGAGGGACCAAAGGAACATTATATGGGTATGAGAATTCAATTTTTGTCCATTCTCTCCTGGAGGAGTAAGCTTCTAAGTTTCAAAACTTTGTTAACCAGGACTAAATGCCTAGAGAACAAGGACCGTAGCTTTTTTACGTTTGTTTTTAAAGAACTGCGATCCTCGATCGGGTAAACGTACAACAATAATTACAGAATCGCATTATTTGGCAAATAAACTGTTTGTGTCTTCCCAGTGATTTTCCCCTCACACTATGCCGCTTAAAATTAAAACGGTAAATGAATCATGATGATAGATTAGGTGAAGGCCAGTTTGGGATTTAATCAAAGGAGAAGCAGTGTGGCTTAGTGGAAAGAGCACAGGCCTGGGAGTCAGAGGATCTGGGTTTTCCTTAGGGCTCTGCCACGTGTCGGCTGGGTGACCTTGGGCATGTCATTTAGCCTCTCTGTGCCTCAGTTACCTCATATGAAAAATGGGAGTTCAATCCTACTCCCTCCTACTCAAACGTGAATCCCATGTGGAACAGGGACTGTGTCCAACCTGATAAACTTGTAACCCAGCATTTAGAACGGTGCTTGGCACATAGTAAGCGCTTAACGAGTACAATAATGTAGTAATAATAATAAACAGAATATCTATCTGAGTTTTCAGGATTCATGCTGAATTCCTTTGCTTTGGAGATACAAAACGAAAAATCAATTTTTCCTGCCCCTCTTTTTTTACTCCAATTAGAACTGAGGTTTATTATACGTTTTGCTTTATTAGTACTGCAAGCAATTGTTCTGTGTCCTTCTAAAAAGCAAGTGAGATAAATGGCGGGGAGGGGGTGGGTATGAAATATTCTGGAATAGGAAGCTTAAGTCTTTTTACCTAATAGTGCTTGTACTCCAACAGGTTGGAATGAAAACTTCTCCCCCTCCGCTCCTTACCTCTGTGCGTCGTCCTGAAATGGGAGAGCTCGCTCTATTAATTACAAACGAGAAAACGGAATTTACTAGAAAATGCTATTAGATTCAAAACTCAGAACAACCTAGAAATTTATTGATTTCAGGGCAACAGGGGTCCAAAAGACTCCACTTAAGAAGCTCCTTGAGACAGAGGCAGTGGTGTCTTGGGAAAATTAAGAAACCTATATGGCAATTATAGATTGACCTGTCTATGGATCCAGAGGCGGAAAAGAAAATCTTAAGTTTTTGTAGCCTCAATCAATGGTAACTTGAGCCCCGATCGTTAACGGCAATATACGCTTTACATGTTTCACAAGCAATTCCCTAAAAGAAAATCTCAATCTTGTACCTTGGCATCTGCCATTAGCATCTAAGAGCAAATCACCGCTGAGACAGACACCCTCTTAAAAACCCGGACCCAGAAGCTCCATAAAACCTTGGCACGCTTTCTTTCAATTTTGATTAAATTTGTTGCTTTGTTAACTTTCCCTTTCTGCCATTAAAAATAGGTAGACTCTATGCTAAAGATGACTGGCTGATATTTTGCTTGTAAATTCCGTGTATACTGGACCTAAAAGCTCCCAAGAGTTTCCTCAGTGGCCTCCTACTCAGAATGGTAGCCTCACGCGGGACAGGACTGTGTCTGATCTAATTCACTCATATCTACACCAGCACTTAGAACAGTGTTTGACACACAGAAAGCACCTAACAAGTACCATTAAAAAAAAATAAAATGCTGGCAAAGAGGGTCTGATTCAAAAAGCTACGGTTCACAGAACTTCATGAAAATGTTTACAGGTCATTTTAAATGAAAAGGCTGAAGATTTCCATCGAAGGGATGTAGCAATTAGGTGTGACTGTACCAAACTGAAAACAACATACGCAAGGACAAACTGATCTTTTTCTGTTTCTCGAAAAAACGGTACTGTCCCGGAGTATCTAATAATAATAATTATGATTATGGTACTTGTTAAGCGCTTACTATGTGCCAGGCACTGAACTAAGCGCTGAGGTGGATACAAGAAAATCGGGTTGGACACGGTCCCTGTCCCACGTAGGGCTCACAGTCTCAATCCTTATTTTCCAGAGGAGGTAACTGAGGCCCAGAGAAGTGAAGTGACTTGCCCGAGGTCACACAGCAGACAAGTGGCGGAGCCGGAATTAGAACCCATGACCTGCCGACTCCCAGGCCCGTGCTCTATCCGCCACGCTGCTTCTCCGGGGGCTACTCCGGCCACGGTCTTATCAAAATCCACTATTTAATTCGCCACACGGGAAATCAAGCATTTGCCTAATAGTTTTTACATGAGAAATCCGGTTGTTTAAATAGCCAAATGGCTCCTGCTGTGTAATCTGCCCAGGTGTCTGGTGACCAGCACGGAGGGTTTTTGAAGAAAAGTATTGCACCGGTTGGGGCAAAAATGATTCAGTTTGGTTACAGATCACTCCAAAGAACAAAATCGAAATGATTTGCTTTCGAATGGAAAACGCTCTACCCTAAAACAACTTCTAACTACATAAGAGTTTAAATCGTCTTATCCAAGGGTAACAGTGTCTGGAGGGAACTTAAAACGTTATTTCAAATGGCCAGATTCTCTCCTCAGCTCGTTACGGGCAATACAGAACTCTATCATTGACTATCTAAGATGCAAATTTTACAATTTTCAAGAAAAAACCACGAACAAATGATCGCTGTCCATATGTTTAAGTACAGAAAGATGAACTGTCACCAGAATTTAAAAGTGACCTGTCATCTTTCCGGCTGACGTCGGAGAAAAATCACCAAACTTCTTTTTTTTTTATTCTGTAAATGTAATTTGGTTCGTGCTGTCATTTTTCTTTCCTCTGATAGATTTTCTTTTTAAAAACAACAACAAGAACGAATCTCTGCCTTTCCAGATCCATTTCTCTCCCGATCCATATCTTTCCTGCCGTTCCTTAGTTTAGGAGGATTTAGCCTCCGCTCTATAAAATGCAGGAAAACCTCAAACTTCCTATTAACACGCCTTTCGCCTATAAGCAGAGGCGATGACAGCTTTAGGGTCCGAAGATTCTTTCCTATTGGGAAAAGGGAAAGCTGCACAACCAAATCCTCTGGGATGAATTCTATTCGATCAATCAATCAATCATATTTATTGAGCCCTTACTGTATGCAGAACGTTGTACTGAGCTCTTGGGGGAGTACAATTTATCAATCAATCGCTCGATCGTATTTCTTGAGCACTTCCTGTGTGGAGAACACTGTGCCGACCGTTTGGGAAAGTACAATATGACGGAGTTGGCAGACACGTCCCCTGACCCAGACGAGCTCTTCTTTGAGGAAAATTCTCAATGGTTTCTGAAGTTTTCTCGCTCTACGACTGCTCGGTTGAGCCTTCCACTTCATCGTTTGAATTCGCGACTCTGCGGGTTATCCATTATATCGATCGGTCCATCACCGGCATTAACTGTGAATTTACTGGGTGCCGAGCCCTGTGCTAACCGCTTGGGAGACCATACACATTTGTATATATTATTTATTACCCTATTTATTTTGTGAATAAGGTGTATATCTCCTTGATTCTATTTATCTTGATGATGTTGTCTTCTTTTGGGTTTGTTCTGTTTGGCTCTGCTGTCTGTCTCCCCCGTTTAGACTTTGAGCCCGTCGTCGGGCAGGGATTGTCTCTATCTGTTGCCGGATTGTACATTCTAAGCGCTTACTACAGTGCTCTGCCTATAGTAAGCGCTCAATAAATACGATTGAATCAATGAATGATACACATGATCCCTGCCAGCAAGGAGCTTGCAATCTCAAGGGGGAGACAGACATGGATTGCACTGTAAACGTGGACATAAGTTACAGAGAGGGGAAACGGCATTACGGATTCTATTTTTCAAGTACATTCTTTCCCTAATCACAGGAAGATTGCCATGTCTTAACCTTTCCACCTCCTATTTTCCTAAACTATATTGTCCCTAGTAGGATGACACCGAGACCGGACGATTAATAATAAATAATAATAATGGTATTTGGTAAGCGCTTACTATATACCACGCACTGTTCTAAGCGCTGTGAGAGAGACAAAGTAATCAGGGTGTCCCACGTGGGGCTCACAGTCTTCATCCCCATTTTACAGAGGAGGTAACTGAGGCACAGAGAAGTTGTGACTTGTCCAAAGTCACACAGCCGATACGTGGCGGATCCAGGATTAGAACCCACGACCTCTGCCTCACAAGCCCGGGCTCTTTCCACTACGCCACGCTGCTTCTCCCACCTCACTGAAATTGCACATACAGAATTCTTCAAAGTATATACACATATATATATGTACGGTTGGATGTATTTTATATATATATATGTGCATGTACCAAGAGCAACGTTTAAATGTTCTTGCCAAAACACCAAATTTTCCAGGACAAGAGAATGCCAGGCCGCAGTGCAAGAAAACGAAGCGCTGTGCAAGACGTTTTTATGGCACTTGGGGACGGAAAATCCACCTTTGAGACTTCATCTCATTTGTATAGCCGCCTCGGTCTTTCCACTAGCAATTTGCCACTCATTAGAGCATTATTATTATTATTATTTATGGTAAATAATAATAATAATAGCCAAATTAAGTCCGCCACGCAAGGCAAACGCTAACCATCATCCTTGAGAACTAGTGAATTTAATAGGTTTGATTTGGGAAATCTGTTCGAGTCAGCCCGGGCTGTTAATCAGGCCCATTATAAACGTAAAGCACAATGTACTAGAAAATCTGGTTTGCGGATCCAGTTTCCTTCTTGGAATTCGGCCCCTTGGAAAGACAGTACAAAGAGAACTTCCGGACGTTTGCTTTTTATCTTCCCCGAGCCTTCCCCTCGCCCAGGCTCGTCCCGTTAGGAAGCAGTGGATTTTTCTTTGGGGGGGAAGAGGGGTTTGCAGGGAAGTGCTCCGGTAGAGATTTAGGCAGCACGTCACTCCACCCTTGACCTGTCTTCGTCTTGTCTGATCCCACTGGTCCATTTTTGAGCCTTTTGGGGTCATTTTTGAGAAAACCCAGTCAGGTTCGATGCCGCAGAAACACAAAGCGGTTATTCCCTTCGACCACAAGAGGGGGGTAAAGAACTCTAATCGCTTCCGTGGTCCATAAAACCCCCTTTAACAGCTACTTTATAGACCTTCAATTCCAACAAACCATAATACGTTAACGCATTAAAATACACATCTATCCCAAAGTATGCCAAAGCAAGGCCTACCCAAGCAGGCCTGGCAGAAGGGCATCCATCACCACGTGAAGAAATCTTCGTGCATTTTTTAACGGGTCGATACGATTTCAAACCCCTCTCCAGGCCTGCGGAAACCAAAAAACACCCTGTGGAAGAAGATCCCCCCACGGGATAGGGAGTAGAAAGAAATGTGATAAAATCGCACGGGGATCGGAGGAGACGTTATGAGAGAAGTGAAGGAAGGAAGAGGGGAAACAACCAAAAACACCCTTCGGAAGAAGATCCCTCCGGGATAGAGAGTAGAAAGAAATGTGATAAAATCGCACGGGGACCGGAGGAGATGTTCTAAGAGAAGTGAAGGAAGAGGGGAAAATCCACCTTTGGAAAGAAATGTGATAAAATCGCACGGGGACCGGAGGAGACGTTATGAGAGAAGTGAAGGAAGGAAGAGGGGAAACAACCAAAAACACCCTTTGGAAGAAGATCCCTCCGGGCTGGAGAGTAGAAAGAACTGTGATAAAATCGCACGGGGACCGGAGGAGACGTTACGAGAGAAGTGAAGGAAGGAAGAGAGGAAACTGAAATTTATGTAGTTGGGAAACGTGAAGACTCCGGGGAGGAATGATCTCATTCTATAAATACCTTCCAAAGGTAACGATATAAATGAATTAAGGGACTTCTCCAGTCTCTGAAGATGTTTCGGGAAGAAGCAACGGCCTGAAACTAAAGGAGGAGAAGTTGGGCTAGACATGAAGGAGAGATGAATAAACGTAATTGGGCAGGAGGGAAGAACAGTAAAGGAGCTATCCCAAGTACAATAACTGGAGATATTCAAGAATTAAATAGAAATGAGTATACATTATGTGAATGGATTAGAAGGTCAAGATTAGATAACTCTTGCTTTTTTTCTGAACACGGATATTCTTCAGGCCTAACTATACCTGCAGACTCCTTCATTCGGTGGTGTTTACTGAGCACTTACTGGAGCACTGTACTAGATGTTCACCGCAAATCTCTGACCACAAAGGGAGGGGTTTCTTTGGCCGAGTTCTGGTAGGCCCGGGGCTCTGGAAAATCAGAGAACTCCCCTGCTTTAAATAATAATAAAAATGGTACTTGCTACACGCTTACTAGGTGCCAGGCACTGTACTGAGCGCTGGGGTGGATACAAGCAAATTAAGTTGGACACGGCCCACGGCCCACGGCGGGCAAAGTGAGGAGCCCGGGCCTGGGAAATCAGAAGTCAACGGATTCTAATCCCGGCTCTGCCACTTGTATGCTGTGTGACCTTGGGCAAGTCACTTCACTTCTCTGGGCCTCAGTTACCTCATCTGGAAAATGGGGATTGAGACCGTGAGCCCCACGTGGGATCGGGACTGTGTCCACCCTGATTTGCTTGTATCCACCCCAGCATTTAGGACAGTGCATAGCACACAGTAAGCACTTAACAAATACCACAATTATTATTATTATTATTATTATTATTACTAGACCGTGAGCCCCACGTGCGACAGGGATTGTTTTCAACCTATCTCAACTGTACCTACCCGGGAGCTTAGAATAGCGTTTGACACGCAGTAAGCCATCTGCTACAAGTCGAAACTCCCCCGTGCTGGGCAGCGGCGGCCCGGGAGAGAGGCGAGGGCGGAGACTCGACTTTACCGTGCGGAAGGAGGCGATGGTCAACCGCTTCCGGATTTTTCCCGAGAAAACTGTACGGATCCGCTACCGGAACGATTGCAGGCGGAGGTGGGGCCTTCTGGGAGAGAGGTGGCCATGGAGTCGCCGTGGGTCGGAGACGGCTCGACGGCGTAAGACAAGACCAGGAAAGGACTTAATTCCATGAAAAAAGATGCACATTTCCCTTCTTAACAGTGCCTGGACTCCGTTTAGCTGGGAACAGCGATTAGAGCAGAGGAATGGAGAGGAGTTGGGATTGTCGGGATAGCTACAGGGCAGCCCAGTAGCCACAGTAGCCCACTGGGCTACAGAGTGCTAAAACTGAACACCATCATTTTATTTATTAAAACGGCACCAAGTGCAAAATAAGTACTCACCTGTACTACTACTAATAGTAATAATAATAATGATGATGGTATTTGTTAAGCGCTTACTATGTGTCAAGCACTGTTCAAGGCGCTGGGGTAGATACGAGGTCATCAGGTTGTCCCCCGTGGGGCTCACTGTCTTCATCCCCATTTTCCAGACGAGGGAACTGAGACCCAGAGAAGTGAGGTGACTCGCCCAAGGTCACACGGCGGGCAGGTGACGGAGCCGGGATTAGAGCCCCGACCTCTGACTCCCAAGCCCGGGCTCTTGCCACTAAGCCCCGCTTGGCCCCCTGTACAATCAATCAACTGACTGAATTGAGCGCTTACTGTTTGCACAGCACTGTGTTAAGTGCTTGGGAGAGTCCAATATAGCCAAGTTATTAGATCTGAGTACTAATCCGGTTCTGCCGCCCGCCTGCTGTGTGACCGGGAGCAAGCCGCGTAACTTCTCTGTGCCTCGTTCACCTCATCTGGAAAATGGGGATTCGATACCAGTTCTCTTTTCTACTTAGACTGTGAGCCCAGTGTGAGCCACGGACTGTGTTTTTGATTTTGTTTAGAGAAGCAGCGTGGCTCAGTGGCAAGAGCCAGGTCTTGGGAGTCAGAGGTCATGGGTTCTAATCCCGCCTCCGCCACCTGGCTGCTGTGTGACCTCAGACAAGCCACTTAACTTCTCTGTGCCTCAGTTACCTCATCTGGAAAATGGGGTTTAAGACCGTGAGTCCCACGTGGGACAACCTGATTACCTTGTTATCTTCAAATGCAGCGCTTAGAACAGTGCTTAGCACACAGTAAGCGCTTAACAAATACCATCATTTTTATTATTTAAGTCACTACGTTAAGTCACTTCACTTCTCTGGGCCTCAGTTACCTCATCTGTAAAGTGGGGATAAACTGTGAGCCTCACGTGGGACAACCTGATGACCCTGTATCTCCCCCAGTGCTTAGAACAGTGCTCTGCACATAGTAAGCGTTTAGCGAATACCAACATTGCTATTAAGTCACTACGTTAAGTCACTTCACTGGGTCTCAGTTACCTCATCTGTGAAATGGGGATTAAGAGCGTGAGCCCCATGGGGGCCGGGGACTTTGTCCAACCTGATTTAAACTTGGCTCTTCCCCAGAGCTTAGGACAGTGTTTGACACAAACTAAGCGCTCACCGAATACCACAATCCGTTGTTATTATTATTAGAGTTGGTACAGCTACTTCAATTTACACAAAACAAATACGCGTTGACATTTTCAACAGGCCTTTCATAGTAACAATGGAAACGATACGGGGGTCCGGCAGAATGACCAAGCTACGCTGTCCAATTTTGCACGTTTTGGGAGAACCCGTAAGATTTGATGGCGGCTCCATGTACCATGGCACGGGAGAAAGGATCGTTCCTAAAATAGCCTGGTCCCAAAGGGCTAATCCACTGCCTGGTAGTTAAAGGAGAAAGGTAGTTAGGTTAGCCTGTGCAGTCAGGTGAAGTGCATTTCACAAGACCGTCTTCCACAGGTGGGCTATTACGTTCATGTAGCCACCGAAGCCACTGAGTTGATTTAATGAGCATTAGCAAAATGTTCTTTATGTACATGGAAAGCACCGGAACATCCTTTTGAGCACCAACAGTTCAGGTTCACACGAATTTACATGAATATGCTGAATTCTCAATTAATTACGGGCAAATCCCAGGTTGCGACCGATCTAGACTCGGTAAACACCCCTCCTACAGCGTGCGCTGATTTACCCCGGCGGGAAATCAACTCCAAACTCGATGTTTCATCCAATTGCTGCAGGAAAATCAATTTCCTCCTAGCTCCTTGTTCCTGTCTTCTCCGGCCTTACCCTACCCTATTCTCGGTGACTTTTCTCATTCATTCAGTCGTATCTATTGAGCGCTTACTATGTGCAGAGCACCGTACGAAGCGCTTTGCTCCCCTCCTCTCCACACCCTGCGCTCCCAGTGTAGTAATTCTAATCCCCCGCCACTTCCCTCTCGCTGAGGGAAAATAAGTCCACCTCGCCCAAAGCCACAGAGAACGCACGGAGGGTTCACAGTCTAAGCAGGAGGAAGAACAGTTACTGAATCCCCATTTGGTAGATGAGGGGACTGAGGCCCAGGGAAGTGACTTCCCCAAGGTCACACAGCAGACAAGTGAGGGAGTTGGGATTAGAACTCACGCCCTCTGACTCCCGGGCCCGTGCTCCTTCCAGTGGGCCACACTGCTTCTTTAACGACTTTAACGAAGCTTAAATAATAGGGGAATGATGGTTAACGTTACGAGTACAGAAAACAATTTCATATTTGGATCCTAATTTGCAGCTTGTAAATCTAAGGAAAAACACACTCCACGAGGTACACGCTGTCGAGGAATATAACTTCACTGCACTGTGGGAATGTCTGAGCAAGACTTCCGCAAAAGATGCTAACTTTTAGCCTCACGTGGGACAACCTGATTGCCCTGTATCTACCCCAGCGCTTAGAACAGTGCTTCGCACATTGTAAGCGCTTAACAAATACCAACATCATTATTATTATTAACTTAAATGGAATATATCTGAATTTCCATGAATATGTATTTTGGTTTTCAGATGTGAAGGATTTTTTTTTTCTTCACTCTGAGGAAAAGCTAGCCTCCTTCTGTAACTTCTTAGCTTCTTCCTCTCTGTAAATTACTACCGGGATCATGTCAAATAACTCCACCGTGCTCTTCCCAAGTGCTTAGTATAGAGTTCTGCATAGAGCAGCTACTCAATAAATGCCGATTATTAATAATAATAATAATAGTAATAATGATGATAATAATGGCATGTAAGCACTTACTATGTGCCAAGCACTGTTCTAAGCACTGGCGTAGATACAAAGATATCAGGTCGGGCGCGCTCCCTGTCCCACGTGTGCCTCGACGTCTCAATCCCCATTTTTCAGATGAAGTGACTGAGGCACAGGGAAGTGAAGTGACTTCCCTAATGTCACCCAGCAGACAAGTGCCGGAGCCAGGGTTAGAACCCAGGTCCTTCTGGCTCCCAGGCCCACGCTCTATCCACTCTGCCACGCTGCTTTTCAAGCATCAGATTCGACAACTGAGGGGATGTATCTCTAGCTATTGTCAGCCTTAAGAAAATACATCTCCATCCTCTTATTTAATTTTTTTTGGTTTATTCATCCCACTCCCTCCCGCTTCTTATTCAAGCCCCTCTCATTTAAACTCTGTCACTTCCCTTCCCGACCCAACTCCCACCCACTGTACCAGTCCCCCTAAACCCCAAACCCAAGCCCGCATGCAGTTTACAGGGGTTTTTTCCAGTTTGCCCTTTCTTTCCCATGCCTTTCCCCATCTCTGCCGTTTGTTTCCCTTCCACCTGAGGACACCCATAATCATAAAGGGCAGGGAGGTACCAGAGCAAAGTAAGTGGAATCCTCTCCTGGTCCTCCCCGACAATCCAGACCCCTGCCCCTCGT
This sequence comes from Ornithorhynchus anatinus, assembly GCF_004115215.2. Lineage (NCBI taxonomy): Eukaryota > Metazoa > Chordata > Mammalia > Monotremata > Ornithorhynchidae > Ornithorhynchus > Ornithorhynchus anatinus. Next base: position 58,018,040 of record NC_041738.1, read on the forward strand.
ACCTTCTGGGGAAGGAAACTGCTTGGCAGACAGAGACAAGGACAGCATGGATAGTACAATTTGGTTTTCAAAGCACTTAGGATCTCACGGTACCAGACCACGCATTGCGGGGGGGAAGGGAGGCATGAATGATAATGATAATTAATGATAATAATTATGGCATTTGTTAAGCGCTTACTATGTGCCGAGCTGGAGTAGATTCAGGGTAATCAGGTTGTCCCACGTGAGGCTCATTGTCTTAATCCCCATTTTCCAGATGAGGTCACTGAGGCACCGAGAAGTCAAGTGACTTGCCCAAAGTCACCCAGCTGACAGGTGGCGGAGCCGGGATCAGAACCCACGACTTCTGACTCCCAAGCCCGGGCTCTTTCCACTAAGCCATGCCGCTTCTCACCCCAGCGCTTAGTACAGTGCCTGACACATAGTAAGTGCTTAACAAATACTATTATTATTATTATCAATGATCTCATCTGCTCACACAGCATCCCCAGTGGTAGGACAGATATTACCAATTCCCATTTGACTGATGTAGAAACCGAGGTTTTTCTGAGAAAATTCCACAAGTTCAAAGTAGAGCCAGGTCTAATAATAATGTTAATAATGTTGGTATTTGTTAATCGCTTACCATGTGCAGAGCACTGTTCTAGGCGCTGGGGTAGATAAAGGGTAACCAGGTTGTCCCACATGAGGCTCACAGTCTTCATCCCCATTTTACAGATGAGGTAACTGAGGCACAGAGAAGTGAAGTGACTTGCCCACGGTCACACAGCTGACAAGTGGCGGAGTCGGAATTCGAACCCATGACCTCTGACTCCCAAGCCCTGGCTCTTTCCACTGAGCCGTGCTGCTTCTAGAGACCAGGTTTCCTGACTTCCAGGCCCGGGGCCTTTCCAATAGGCCATAATGCCTCCTTCAGAAGCAGCGCCATAATCATACCCTAAGAGAGGGAAAAGCACGACCAAGGAACTGGCCATTACCTCAATAGAGGTTCCAATTTCCATGAAATCAGCAGGTGGTTCCCGCTCAAATGGGAAGAGAAAAGGAATAAGCAGTTGGTAGAATGTGTAAGACAACTCGACTAAACCCTAAGTGGAAGGTTAATGTTTGAAAACACACAAACTGTCCAACTCCACTAGGCTAAAGAATGAAAAATGGACGATTCAAAGAGAGATCACTGTTGCCGGGTTTTTGTTTTTTTTTTACTCTTCACCAAATGTGTATAATCCTCAGTAATTATTTGTTTAAGTTATATAAATTACCGTCAACTTTGAAATCCAGTCTGTCATCTACATCTGTGATTTACACCAGGCTACATAAAAGACGTGATGGTTTAAATCTAATAAGGCATTTATCTTTATAAAGAGGCCACTGGAATTCTAAGAGACGGTTTGCTTGCCCTCATAACAGTTAATTAAATTCGGGAGTTCTTAATTTCTCCTGGTGAACTGAAACCGGATGGTCTCACTTGGTGCTGATGGCCAAGACTCCTTCGGAAAGCCACCGTACTAATGAAATGATACGTGACTCCAGAACTGATACTCAACTTTCAGTTCCAGAAGACAGAATCAAGCTCACATATTCATGCCACAAACATCTTTAAATGCACACACATAATTTCACAGAGAGGACAAGAATTGCGTGCAATTATTAAAGCAAAGTATACCTACTAACAAGACGAAGACACGATATCTGGCGCTCAAAAGGAGATAAAGCATCTGAAAGTACATAACGCCCTGAATTTTTCAGACTCCCTCTAACGCTGCTGAAGAGAAAAATAAAGCCCGGCTGAAAATGAAATGGAGAATTCCAAATATGATATAGTTCCAGACAAAGAATATTCCCTTACAGTTCATACATTCAAAGTGCACAAGAAGAAAACTCGCACCGCTCATAGCTGCCTTAACTATTTTAAGCCGTAAGAATGCTGCCGTCAAGTACCGCTCTTGTCATCCTCATAAGCATTCCAGCGCACTGAAATGATGAATGCATCCTCAAAAGTTAAAGAATTTACTTCTTTTTCCAGTAGGATCATGGCCAAATTGTAAATGATCAAAGAATCACGTCTCAAATCCATGAAGTTCTTATTTACACTGAGCCTCGAATAAGCATTTCGGGAAGGAATCGGAGTCCTTTAAAAATGAAAAAGTAATGAAATATTCCACGTCTTTTGGAAATAAGTAATGCAGAGAAGGAGAGAAATTTCCTCAAGTGATTTAGAAGCAGCCTCAATCCATCAATCAATTAATAGTATATAGAGAGTTTCTACCCTTGGAAACTTTTGCGAAAGTGTTCAATGGAGCTCAAATTTCCGATCCCCTACCCACATGGAGTTTACAATTTTACATCTCCCATACCCCGACGACCGGTCCCCAAATCTAATCGGGATTTGGCTTGGTTTCATTTATCCGGTTCACAGGTTTGGTGAAATATTCCAACTTCGATAAAACTTCACGAGAGCCACTTCCAGCCTCTTGCACTCTCAGTAATAATAATTCTGGTATTTGTTAAGCGCTCACTGTGTGCCAGGCATTGTACTAAGCGCTGAGGTGAATACGAACAAATCGGGTTGGACAGAGTCCGTGTCCCACGGGGGGCTCACAGTCTCAATCCCCATTTCACAGAGGAGGAAACTGAGGCCCAGAGAAGCGACGTGACTTGCCCAAGGTCAAACGGCAGATCAATGGCGGAGCCGGGATTAGAACCCATGACCTTCTGACTCCCAGGCTCGTGCTCTATCCACTACTCCATGCCGCTTCTTTTAACATGGTACGCTATTTGTGCATTGAGTGCTGCGTTTTCTGATTTCTTCTCCATTTTTAGTACGGCCTCCGCTCAGGTCTGGAAACCTCAATTTGCCGTTTTGCCACCGAGAAGTTTTCTTTCCTGATGGTCTTGAGGGCGTCTCAGCCGGGCCCAAAATGCAGTTCTCTGGTCGTTGGCTGCACTTACAGAGTTGGGGAGGAGCTATGGTTAGGAGGTAATGTGCTCTCCTTTTTATGCATAGTTTGGTCTGTACCCAAGTTTTACTCTTCCTAGCACGCAACTGGATGGGTTTTTACATTCTTCTAAATCATTCTGTCTTTTTCACGAATGCCTGACCTAAACAGACTAGGGAACATGGTTATTGTTTCTCTGTTCTTAGGTGAATGGGGATGGTTGTGTTGCCGTTTTGGGTTTTTTTGGTTGGTACTTTTTTTTTTCATTTGTTTACTTCCTCACCCATCTACCATGGCCTACCCTTCACTCGTTCATTCAATCGCATTTATGGAGCACTTACTGTGTGCAAAGCACCCTACTAAGCCCTTGAGAGAGAGTTGGGAAAAGGCAGCAGTGGAGAAACAGGTTTTTAAAAAGCATTTGGGGCTGTTTCAGGGTTTCAGAGAAACACTATATGGGGGGTGGTGGTGAGATAAATGAGCCATGATAGGGACAGAAGTTTCAAGGAGGGCAGAGAGAGTGGGGCAGGTGGAAGAGGGAGAAGAAAAGAATTGGGTGTTAAAAAAAAAAAAAAGAAGAAGAAGAAATTAACAATTTCCTTGGGTTCCAGAAGACAGAGACAAGGTCTTCCTTATGCTACCCAGTAATAGGAAATGAATGCCCCCATTTCTGTTGTGAAAGCATCCGGTTTACGTTCTATGTTTAGACTTTTGAACTATGCATTGCTTCTAAACACACGATCTAAATCTAAGCCCGCTGCTAATTGCCCCATCTTGAGCAATCTGAACTTTTAAATACCTCAATTTCCCTAACTGAGAAACATATTAAGAATCTGGGTCAAAGACGAAATGGAACACGAGACGCCACCAAACACGTGAGCAGAACTATATGAAACAAGCGATCAACGGTAACTAGACTCGGTCATATTTTACATTAGTAATTTAATACCATTATTCCCCAAAGATCAATCGAGGTTGTTCTCCAAACCATACAGTACAGCTGCTTAGTGTATTACGTAAATCAATACATAGGTTCATACCCTATACTTCAATATACAAAGTGTAACCTACAATTCCAAACGTTTCAAAGGTCGTTCACCATTTCCTAGAAAACAGATTAGCTTCTTAATTCTTAAGATTACCATTCATTATATGCAAACAAGCATCCGAGCAACCGAGACATTGATATGAAAAACTGAAAAGGAAGATGGAGAGAAGAAAGGATGACTAAGGAAGGTGAATCAGAAGGATTAGGTGATTAAAAAATAGGTATCCAAGTATGATTTTTAAAGACAATGAAATCCCGGGTACAATGGGAAAGAAAAGAAACGTACGGAATAAATATTAGTAATAGCAAACTGAAGAACTGTGAATTCAGGGGAAAATAAGAACTCAGTGGGAACATGTTGCTCTCAGTTTCTTTCCCTGCAAAGCCTCACCTACCCTGTGAGGAATTTCCCTACAGGTAATGACTTGGGAAAGATGCTTACTGAGCTCTGAAATTCCAGATCATCACTTTTTGGGGCTCCCAGTTCCTCAGCTATCCTCTCAGAGTCGCGCCTGGAGTGTTTCCAGTACTCTACCAGTCTCAACTCCGGGAGGGAGAGTCAAGTAGAGGCCCACCCATTCCATTCCTAGCTTGGGCCGTGGCTAGCGAGCGGAAGGCCATCTGCTAAAAGTCAAAACTCCCCTGTGCTGGGCAGTAGCGGCGTGGCAGAGAGTCAAGGGCGGAGACTCAACTTTACGGCGCGGAAGGAGGCGATGGTAAACCGCTTCCGGATTTTTACCGAGAAAACTCTGCGGATACACTGCCAGAACGATTGCGGACAGAGGTGGGGCGTTCTGGGGGAGGTGTGTCTACGGTGTCACTACGGGTCGGAGACGACTCGACGGCGTAAGATAAGAAAAGGTCTTAAGCAGCTCAGTGGCTGCTGGGAGCCCCAGAAGAGTAGAGGCTCCGGGCCCTGCGTCCTAGAAAACTCTCCTAGCTTTTTGAGCCACCGCTCATATGCAGAAAGATCAGTATGCTGCTTTCCTGCTCCCACGTGGGGATTAGACTTTCCAGGAGACATTAGCTCCAGGGGCACTGAGACACCCAGGGCGACCAGGCCCAGAATGAAACGAATTCTGGTCGCTCTTAGAACGATTACCCGGAGAAAGATATAATGTCCACTCTGTGCAAAAGAGATTAAAGGCAAAAAGACCCAAATTTGGGTGGCACGGAAGCCACGGAGATGACACTCACCCTCATCCTGAGAATCTGAAATAAATGATGTATCTGACATTAACGAATGGCCATGGGTCCCACTTTGGTTATCATCAGAGCTGTCTGGTCCTTGGTAATTTTCAGCTTGGTCACCTCCTATAAGGGGAACAGGAGGAAAAAAAATTGGAAGAGATGAATTCATACTCTAAACGTTGTCTAGAAAAATTTCTATGAATTTCTTCTGGACAAAAGAAGGGTATGCTTTACTTGATACGTACATAACCTAGGAACACAGGAACTCAGGAAAGAGTTATTCAGGAAACCATTTCCTAGGGCTTGATTCCAGAAACCAGTCAGAGATTTCATTCACTAGTATTTATTGAGTGCTTACTACGTGCAGAGCACTGAACTAAGCGCTTGGAATGTACAAGTCGGTAACAGGTAGAGACGGTCCCTGCCCTTTGACGGGCTTGCGGTCTAAAGAGGAGCAGCGTGGCGCAGTGGAAAGAGCACGGGCTTTGGAGTCAGGGCTCATGAGTTCAAATCCCAGCTCTGCCACTTGTCAGCTGTGTGACTGTGGGCAAGTCACTTAACTTCTCTGTGCCTCAGTTCCCTCATCTGTAAAATGGGGATGAAGACTGTGAGCCCCACGTGGGACAACCTGATTCCCCTGTGTTTACCCCAGCGCTTAGAACAGTGCTCTGCACATAGTAAGCGCTTAACAAATACCAACATTATTATTATTATTATTAAAGAGATTAGACACGATAGGAGGTAACTAGATTGCAAGTTCGTTGAGGGCAGGGAATGTGTCTGTTTATTGTTGTACTCTTCCAAGCTATTAGTATAATAATAATAATAATGTTGGCATTTATTAAGCACTTACTATGTGCCAAGCACTGTTCTAAGCACTGGGGTAGATACAGGGTAATCAGGTTGTCCCACATGAGGCTCACAGTCTTAATCTCCATTTTACAGATGAGGTAACTGAGGCACTGAGAAGTGAAGTGACTTGCCCAAAGTCACCCAGCTGACAGGTGGCGGAGCCGGGATTAGAACCCACGACCTCTGACTCCTAAGCCCGCGCTCTTTCCAATGAGCCACGCTGCTTCTCTACAGTGCTCTGCACACAGTAAGCAATCAATAAATACGACTGAATGAATGAATGAGGTTCCTGGCGAGGCCCGTGAAACAGATTTTCTGGGTTTCAGTCCCATTCCAAGCTTTAACTCTGGTCTGTGATTTTGAACAAGCAGCCTGGAGCTGCAAGGCCTACTGGATAGAGCATAGGACTGGGAGTCAGAAGGACCTGGGTTCTAAGCCCAACTCTGCCACTTGTCTGCTGTGTGACCTTGAGCAAGTCACTTAATTTCTCTGTGCTTCCGCTACTTCGTCTGTAAAATGGAGATTAAGACTGTAAGCTCCATGTGGGACGTGGACCGCATTCAAACCGATTAGCTCGTATCTATCCCAGAGCTCAGAACAGTACCTGCCACATAGTAGATGCTTAACCAATACCATAAAAATATATGTCAATAATAATGATAATAATTACAACGATAGCTGTGGGATTTGCCAAGCACCTTACCAAGCACTGGGGTAGATACAATACATGCAGATTAAACACGGTCCCTGTCTCACATGGGGCTCCCAGGCTAAGCAGGAGGGGAACAGCTATTTACTCTCCATTCTACAGATGAGCAAACTGAGGCACAGAGACGTTAGGAGACTTGCCCAAGGTCACACAGCAAGGAAGGGGTAGATCTGAGATTAGACGTGATCCGGGATCTGACATGTAGTGTTAAGATTGGCAACGTAATCAGGTTCGGGGTGTTTCTGAGTTCAATTAACACCTATGATTATGCCCTGCCAAAGTGGCTAGAGCCGAAACAGCGTCTCCAGAGGTGCAGAAGGAAGATTTTTTTGGCACGTTCTGACACAGGACGAGGGGGTTCGATATTTCAAATTCTCTCAAAAGTTCTAGACGTATATAGAGGCTGCTGCTAACAGGAAGGAGGCAGGTGTTCAACTGATTTACTCTCCAGCAAACATAGAAACCGGATTTTTTCAAGAAATTCAGTATGATCTGAAATACAAACCAGAGCGTGGACAAGATGCGGGCCTGGGAGTCAGAAGGACCTGGGTTCTAATCCCGGTTCTACCGTTCGTCTGCTGCGTGACCTTGGGCAAGTCACTTCATTTCTCTGTGCCTCGGTTCCTTCCGCTGGAAAATGGGGATTTAGACCGTGAGCCCCGTGTGGGACGTGGACTGTGTCCAACCTGATCTACTCCAGCGCTTTGTGGAGTGTCTGGCACATAGTAAGGGCTTCACAAACACCATAAAAAACAGATTCCGAACTCCAATGCTCATCAGCGAACAATGTCTGGGTGGGGGAAGTTAGGCTTCATTTTTAAGCGTTATTCCCTGTCAAAGTGGTGCGAGGAGGAGGGTGGGAAGTTAGATACCCCTTTTTTGGCCTTTGGAAAGATAAACCCTGAATTGTGCTCTGTGGTAAAAAGCAGGCCAAAGTTGAACAGAACTGAAATCTGGAAAGCTATAGAATCCTAGGAATGACAGTGTTTACTTCTGAGGCCAAAGGTCAAAAATAAAGTTCTCCTAGACGAAGCCGTTTCTGGGCCTAACCCGCAGAAAAGCTCTCCTCGTTCATCCGATAGCGTTTACTGAGCACTGACTATGTGCGAAACACCGCACTAAGCGCTTGGTCACCGGTCTACTCAGTAATACTAATTAGGAATCAAAAAGCAGGAGCTGAAATTACAAGAGCGTAAACAGCCCATAGCTAAAGTTGAAACACCACTGTGCAGTCTTCATTCTGACTGAAAATGTTCCTAAACACTGGCCAGAGATGGAATGTGCTTGAAACGACATGACCAACACAATCCAGAGTCGGCACGCGGGCCTACTCGGCTGTAAAAAAACAACTGCTGTGAACCAAATAGAGACCCATTTTTCATCACCGAAATTACGGAGGTAAAATAACGTACTGCCAACGCTTGGTATCTCTTCCATTAGCGGGTGAGAGACAGAGCCCGCAAAAAAGATCGGGAATTAGCGGCTACGACTTCTCTGGGCCTCAGTTACCTCGTCGTGTAAAATGGGGATTGAGACTGCGAGCCCCTGGTGCTCTGCACACAGTAAGCGCGCAATAAATACGATTGAATGAATGAATGAATGAATGAGAGGGACTGTGTCAACACGATTTCTCTGTATCCATCCCAGAGCTCAGTACAGTGACTGGCACATAGTAAGCGCCAAACAAATACCACAATTATTATTACATAGGAGGAGTCAGTGAAGCCAAGTTTAGATAAGCAGATAAATTAGTGAAGCCAAGTTTAGGGAAGCAGCGTAGCTTAGTGGAAAGAGCCTGGGCTTGGGAGTTAGAGGACACGGGTTCTAGTCCCGGCTCTGCCACTTGTCAGCTGTGGGACCTTGGCAAGTCGCTTAACTTCTCTGTGCTTCAGTTACCTCATCTGTAAAATGGGGATTAAAACTGTGAGCCCCACGTGGGACAACCTGATTACCTTGTATCTACCCTAGTGCTTAGAACAGTGCTCGGCACATAGTAAGCACTTAATAAATAGCATAATTATTATTATAAGTGCTTAGTACAGTGCTCTGCACACAGTAAGCGCTCGATAAATATGACTGAATGAATAAAGTTTGGCGGAGAAGGGGATAGTCCACGGTGTCCAAAGCAGCTGAGAGGGTGAAGGAGGATTGGGATGGAGCAGAGGCCGTTGGGAGTTAGCAAGAAAGAGATCACTCGTGATCTTGGAGTGGACGGTTTCTGTGGAGAGAAAGGGGCGGAAGCCAAACTGAAGGGGGGTCAAGGAGACAATTGGAGGAGAGGAAAGGGGAGGCAGCGGGTGTAATAATAATAATGATAATGGTATTTGTTAAGCGCTTACTATGTGCCAAGCGCCGTTCTGAATGCAGGAGTAGACACCACATAATCAGGTTGTCCCACCCGGGGCTCACACTCTTAATCCTCATTTTACAGATGAGGCACAGAGAAGTGAAATGGTTTGCCCAAGGTCACACAGCAGATGAGTGGCGGAGACGGGATTAGAACCCATAACCTCTGACTCCCAAGCCCGGGCTCTTTCCACTTAGCCTCGCTATAGACAACTCACCCAGGGAGTTTGCAGATGAATGGTAGAAGGGAAAAAATATCCGACTGGTTCTGCCCTGCATTCCATTCACCTCCAGAAAAATTAACTAATTCCACTGGGATGCTTGGGGTTTCAGAAGGTAGGTATCCCAAAGTGGGTAGTTACACCACCAACCCCAAATTGGGCCCCATATTTTGGAGGAGAGCAGTAACCCAACTGTAGATGGGACGCAGTCTGAATGAATGCTCCACCTGGCTGAAGGAATATTTTAAAAGTAAATTAGTACCGTGCTCTGCACACAGTAAGCGCTCAATAAACACGGCTGAATGAATGAAATAACATTGGTCTGGAAATCAGAACAGAGTTCTAATCCACATTCTGTCCCTTTTACCTGCTGCATGACCTTGAGCAAGTCATGGAAATCACAGTTTCTTCAGCGGTAAAAAGGGGTTAGACGCCAGTTCTCTTTACCTCCAGAACTGTCAGGTCTGAGACCCGGGACCGTGACTGATTTATTTACCTTAAACCTACCCCAATAAACTGCAGAAATAACAGCAGAAGCCTTAGGCACAAACGCAAACCTCCTCTTATGTCATTCAATCTCAAGAGGAGTAGTTAATAAATAATAATAATGATGACGGCATTTAAGTACTTACTATGTGTCAAGCACAGTTCTAAGCACTGGGGTAATAATGACAATTACTATTATGGTATTTGTTAAGTGCTTACTATGTGCCAAGCACTGTTCATTCAATAGTATTTATTGAGCGCTTACTATGTGCAGAGCACTGTACTAAGCCCTTGGGCGTGGCTCAGTGGAAAGAGCATGGGCTTTGGAGTCAGGGCTCCTGAGTTCGAATCCCAGCTCTGCCACTTGTCAGCTGTGTGACTGTGGGCAAGTCACTTCACTTCTCTGGGCCTCAGTTCCCTCATCTGTAAAATGGGGATTAAGACTGTGAGCCCCACATGGGACAACCTGATTCCCCTGTGTCTACCCCAGCGCTTAGAACAGTGCTCGGCACATAGTAAGCGCTTAACAAATACCAACATTATTATTAACATTATTATTACAATTTGGCAACAGATAGAGACAATCCCTGCTCATCGATGGGCTTACAGTCTACTGTTCTAAGCGCTGAGGTTGATACAGGGTAATCAGGTCGTCCCACGTGGAGCTCACACCCCCTTCTAGACTGTGAACCCATTGTTGGGCAGGGATTGTCTCTAATTGTTACCGAATTGTACTTTCCAAGTGCTTAGTACAGTGCTCTGCACACAGTAAGCGCTCAATAAATATGAATGAATCCCCATTTTCCAGGTGAGGTAACTGAGGTCCAGAGAAGTTAAGTGACTTGCCCAAGGTCACCCAGCAGACAAGTGGCGGGGCCGGGATTAGAACCCATGTCCTCTGACTCCCAAGCCTGGGCTCTTTCCTCTAAGCCACGCTCAGGTTGGACGCATGGGCCTCACAGTCTTAATCCCCATTTTACAGATGAGGTACCTGAGGCCCAGAGGAGTGAATTGATTTGCCAAGGTCACGCAGCAGACAAGTGGAGAAGCCGGGATTAGAAACCTCCGCCCTTCTGGCTCCCAGGTTGTGCCTTTCTTCTGTGGGTTCCACAAAGGACTGGCATATTTTGCATTACACCACATTAATCAGACAAAATCCTTCAAGGGGATCCAATGAATCAGCAGTTGAGTGGGGTTCCTGATCGACTGTGAGGCAAAGCAGCATAGTGCAGTGGGTAGAGCCCGGGCCTGGGAGTCAGAAGGTCATGGGTACTAATCCCGGCCCCGTCACTTGTCTGCTGTGTGACTTGGGCGAGTCACTTCAGTTCTCTGGGCCTCAGTGACCTCATTTGGAAAACAGGGATTTGAGACTGTAAGCCCCACGTGGGCCGGGGACTGCGTCTGGCCCGATTTCCTTGGATGATGATGACGATGGTATTTGTTAAGCGCTATGTGCCAAGCACTGTCTTAAACACTGGGGTAGATACAAGGTAATCAGGTTGCCCCACTTGGGGCTCATAGTCTTAATCCCCATTTTACAGATGAGGCAACTGAGGCACAGAGAAGTGAAGTGACCTGCCCAGGATGACACAGCCGGCAGAGCCGGAATTAGAACCGATGACCTTCAGTCTCCCAGGCTCGTGATCTGCCCGTTACGCCATGTTACTCCCCCACATCCGACCCCAGTCACCTCCTCCTCTCTGCCCCTTCCGCCAATCTGGGCCCTGGAGAGCCGGTGTGACTGTGGGCTCGAAGGGGCAGGGAAGGAACTTATCGGAGGAAGCAGCTCACGTCGGCAGGAACCGTCATTCATTCGATCGCATTTATTGAGCGCTTACTGTGTGCAGAGCACTGTACTAAGCGCATGGAAAGTAAAATTCAGCAACAGAGACAATCCCTGCCCAACAACCGGCTCACAGTCTAGAAAGGGAGGCGCTAGACATTAAAGCAAGTCAAACGGGCATCAAAATCATCAATATGAAGAGAATTATAGCTATATACACATCATTAATAAAATAAATAGAATAATATGTACATATATACACAAATGCTGTGAGGGGGGGAAGGGTTAGAGCAGAGGAAAAGGGGGGTTTCTCCCTCTCTGTAGAAAACCCAGCTCGTAAATGGGCCGTAAATTTACCCCTTCAACTGGATGATCAGATGGGGAGCCCAGGGACGGCCGCCATCTGATCGGATGTAGTTTAGACAGTTCGCGCCTGCACTGCGTACCCGTTCTCTGCATGCAAATGTCAGAACATTACTTTTATATTGTACACAAATTAACGTTCCGCTAAAAATTCTTGTTTAGCATCACTCCTTGGGCCAAAACATTCCTAAATATTATGTAACACTAATTCTCGTATACTACTGGAATCGTGGTCAAAAATACACACGGGACACGGTACTATAAAGGAACAAACTACTCTCGTCAAGTTTTTGGGGGTAAGGCTGGGTTTTTGTTGGGGTTTGTATTTTTTGGAATCCCACTCTTCCAATTTAGTCTTTGCTCTGAATTTATGTGAATGTCTCTGACAGGAACAGGCCAGGTGATAACCAACGGAGTCCAGTGGGAACCTGCATAAGTGACTACAAACTATAGTGACAGATACTTTCACTCAATATCTTCACAATTAAAGCTTGGGATCTCTGTCTACTTAGAGAAGCTCTCCCAAAGGAAGGTTTTTTGCCACCCACTATCGCACTGTAACTCACTTACAATCAATCTCTCAATCTCTCTCTCCTCCATCTACATATACACTGGGTGTGTATATACGTACACATATATACATACCATATCACAAATCCATTAATCACATTTCACACCTTTAGACCCTTCTTCTCTTTCTACTTTCACGGGAGACCCGAGAACTGAACCAAGGACTCACCTGCTATTAGCTGGTAATTTGCTCCCCTATTCTTGTGTCATAAGAATTGGACACTAAATACAGTTCTTACTATATTCAATGGCAGGTTCTCCGCTGAGTACTGTACCATGGGGCCTCTAAGGGGGATGGCTTCTCTATTTTTCTTTCCTGAGAGTCAAACTCAATTTCATTCATGCTTCATAGAGTGATAAGTTGGGAATTTCTGAGGGTTTGAGTAGAAAGATAGAGCAGCTTTGTGTCAGGTGCAAGGTAATTATTTGCTGGGGTTTCTGTGCTATTTGCTTTTATTTCCTGTGATTTCATTACCAGCTAATGAGTTTTTCCCTTAATTCAGAAACAATAGCCAGGCCACTGGAAGTTAGATTTTTCTACCATGGACTCAACCAGCTGTTGCTGCTCCATAAACTTTATGGAGAAGTGAATTAAACTGCTAAAAACTTTCTCTTCCTAATTCAATTCCAAATGAAACCACGGGGAAAAAAAAATCCAAACCACGATGATGTTTCCCTTGTAGCTATTTTGACTCACAACAAAGCTCCCAGGGTCCGATCTGCAGGTGCTAACTAAAACCCTGGAAGGGAATTTGATTCGGAGCTGCTTTGCCATAAGGAGAGCTTGAGTTTTCCCTAAGAAAGAAGAGTTTTTTGAGTCAATAACCCACCAGAAATATTCACACCCGTTTATTCCTCAGGGAAAGGACCTATCTTCTCCTGGTGTAGGTTAATAGGATTGTTGTACATTGTTTCACTCCTAAACAAGTATTAAGTTTGGCAACGAAGAGTTTATTCACATCCGTAGCCAACGGTTTGTTTACGAGACCGTCGGTCAAAACTGTCCTATATTTTCCTTTCTATAGGATTTTACCTAGATCTGCGGAGATCCGGTTTGCTATTACTTCACAGGTGACCGGTACCGGGGAGACGTAAGGAAACGAATAAGAAATTAATTCTGTTTGCTGAATTTCTGATCAAAGGGGTAGGCAGAAGGGCAAACTCTCGGATGCAGTTAATATGTGACAACCCCCTCTTCAAACTAATGAGCCCGCAGTAAAATGTTGCAAATAAAGGCCTCTGTTCCAAACGCTGATACCTTTCAGGCTTGATGGCGTTGATACTGCCAAATTTTCATGAATTCATTTAATAGTAATGGACCTCCTAAAGCCAAACTGCAGTTTGGTTTAACAATACTGTAGCTGATTATGCCTTATCACAATCATTCAGCTACATTATAACTCACACCTACAGGAATCCATCGGTACACACTCATCCACACATGCATGTGCCTTTTAATTAAGAACACACTGCAGCACCACGCTTGAAATACTATAGTTATAGGCAGGGAACGTGTGTGCTAATTCTGTTATATTGTACTCTCCCAAGTGCTTAGTACAGTGCTCTGCGCGTAGCAGGGGCTCAATAAGTACAACCGACTGCCTGATGGTCAACATTTCCACTGCACATATATACTTTTTTGTACACATTCAGGCATTTCAAAATGCAAGGTGCTGCTTACAGAATATCTTAGAGGCTTCACTGGTTTCTACATATCTATTTAGTTTTGCGTGGATACTTTCTGTGATTAATCTGGGTTGCTGAAGGATTCAGATTCTTTTTTGTGATATACGGCACGGCTTCCTGTCCGTCTTTTTTTCCCTCCCCTCACGTATTCTGAATACATACATATTCATAATTCACGGTACAAATATTCCCGCTTGCCACGGCCTTGACAACGGGCAGAACGGTAACGGTTGCGATTCAGACTCATATCTCAGACAACTACGACCGAGCAACCTTAACAAGAAAATGATTTGTCAGTTCTCTCGCCGGCGAGCCCACAGAATTTGGCTTCACGTGTGAATTCGGCCAAAGGCTAATTTTCTTCCCTAGGGAATCCGGTTAACCAAACCAAAAAAATTCCCCGTACACTAACGGGCTATTCGAAAACAACCTGTGCCGGTCAAGAAGGAGGCGGAATGGGATCCCAGTTAAAAATAAGCCAGAAAGGGAACCCGATCCTCTCTGACAGATCGGACTTCTGCTTTCCAGAACACTCACAGGCTCGAGGGGTTATGAATCCTCTAACTAAAAGAATGGCAGGGTTTGATATTCATGATTTACAGCTTTCTCACAGTTGGGCGGGAGGGGTGTCGACCCCGAACCAACAGAAAAGTTGGCTTTTTTGGAATCGCGTCTTTGCTGTAGAGGGTGTTCGCTTCGACCAGTAGGGAGAGCTGCAGTGTGCGGCTTTTACCAAGCTAAAGAGAGAAAATTCCTCCCACCCCCCGTTTCTTTTCCCCTTCTTCCTCTGAAAACTGCTCTGAGAGTTTAACTCTTTTGGAGTCACTTGTTAGAGGGGGAGGTTCGGCATTATTAAGCTGGACAGCTGGTAGCGACAAATATAAACCAGACAATAGAGCAAAATGGGCACACTTCATAAAGCAAATCACTATCTGTCAGCAGGACATTCCAGCCCGGCTCTGAATCGCACAGATCCCATAGCTGCTGTTGGCCAACTTCAGCCCCGACAAAATCAGAACCCGTCAAGGATCAGAATATTATACCAGACCTCTACAGAGTTCAAATATATGGCCGACCGATGCGATTTGGGTGCGGAAATCTGACGGGTAAGCGTGGAGACGATGACAGCGTGTTGACAAACACTGTTAATCGACATCTATTTCATGTTACCTATGGGTGGGAAAGAGTTGCACGTGACAACTGGGCAAAAACAGCAAGCTCTACCTGGAACTGTTTCATAGGTTGGATTCTTTCTGGTTTCTCATCTCCCTTTCCACCTCTCCTCAATTCACAGTCATCAAGAAGCCATTTCTTGCTGGGAAGATGATCAAACTATTCTTTCGGAATAGTTCGTGATTCCTGGGAAAAATTCAGCTTAAGATACAGCACCTCGTAAATTATCATCCCTGTTGAAAACCTAAAAGACTGGGATACAATCCTGCAAATAGGCTGCTCGTATTTCAGTCAGGGGACCTAAATCTAGTTACAAATTCACTTAAAATTAGTACTGCAACAGACAGATAGCCCGAAACTTCTCATGATTGATCTGAGGCTGTATTTTACTTTTTCAAAAAAGTTTCTCACAGTTCTTAGAATACAAATTCGCTCATCAAATAACATCAAACCACAGTTATCTGAAATTTGATTTCTGCAGGTCCACTTGTCCCCGCAAACTCATTTATTCTGTAATATGGCTTCCTGGGAGATCCAGAATCTTGAAATGCTTTTCTGGGAATTCAGGCGATTAAGACTCGGCTATTCAAACTATACACAACAAAAACTCTTCTCCATATCGCAGCGTGGCTCAGTGGAAAGAGCCCGGGCTTGGGAGTCAGAGGTCAAGGGTTCGAATCCCGGCTCGGTCACTTGTCAGCTGTGTGACTTTGGGCAAGTCACTTAACTTCTCTGTGCCTCAGTTACCTCATCTGTAAAATGAGGATTAAGACTATAAGCCCCACATGGGACAACCTGATCACCTTGTATCCCCCTAGCGCTTAGAACAGTGCTTGGCACATAGTAAGCGTTTAACACATACTATCATTATTATTATTATATGAAAACATCAAGTCTTTCTTCCCACATAAATATTACGTTCACAAAAGAGAACATCTCTGGACTGTGAGCTCGTCGAGGGCAGGAATGTGTCTGTTCTTATATTGCACTCCCCCAAGTGCTTTGTACAGTTCTTTGCACACAGTAAGCCCTCAATAAATACGGTTGAATGAATGAATGATTTTGCAACTTTCCCAGAAAAATCTCTATTCTATCTGTTTCATCCCTTTTATGACTTCCTAAGACCAAACCAATTTCTTTCACTAACAATGAAACCTGACTCCCTCAAGAGTTTCAATCTATCTTAGCTGCATAATTCCTTCTCTTCTCTTCACCTTTCCGAGTCTGGGCTCACGCTCACCCCACCCCCCCAAACTCCTCTGCCCTTTTGGAAAAACTGCAAGACCTTGCCAGATTCTGGAATAAACACTCTGAAAGTCCCACGGATTCAAGGATTTGTTACCCTCGCATTATATCGGGTCTCTTAACAGTTCCTGGAAATCTGAAGTTGAAACAGAGGTACCGAATGACCGGCACAAGTCATCTCCCTAAAGAAGGGGAAGGAGTCCTAGCCTTCCAGCGGATGTGAGTATTGTAAAAAATTTTACAGACGCTAGTTAAAAATGAAAATGAAATGATGGCTTTGATTGGATTGTTGATTTCGGATGAGGATGTTATTGATGCAGAGCAGAGGTGATTATAATATTAACGGGGCTGTAGATTCATAGGACGCAGATGGGCATAAAGAAAAAGTAGTTTGCCTTGCCAGTGACGAGCCCATCATCTCCTCCAGGGATTACTGATGCTGGTGAACATTTAGTATAACTGAGGAAAAAGACTCACACTAGTTCATGAAAGAAAGATGAAAAAGATCTAACACGTAGGTGCTCAGGAAGTCTAAACATCCAACCGTGCAAAAGGGAATTCTTTTGATTTAGTGGGTAGGGTACAGATTTAATCGTTGAAAATGTGGCTAAACCATTACACTCAGAAGTTAACTCTCTCCGTGTCCATTCCCGATTTATTTTTTTAATTAGCCAAAACAGGAGGACTTTACCCATTATTTTGTGGTTTAAAGAATAATTTTCTTTTCAAAAACTCCAGCAGCTCATTTCCTGGAGACAACAGAAGTAAATAAGCTTTCACATGACTGCTGCTTTGGTCATCTTAGGTAAGCCTACTAAACAGGTTTCTCGGAGAAGTGTGCGTTAATAAGATAGATTATGAAAAAATTAATGGTCTTACTGAAACTGTTCATCAAATTATTTGGACTACAACATCAAAATTCACTTCTAGATGACCTGACCGAATCAAAGACTGCTACTTTACGCCCCGGGCTTGTTGAAGGTTTCTAATTCAAGTTCAGCTCAGCTTTGCTCACCCTGTACCTTCAGGGCACGGTTCAGAAATTCATTAGAAGTTGACTAAATATCAAGATGCACAGTTCAGACACTCCATACTTCACTGCAAAACTTCAGGGTAGTTAATGATTCTCGGGAAAACAATAAACAAGAAAAATAGTTCACCTTCTTCGTTCGGCATCGGCTTCGCTTCCAAGAAAGCTAAGGATTCAGCAAATGAACCTCGGCAGGTCTGTTCATTTCTCTAGGCCCCAGTTTCCCCATCGATTAAATTGGGGCACTAGAACAATGCTGCTTGGGTCCTTTCGGGGCAGTTTTGTATACTTCGGTTGTTGCATGGAAAACTTTGAGATTGCCACGAACGGACTCATTCCTTGTTACCGTGGGTTTACATGAGCTAAATATAGTACTCTTTTAAGCTCGTTTCATCGAACACCCCTTGTTATATCCACAACTGTGAGGGCTCGATTAACAACAACAGTGAATGATACTGGTTTAAATTATCATCCACAAGACTCCCAACACTCAAGAAACCCGTACGTACCAACTGAAACCTTAACGCACTTAGACCAAATATTTCTGCCGATAAACACGAAATCCGGTGAAGTTCTCCTGAAAGAAACTCACTAATGTGTCAGATAATGTTATAATTCCTTTATTGCGACGCTAAAAAAACTACGACGCCAGGCAAAGGTAATCGGGAGTCAGGAACTTCTAAATGCTAATTATCTTTCTAGGTATGCAAGTCAATTTACTTCTTGGGACTTCAATATCCCACACTAAAAAATGGGAACAGTAGCTGGGTGCTTTAAAAATTAAGACAACATATCAACCCTCCCTGAAGAAGCACCTTATGTTCAGGTATTAAAAAATCACTAGTCTACAGTAAGGAAGCAAGAAGTCTACATATATTTGAAAAGGCTAACCCAGTCGGGATTTAACTGAAGAAATATTTAGAATATATCCTCTACAAATTGTAGCAGGCTCAAGTATAAAAAAAAAATATTGTGTAGAAAGCAAGACCACAAAAAGCAGCTGTCAAGATGGTTAATGCTCAAAACCTCCACTCCTTAAAGGTGGAAAAGGTAGGGGCAAGACCACCTTGCTCTTGTATACATTTCTCTCCATTTCTCTCAAATGATTAACTCCCCAAAATGCATAAATACTGTGTTTCTAAAATAAAAAATAAAAAGGAAGAAAACACTCTAGATGTCTCTCTTAAAAGCTCAGTGGGTTACCACATCTCAGGTTTGAAACCAACATTTGTGTTTATAAAATATTGGCATTCCAGAGATGGTGATAGAACAGATACTTAACAATAAATTATAAATATTGTAAATTCAGACTTTTCCTTAACGTCTGCAAACACATCATAAATCTAGGCTGGGTTACCACATATAAATCCTGCTTACAACTGTGCTAAAGCCTTCTGGCACCAATGCAAAGAGTGTTTTTATAAATAAAACTTAGTCAAATCAGCGTGCACTCCATTAATTCCAAAACACTCCTCTTCAACTTCAAAGAGAATCCTTTCTTCTTCTCTTTTGCTGTAAAGATGATATTTTTGCTGCTTTAATGATTTGCTTCTTGTAGCTGTCATAACTACATGTACCAAGCCCGTGACAGCGCAAGAGGAGAAGTGACATCAAGGCTTCGATTCAGTATGCTTGGGGCTCCGTACCAAAATAACTTTACAAATCTAATCTTTGAAGCTGCGACCGATGAAGATTCTGTAAATGAATCCTCCGAATGCACACCTCACACATCTAACCGTGGTCTCATAAGAGCCAACACACCGACTGATTCAGAAGGAAATACGTCGGTGTGGCATAAAAAGGCAGCGCCAAGACGGGTGAAAATTACGAAGCTCTTCGATTACCGATTATAAAACGAGTGCAAATTAATGCTGTAAATGTCCAACTACTTAAAACACTCTACTTTGAAAGGTTATCTACTAAAAAAAAACAGAATAAAAAAAAATTTCTTAAGCCCCTACTGTTTTGCACATCCAATTATTTTTTTATTACTCGGTAAATACTTTTATGTGTGTCTTCTCCATCCATGTACAAGCTCCTTATTGACAGGGAACTTGCCTGTTTTGCACTTCCCAAGCCCTCAGTACAGTACATTGCACCCAATGGGCACTCAGTAAAAGCTTCTACAACTTGTCTGCTGTGTGACTCTGGGCAAGTCACTTAACTCCTCTGGACCTCAGTTACCTCATTCGAAAAAGGTGATTAAGACTGTGAGCCCCGTGTGGGACAGGGACTCTGTCCAACCTGATTTTCTTGAATCCACCCCAGCGCTCAGTTTAGTGCCTGGCACCTATTAAGCACTTAACAAATACGACAATTGTTATTATTATGACTACTATGAGTAATCAATAAACTACTGGTATTATCCCTTCTCCTACTCAATCATATTTATTGAGTGCTGACTATGTGAAAAGCACTGCCCTGAGCGCTTGGGAGACTACAACATGATAATAATAACAACGTTGGTATTTGTTAAGCACTTACTATGTGCAGAGCACTGTTCTAAGCGCTGGGGAAGATGCAGGGTGATCAGGTTGTCCCATGTGGGGCTCACAGTCTTCATCCTCATTTTACAGATGAGGTCACTGAGGTGCAGAGAAGAGAAGTGACTTGCCCCCAGTGACACAGCTGACAAGTGGCAGAGTCGGCATTCGAACCCATGACCTCTGACTCCCAAGCCCGGGCTCTTGCCACTGAGCCACGCTGAGTTGGTAGACATGTTCCCTGCCTACAGTGGACTTACAGTCTAACAGGGCTTACAGTCTAGATCCTTGAAAGCATCTGACTATGAGTTCCAGAGAACTGAACTTCCCAAGCTCTGTGGCGGAGGGCCACGTTAAATGTATTTTTAAAAAGAAAAACGATCGGGTTTTAATAGGGAAGCAGCACAACTTAGTGGAGAGACCACGGCCCTGGGAGTCAGAAGGTCCCGGGTTCTAATCCCGGCTCTGCCACTTGTCTGCTGTGTGGCCTTTGGCAAGTCACTTCACTTCTCTGGGCCTCAATTCCCTCATCTCTAAAATGGGGGTTAAGACTGCAAGCCCCATGTGGGACAGAGACTGTGTCCCGGCTCAAAGTAGGTGCTTAATAAATGCCACTGTTAGTCTTATTTTTATCATCGCCTTTAATTTAATTACCTAATTGCTTCCGGCGTCACTCGGCGAGAGCGAGGGAACTCGAATTTCGAATTTGGTTTCTCTTTGGCTTCAGTCTCAGAATCTCTGCCCTGGCCTAATGAGACTGTTGGAATGGCCACCCCAACGGAAAATTCAAATCTCAATGATAAATGGTTTTCTTGGAAATTTTCCATTCGGCCCTTGTTCCAAAAGTCATTAGGTCGTCTCGGAGCCGACGTCTGTGAGCCTCAGTAGCCCGAGGGAATACCGGATTATATAACTGTGGGTTAAACTTCTCATTCAAATTGAATTTACCCACAGCATGATTTCTTGTAAATGCTTCATCCGGCCTAATTTATTTTCGGCTCTGAATCTCTAGGTTCATGCCAATTCGCTTGAAAACGTTCAGACTGTACTCTCGTTGCGGGCAGGCAACGTGACTACCAACTCCGCTATACTGTAGTCTCCCGAGCGCTCAGTACGGTGATCTGCAGGCGGTAAGTGCTCAATCGATACGAGCGATCGATCGGGAGGAGGTGGGATTGGGAGGAGAAATGCTTATTTGGCAGTACGTCGGGCACTGGGTATTTTGTTACATCACTGAAATTTGGGCCGATAAAACTAATTGAACATTCTGAAGATATTTAACGCCATTTCACCGAGCGGAAAACTGAGGCCCAGGAACGTGGAGTAGGTTTCCCGAAGCTATCGGGAATCAGCGGTGGCTCTGAGCAGAGAATTGGCAACCTTACTCTCGGCCATCTGTTCTAATAGGAAATGACACTCCTGTGCTATATTTAATAAACCGAAATGGTAAAAATGGCATGGCAGAGATTCTAATGCATATGCCTTCATAATTGAAAATTCAGCATTTATCAGAGACAAACGCTTTAAGGATACAGGGTCTGGGTTTTCAGATAAAGCCCGTGTAAAGTTGTGAAAAGCTTCCCCGTGGTCATTCTTCAACTACATTGGGGACGAATTAAAGCCGCTTCCATGTACGGCACTTCTGCGAACCGGAGACGACTCCACAAATTCTCGAGCAAAATGTCCTCATTTCCGGTCAGTGGGAAAAACCCAAATGAGACAAATCAGGGCAGAGGAGGGCCACTGGCCTATCCCTACAACGGAACACCGGGACTGGTCTGAGCTAGTATTTTTTCATGGCATTTATTAATAATGTTGGTATTTGTTAAGCGCTTACCATGTGCAGAGCACTGTTCTAAGCGCTGGGGTAGATACAGGGTAATCTGGTTGTCCCACGTGAGGTTCACAGTCTTCATCCCCATTTTCCAGATGAGGTATCTGAGGCACAGAGAAGTTAAGTGACTTGCCCACAGTCACACAGCTGGCAAGTGGTAGAGCCGGGATTCGAACCCATGACCTCCGATTCCCAAACCCGTGCTCTTTCCACTGAGCCACGCTGCTTCTTACTACGCGCCAGACCCCGAACAAAACGCTGGGGTAGATGCGAGTCGGACGCGGCCCCTGTCCCACAAAGGGCTCACAGTCTTAATCCCCGTTTTTCAGTTGCGGAAACCGAGGTGCCGAGAAGTGACTCGCTCAAGGTCACACAGCAGTGAGTGGCGGAGCGGGGATTAGATTCCCAGGTCTTTTCCTCTGGGCAACGCTGCTTCTCTGTCGCTTCTACTTCTTCTAGTAGGCAAGGATTAGACTAGGGGACAACCGGCCCAAGGACGTTCCTTTTGGCCCGCCTGCCCTCTAGGCGGAGAGAGGACCAGAAGTGGGGAAGAGTGGAAGCAACATCTCCTCCAAGAAGCCTTCCTTGATTAAGCCCTCATTCCTTCTCCCACTCTCTTCTGCATCACCCCAATTTCCTCCCTTTATTGACCCCTCCTTTAGCCCCGCAGCACTTCCGTACACGTCGGGAACGTATTTACCTAGCTTAATGTCTTTCTCCCCTTACCCAAAGTCACACAACTGACAAGTGGCGGAGCTGGGATCAGAGCCCACGTAAGCGCCGGGGGGGATACAAGCTAATCCGGTGGGGCCCAGTTCATGTCTGGCATGGGGCTCACAGTTTACATCCGCATTTTACGGATGAGGTAACTGAGATGCAGAGAAATTAAGTGACTCGCCCAAGGGTCGTGGGTTCGAATCCCGGCTCTGCCACTTGCCAGCTGTGTGACAGTGGGCAAGTCACCTCATCTGTCAAATAGGGTTGACGACTGTGAGTCTCACGTGGGACAACCTGATTACTCTGTATCTGCCCCAGCGCTTAGAACAGTGCTCTGCACATACTAAGCGCTTAACAAATACCAACATTATTATTATTACTAGGTGGCAGAGGCAGGATTAGAATCCAGGTTCTTCTGACTCCCAGGCCCGGGATCCATCCATGAGCCCACACTGTTTCTCTGCCTCCTCTCCCCGTTCCCCCCCTTCCAGAAGATAATAATAATGAGTGATATTAGTTAACTGCTTACTATGCTTGCTGGAGAAGCAGCGTGGCTTAGTGGAAAGAGCCCGGGCTTGGGAGGCAGAGGGTGTGGGTTCTAATCCTGCTTCTGCCACTTATGAGCTGTGTGATGTTTGGCAAGTCACTTCACTTCTCTGTGCCTCAGTTACCTCGTCTGTAAAATCTGATTAAGACCGTGAGCCCAACATGAGACATCCTGATCTCCTTCTAGCGTCCCCAGTGCTTAGAACAGTGCTTGGCACAGAGTAGCGCTTAACAAATACCATTATTATTATTATTATGTTCCGAGAGCTGTAGTCAGAGCTGGGGTAGATAAAAGCTAATTGGGTTTGGATGCAGTCCAAATGACATGAACATGATCGTATCTGTTAGACGCTTACTATGTGCCAAGCACTGTTCTAAGCCCTGGGGTAAATACAAGGTCATCAGATTGCCCCACATGGGGCGCACAGTCTCAGGCCCCATTTTACAGATGAGGTGACTGAGGCCCAGAGAAGTGATTTGCCCAAGGTCACACAGCAGACAAGTGGCGAAAGCGGGATTAGAACCCACCACCTCTGAGTCCCAAGCCCGTGCTTTGGAACAGTTCCTGACACTTTTCTCTCTCCCCGCTCCCCTTCCCCAGCCCCACGGCATTTATGTGTATACCTGCAATTGTATTTATTCGTATTGATGGCCGTCTCCCCTCTCTGGACTGTGAGCTCACCGTGGGCAGGGAATGTCACTGTCTACTGTATTGTACTTTCCCAAGCGCCGTGTACAGTGCTCTGCACGCAGTAGGTGCTTAATAAGTACGACTGAATGAACGAATGAATATCAAGTGGCCTTCCCCCATGGGTAATATTTCCACTTCGGTCCTCTCACGTTCGTTTCTCATCCCTGGCTCGATGCTGTCCTCTTCCTCTTCCTCCCAGCTGCTCTCTTTCCTCCGTCTCTCTTCCTCCGCCCTCCTCCCTTCCTATTCGTTTGGAAGTTCTCTTGCAGTACCACACGTCGTCGGCAGCTAAAAGCAGCAGCATGGCTTAGAGCACGGACCTGGGATTCGAAAGGTCACGGGTTCCGATCCCACCTCTGCCGCATGCCTGCTTCGGCCACTTATCAGCTGTGTGACGTTTGGCAAGTCACTTCACTTCTCTGTGCCTCGGTTACCTCATCTGTAAAATCTGATTAAGACTGTGAGCCCAACACGAGACATCCTGATTTCCTTGTATCTCCCCCAGTGCTTAGTACAGTGCTTGGCACGGAGTAAGCGCCTTACTCTAAGAGTGCGGGACCTTGGCAAATCACTTCCCTTCTCCGTGCCTCAGTTACCTCACCTGTGATATGCGGATTGAGACCGGGAGCCCCACGTGGGACAGGGACTGGGTCCCACCCGATTTACTTGTATCCACCCCAGCGCTTAGAGCAGTGCTTGGCACGTAGTAAGTGCTTAACAAATTCCATCATCATTATTATTATTAGCCCGTGGCCATTCCCTCAGACCACTGGTTTCTGACGCACTCCACCCGATTTACCTGTATCCACCCCAGCGCTCAGAACAGTGCTTGGCACGTAGTAAGCGCTTAACAAATTCCATCATTATTATTATTATTATTATTATTAGCCCGTGGCCATTCCCTCAGACCACTGGTTTCTGACGCACTCCACCCGATTTACCTGTATCCACCCCAGCGCTCAGAACAGTGCTTGGCACGTAGTAAGCGCTTAACAAATTCCATCATTATTATTATTATTATTATTAGCCCGTGGCCATTCCCTCAGACCACTGGTTTCTGACGCACTCCACCCGATTTACCTGTATCCACCCCAGCGCTTAGAACAGTGCTTGGCACATAGTAAGCGCTTAACAAATTCCATCATTATTATTATTAGCCCGTGGCCATTCCCTCAGACCACTGGCTTCTGACGCACTCCACCCGAATGACCTGTATCCACCCCAGCGCTTAGAACAGTGCTGGGCACGTAGTAAGCGCTTAACAAATTCCATCATTATTATCATTATTAGCCCGTGGCCACGCCCTCAGACCACTGGTTTCTGATGCACTGAATCGGCCGAAGACACCTCAACGCCTGGGAATTGCTAGAGAAGCAGCAGGACCTAGTGGAAAGAGCACGGGCCTGGGAGCCAGAGGTCGGGGGTTCTAATCCCGCCTCTGCCACGTGCCTGCCGGGTGACTTTGGGCAAGTCGCTTGGCTTCTCTGTGCCTCAGTTACCTCATCTCTAAAATGGGGATCAAGACTGAGAGCCCCGAGGGAACTGGGCTGAGTCCAACCTGATGACCTCGTAACTCCCCCAGCGCTTAGAACAGTGCCCGGCACATAACGAGCGCTTAACAGATACCGCAGTTATCACGTTGGACGGCAACCGGGCAGGGGAGGTAGAGGCCACGACCACAGTAAGGGACCTCGGAAAACGACGGATTTCTCTACCTCGACCTTACTCCGCTTTAGCTTCCAGAGAGGGATGAGACTAATGGTATATATACAAAGCAGCCCCTCCGAAGCATTTGGCTTTCCAAATAAAATCTTCCCGGTTTGACCCCTGGTTGCTCTCCCTACTCTGTTTCTCTAAGGAAGTCTGAAATACACCAGTTGCGTTAAAGGCACGGGACTCCATTCTGCAGTCGAGCCGAGTAATCGGCGTTTACTGGGTAGAGAGAGCTGGTGTCTCCTGCTCTTTGTCTCCCATAACTGGTGTATTTCAGCCGTCCGCTCCCGCCGTCGGCTACGTTTTCTATCCCGATGATTTTCTCTTCCTGACGTCTTATTAGTACCAGATCTCCCACACCGGTCAAACATTTCTCCTTCAGCCATGAATTCCAACGAACAGCTCTATTAATTTCAGCGAGCCCGCGTTACGTTCTCTCACGAAGTCTTTCCGCTCAACACCGGCTAAGTTCCGAGCCAGTCCGAAGTTCTTCGAAGGGCAAATTCCCGCTTTTGGGCTCTGGGCTTAACCGTCGCTCCGTTACGATGTCTCGTCCTCCATCTTCCCAAAAGGCGACAACGTAGGAATCCTTTAGGACCGTCAGACAAAGAAACCCAACTCGAGAATTTCCCATCACTTTTTTATTAACAACTTGACCTACAAAAGCTACAGTAAAAATGAAATCAAACAGTCCTTTTTGTTTTTAAGGTCAGTTTCTTCTATCAGCCTTTCAAATTAGCATAATCCCGAAAGAAATTAGGCCACTTTAAAAAAAAAAAAAAGAGGATTTAGGCTCCGGAAGAGTAAGGCTTTTATAAAATTTGAAAAGGTGGCCCATTGTTTGAGGATTGCGATTCTTCAAGATACCGGTTCCCGCTGTCACCACTGTGACCCTGGAAAGTGGGTACAAAGTGGAGTGGAGATTTTGCTGGCTGACAAGCTTTCCTAGACTAAAAGATTCTTTGACCCATTCTGCGAGTCTGGCGGAGATCCTCTGACTAGGTCATCGGTCGCCAGCCCCGCATCTGAATAAATTGAAGACCTCATTTAAAGAAAGTTTTCCGACAACGCAAACTTAAGTACCTAAATAGCGCAATACTGGAAAACCTTACGGAAAGAGAGCCAAAACTGAACAAAAAAAATCCCGTTTTGAACCCTTTTTATGTGTTCTCATCTTTTCTTTTTTAATTTCGTACACAGCTGTCTGCTGTACTTTCTCAAATAATGCCAGATGCTGGGTTCATCAAGCCAACGCAGGAAAACAATGGTTCGAAAGCAATTAGAAGCACCGAGGCTGCACCGAGGCTCATATTAAAATGTGATAACACCGTCCTAGTGGGAATTTCAACACTGCTGCGTTTCTGACATTTCTGTGCTGTTCGTCAGACAGGATGTGTGAAAGCGCACTGTGATCGAGAAGGTGACTGCTGAAATCTATTTCCGAGGCAAATGAAGGATTAGCTGAGTAGGAGCAACGGCAAGGTTTTCACCGTGGCCTCGGCTTCCATCTTGTTGGCGTGCTTCCGTTTTCATCACACAATTGTTCGGGAGCCAAAAGAAGAGTCTCGATTTTTTTTTTCCCCTCCCACGAAATCACCAGGCGACACTCCGCTAGCGGAAGGATCTGGAGCTGCCGTCGCCTTCCGGTGGGGGTGGAAACGGGGTTAAGGTTGATTAAACCCTTCCCTAACTCGCCTTTGCCAACGAGTTAATAATAGTCTCCGAAGAGGAGGCTGCGCTGAAGCAAATACCAGAGATTGCCACCCCGCCTCTCAACCCACCGTGACCAGAGCTCGGTTCTTTTGTGTGTGTGTAACACCTGAAGTGGTTAAATCCAACTCACCTCGGGGCTGGAATTCCCAAAGGTACCTGAAATACAAGGAAGAGAATACCAATAAGCCAACGAATTATTCTGGCAGCTCTGGTAACGATGAACGGGTGGAAAATGTAAGCCAGAGATGCTTGTGAAATTTCTCTTCGTGGCCAGAATGGCTACTCGCTAAGTCTACGGCGAGGGATACTTAAAGAAAGCTCTTCAATTTGCATAGGACTTGGTTTGTCCAAAGTACTTTCCCATTACTCACCTGAGTTTGCCGCTGGGCCTAAAGGTCACCTTGGTGGTTTGCAGATTTTCAAATTTGCACTGGGGCCTCAGTAATAATAATAATAATAATAATAAAAATGTTGATATTTGTTAAGCACTTACTATGTGCCAAGCACTGTTCTAAGCGCTGAGGTAGATACAGGGTCATCAGGTTGTCCCACGTGAGGCTCACAGTCTTCATTACCATTTTACAGATGAGGTCACTGAGGCAAAGAGAAGTTAAGTGACTCGCCCACAGTCACACAGCTGACAAGGGGCAGAGCCGGGATTCAAACCCATGACCTCTGACTCCCAAGCCCAGGCTCTCTCCACCGAGCCTCGCCGCTTCAGTACTGCTCCAAGCCCCGTCCCCGAAGCCACCTTTTCCAGAAATTGTTCCCACTGGCACCCTCATATGCTGGCCTAGGCGAGCTGGAAAAACTAGGCGCTGGGTGCCAACTATAAAAGTGGTTTCTAGGTCATGGGTTCTCATCCTGCCTCGCCCACTTGTCGCTGCGGGACCTTGGGCGAGACGCTTCACTTCTCTGTGCCTCGGTTCCCTCATCTTTAAAATGGGGATTGAGACTGCGAGCCCCACCCGGGACAGGGACCGTGTCCAACCCGATTTGCTTGTAACCAACCCGGTGCTTGCAGAACCTGTGATTTCTCCCCTCCTCGGGTCAAAACTAGGCAAGCGTTACACTTCACTTGGACCGTATTACCACTTAGATGAAACTTCTGATTTTGCTGCCCCTTAAAAATGGCACTCTTTGTGATACAGTGAGAGATGGGGATGTTGCAAAATGAAAGCTAAAATAGGAGCTGCTGGGATATAGAGAGTCCCAGAACGATGCCATCATGACTACGGTGCGTTTGACAATCCGGGAGGGCATTTGTAAAATTTTCCGTGGCCTTAAAATTTGCCGTCCTGGTCCTCGGTCTCCCGTCACACCTGTCAGTGAACAGTTGGGCAGCAGAGTGGGGCGCTCCACTAAATCCTTGTCTTTCCTGCATTCATTCATTCGATCGGATTTACTGAGCACTTACTGTGTGCAGAGTACTGTACTAAGCGCTTGGAAAGTACAATTCAGCAATAGAGACAATCCCTGTCCACAACGGGCTCACAGTGTAGAAGGGGGGAGACGGACTTCAAAACAAGGCAAGAGGCATCAACAGCATCAATATAAACAGAATTATAGATTTACACACATCAAAACACGTAAACGGGCATTAATGTAAATAAATAGAATTATTCATTCATTCAATCGTATTTATTGAGCGCTTACTATGTGCAGAGCACTGTACTAAGCGCTTGGAAAGTACAATTCAGCAATAGAGAGAGACAATCGCTGTCCACAACGGGTTCACAGTCTAGAAGGGGGGAGACGGACTTCAAAACAAGGAAAGAGGCATCAACAGCATCAATATAAACAGAATTATAGATATATACACATCAAAACAAGTAAACGGGCATTAATGTAAATAAATGGAATTATTCATTCATTCAATCGTATTAATTGAGCGCTTACTATGTGCAGAGCACTGTACTGAGCCCTTGGAATGGACAATTGGGCGACAGATAGAGACACTCCCTGCTCACAGTCTAAACAGACAGCAAAGCAAAATAGAACAAAACAAGTAGTCTGGCGAATTAAAGATATGCTACGGGGCAGGGAGAGGGGGGAAGACAAAGGGAGCAAGTCGGGGTGACGGAGAGGGGAGGGTGAGCTGAGGAAAAGGGGGGCCGTGTGCTCTTCAGGTGGAAATCTGCTGGGCGCTAGAGAAACTTGTTAGCGGTGGCTCATGTTCTTAGGGAATGATGACGAGGTGATAGATTGCATTTTCCAAAAGCAAACTGCAAAGATAAAAGGAGAGATAGACTCTCTCCTTCCGCAAGTCCACAGAAAGCACGGTTTTGCCCCCTCCCCCCTTTTTTTAATTAAGGTACCTTTTGTGGGTCTCTCTAAGGTCCTATGAGATCCTACAAATTTAAGCCCCTGATAAATTGGCTGTCTATACCACACAAGCAAGAGCTCTTACAGCTACACTGAAAAATGGGGACTTGCTAACCATCAGATATCTGCCTGGATCCGTTACCTTCAGTTCTCCCATAATGTGCGCTTTATGTGCTTCGGATAGAGAGCCGTTAGGGAATTCAGGAACCTTCTCCCAACAGCGCAGCCCCGATAATAATAATAACGATGGTATTTGTTAAGCGCTTACTAAGGGCCAGGCGCTGTTCGAAGCGCTGGGATAGATACGAGGTTGTCAGGTCGTCCCACGTGAGGCTCGCAGTCTTAATCCCCACCTGCGCCTCGGACCCCATTCCCTCTCACCTTCTTAAAACCATCGCCCCTGCCCTCCTCCCTTCCTTAACTTCTATTTTTAACCACTCAATCTCCAAGGGCTCCTTCCCCTCTGCCTTCAAACATGCCCACGTCTCCCCCATCCTAAAAAAACCCGCTCTTGACCCCACTTCCCCCTCCAGTTATCGCCCTATCTCCCTACTACCCTTCCTTTCCAAAATCCTAGAACGGGTCGTCTACGATCGATGCTTAGAATTCCTTAACTCCCATTCTCTCCTAGACCCCCTCCGATCTGGCTTCCGTCCCCTCCACTCTACCGAGACTGCTCTCTCTAAGGTCACCCGTGACCTCCTCCTTGCCAAATCCAATGGCTCCTACTCCATTCTGATCCTCCTTGACCTCTCTGCTGCCTTTGACACCGTCGACCATCCCCTCCTCCTCCGTACCTTATCTCACCTCGGCTTCACGGACTCTGTCCTCTCCCGGTTCTCCTCTCACCTCTCTGGCCGGTCATTCTCGGTCTCCTTCGCTGGAGCCTCCTCCCCCTCCCATCCTTTAACTGTCGGAGTTCCTCAAGGGTCAGTTCTTGGCCCTCTTCCGTTCTCCATTTACACTCACTCCCTCGGTGAACTCATCCGCTCTCACGGCTTTGACTACCATCTCTACGCAGATGACACGCAGATCTACATCTCCGCCCCTGTCCTCTCCCCCTCCCTTCGGGCTCGCATCTCCTCCCGCCTCCGGGACGTCTCCACCTGGATGTCGGCCCGCCACCTAAAACTCGACATGAGCGAGACTGAGCTCCTCGTCTTCCCTCCCAAACCCGGTCCTCTCCCAGACTTCTCTATCACCGTGGATGGCATGACCATCCTTCCCGTCTCTCGGGCCCGCGATCTCGGTGTCATCCTTGACTCGTCCCTCTCGCTCACCCCACGCGTCCTATCCGTTACCGAGACCTGCCGGTTTCACCTCTACAATATCGCCAAGATCCGCCCTTTCCTCTCCACCCAAACGGCTACCTTACTGTTACGGGCTCTCGTTATATCCCGGCTAGACTACTGTGTCAGCCTTCTCTCTGACCTCCCTTCCTCCTCTCTCGCCCCGCTCCGGTCTATTCTTCACTCCGCCGCCCGGCTCATCTTCCCGCAGAAACGATCTGGTCATGTCACTCCCCTTCTTAAACAACTCCAGTGGTTGCCTATCGACCTCCCCTCCGAACAAAAACTCCTCACTCTAGGCTTCGAGGCTCTCCATCACCTTGCCCCTTCCTACCTCTCCTCCCTTCTCTCTTTCTACCGCCCACCCCGCACGCTCCGCTCCTCTGCCGCCCACCTCCTCGCCGTCCCTCGGTCTCACCCATCCCGCCGTCGACCCCCGGGTCACGTCCTCCCGCGGTCCCGGAACGCCCTCCCTCCTCACCTCCGCCAAACTGATTCTCTTTCCCTCTTCAAAACCCTACTTAAAAATCACCTCCTCCAAGAGGCGTTCCCAGACCGAGCTCCTCTTCCCCGTCTACTCCCTCTGCCATCCCCCCTTTACCTCTCCGCAGCTAAAGCCTCATTTTCCCCTTTTCCCTCTGCTCCTCCACCTCTCCCTTTCCATCCCCACAGCACCGTACTCGTCCGCTCGACTGTATATATTTTCGTTACCCTATTTATTTTGTTACTGAATTGTACATCGCCTCGATTCTATTTAGTCGCCATCGGTTTTTACGAGATGTTCTTCCCCTCGACTCTGTTTATCGCCATCGTTCTCGTCCGTCCGTCTCCCCCGATTAGACCGTAAGCCCGTCAGACGGCGGGGACCGTCTCTATCTGTTGCCGACTTGTTCATCCCAAGCGCTTAGTACAGTGCTCTGCACATAGTAAGCGCTCAATAAATACTATTGAATGAACAAATACTATTGAATGAATAATCCCCATTTTCCAGATGGGGTCACTGAGGCACAGAGAAGTTACGTGTCTTGCCCAAAGTCACACAGCTGATAGGTGGCAGAGCCGGGATTAGAACTCATGACCTCTGACTCCCAAGCCTGTGCTCTTTCCACTAAGTCACGCTGCTTCTATCCCAATCTGGATAGGAAACTGTGGAACTCTAGGAAAAACAGGTGTACACAGGTGCACAGCCTCAGCCTAGCTCCGTGTACCAAAACAGTTTTCCTCGATGAAGGATAATAATAATAATGCTATTTGTTAAGCGCTTACTATGTGCCGAGCACTGTTCTAAGCGCTGGGATAGATACAAGGCTATCAGGTTGTCCCACCTGGGGCAGTCTTAATCCCCATTTTCCAGACGAGGTCACTGAGGCACAGAGATGTTAAGTGGCTTGTCCAAAGTCACACAGCTGATAAGTGGCGGTGCCGGGATTAGAACCCACGGCCTCGGACTCCCAAGCCCGGGCTCTTTCTCAGTCGTACTTACTGAGCGCTTACTGTGGACAGAGCACCTGACTAAGCGTTTGGGAGAGTGTGATACAACAGTGTTGGTAGACAAGCTCCCTGCCCACGATGAGCTGACACTCTAGACTCGTCACGAGCGCAAGCCCATGAAGAAGCAGCGTGGCTTAGTGGCAGGAGCCCGGGCTTGGGAGTCAGAGGAAGTGGGTTCTAATCCCGGCTCTGCCGCTGGTCTGCTGTGTGGCCTTGGGCGAGCCACTTCACTTCTCTGGGGCCTCAGTTCCCTCATCTGGAAAATGGGAATTAAAAGTGTGAGCCCCACATGGGACAACCTGATCACCCTGTATCTACCCCAGCGCTTAGAACAGTGCCTGGCACACAGCAGGCGCTTAATAAATGCCATAATTATTATTATTATTATGGAAGAGGAGGCCTGACTGGTTATGGGAATTCCCGCTCCACCACTTATCAGCTGTGTGGCTTTGGGCGAGCCACTTCACTTCTCTGTGCCTCAGTGACCTCATTTGGAAAATGGGGATTAAGACTGTGAGCCCCACGTGGGACAGTCTATCTTGTATCTACCCCAGCGCTTAGAAAAGTGCCCGTTCTAAATACCGTCATTATTATTATTATTATTATTATGGTAGAGGAGGACTGACCGGTTATGGGAATTATATTACGGGAGCTATGAAAAGGAGAAACACCGCAAAGAAGGTTTAACGGGATTCCAAGTCCGACTTGCCAGCTTGTTGAAATTTGAAATGGGAAAGACCCAATGGGTCATCTATGCTCTCCCTCTCCAAAGGCCTTCTCTCTAGGACGCTTTCAAAGAGTGTTTCCTCTTTTCGACTCTAAGCCTGCTATTCATTCATTCCTTCATCCAATCGTATTTACTGAGCGCTTCTTGTGTGCAGAGCACTGTACTAAGCGCTTGGAAAGTACAGTGCATGGCAAATGGTAAGGGCTTAACAAATACCGTCAGTATTATTATTACAGTTCGGCCTCAGTCAGGGAACGCGTCTGCTGATTCTGTTTTCTTCTCTCAAGTGCTTAGGATAGTGCTCGCTCAATAAATACCACTGACCCACTTGATGGATTAATTTGATGTACATTCCCCAACTGATGGGATTTTCATCACTTTCTTCAAGATGAATCCTCAGTCTAACATACCTCACCCTCTAACTTTCCTCAGTAAAATTCTGTCTAAATTCCGGAATTTCATCCCGTTGCTCCCGGAAGCTTTCCCGCTGGGCAGAAACTGCAACGGTGGCCTAGTGAAGGAAGGATGGGCCTGGGAGTTGGAAGGACCTGTGTTCTAATCCCAGCTCTGCCACTTGCCTGCTGGGTGACTCTGGGCAAGTCACTTCACTTCTCTGTGCCTCGGTTCCCTCATCTGGAAAATGGGGGTTAAGAATGCGAGCCCCATATGGGACAAGTACTGTGACGAACTGGATTAGCTTGTATCTACCTCAGGGCACAGAGAAAGTGCTTAACAAATGCCATAAAAAAAGGTCCTGAATTAGACACGGTACGCGACCATCGATGGTATTTATTGAGCGCTTACTTTGTGCAGAGCACTGTACGAGGCACTTAAAACCAAGCAGCCGACGACGACGGAACGGTCCACCCGAGGGAAATGGATACAAACGCACGCACATACCGGTTTGTTTATACTAAAGGCCTCTGAGAATTTCCTATCGCGTCTGTACAGATAACTCACACTTCTTTAATCTTTTCCTTTGAACTTTCCACTCCAGCACCAAAAAGAAGTTATCTTTCCTTCGCATTATACAAACTCAACACTCCTTAAGTGCCCAACAGAGATGTCTGGGGCTGAAGGAGAGGCAAGTAAAGAAGCAGCAGAGAGAAAAATGGTGGAAACCCAGACACCTATTCCACGGGGGAGAGTTAATCATCGTCCCCAAGGAAAGAGCGTGGCCTAGCGGACGGACTACGGGCCCGGGAGTCGGAAGGACCTGGGTTCTAATCTCGGCTCCGCCCCTTGTCTGCTGTGTGACCTTGGGCAAGTCGCTTCACTTCTTTGGGCCTTAGTTACCTCATCTGTAAAATGGGGATTAAGTGTGAACCCCATGGGGGATAGGGACTGTGTCTAGACGCTTCGGCTCTCTCGCTGACTGAAAGGGTGGTCCCCGGGGGCTCCGTAAAAGGCCCTGCCTCTCCCACCTCCAACCAAAAAGGGGAGCTTCCCAGCTTTTCCCTCTTGTAATAATCATCATCATCACGACTGTGGTGTTTGTTACGCACGTCCCCTCCCCATTCCCCCACTCCCTCCCTCTGCTCCACCCCCTTGCCCCCCCCCACAGCGCTTGTGTATATTTGCACATATTATTTATTACTCTCTTTTATTAATGATGTGTATATATCTATGATTCTATTTATCTTGATGGTACTGATGCCTGACTACTTGTTTTGTTTTGTCTCCCCCTTCTAGACTGCGAGCCCCATGTTGGGCAGGGATTGTCTCTATCTGTTGCTGAATTGTACATTCCAAGCGCTTAGAACAGTGCTCTGCACACAGTAAGTGCTCAATAAATAGGATTGAATGAATAACCTGATGAACTAGGATCTACCCCAGCACTTAGAATGGTGTGTGACAACTAGTAAGCGCTTACGTATACCACAGTTATCGTTATTAACTGCTCTCTCTGCAGTTTAGACAGGGTGGGCAGTCTCAGCTGGCTTGCCCTACCTACACCTAAAAATGGGGATTAAGTGTGAACCCCACGTGGGATAGGGACTGTGTCTAGACGCTTCAACTCTCTCGCTGACTTGAAAGGGTGGTCCCCGGGGGCTCCAAAAAAGGCCCTGCCTCTCCCACCTCCAACCAAAATGGGGAGCTTCCCAGCTTTTCCCTCCTGAAATCATCAGCATCATCATCATCAACATCGCGGTAGTAGTTAAGCACCTCCCCTCCCCATTCCCCCTACTCCCTCCCTCTGCTCTACCCCCTTCCCCTCCCCACAGCACTTGTGTATATTTGTATATATCATTTACCACTCTATTTTATTAATGATGTGCATATATCTATGATTGTATTTATCTTGATGGTAGAAATGGAGCCAAATTGTCCTTTCCTCCTCTTGGCCCCCTGCTAGCGGGACGGGGTCCCCGTGGCCACTTCTGTATTTTTTTTTCCCCCCCTCACTGAGTTTCAAGTCCAAGATGGAGGCTCTTCTTGGCCTCTTACCCCAGAGCCACGTGAGGACGAGCCATCCCCCGATCTCCTCCCCGTGCCTGTGACATCCCTGTGTCAGGCCGGATTGTGTCCTCCCCAGTTAACTTCTATCTACCCCAATGTTTAGAAGAGTGCCTGGCACATGGTAAGCGCTTAGCAAATATAATGATCATCAACTCTGGTCCCCTCTGTGAGAGGAGTGTAACCAGGGGGAGGTGGGAGGATGATTCACTCTGGTGGGGTTCCAAGACTGGGGGTGAGAGAGGTCTCTGGTCCAACCCCAGAGATAAACAACGGCCGGGACTGGAGGGGGTATCGCTTCCACTGGGTTGCTTGACCTTTCCCTCCTTTCTTCCTTTTTCTCTTCCTCAATTTCTCCTCTTCTCCCCCTCTTTTCTCCCTCTCTGCCTTCTAACCCTCTCTTCCTCTCCTATTCCTTCAAAACCCCATCCAGAGGTGCTCTGATACCCAACTTCCTGCTCGAAACGGGTCTGCGATTGGGGGTCGAGATACATACAGGGTTTCTGTTTGGATTACGAACGTGTCTGGGCATCCTGTCGGCTCTACGATCCCTCACATAAGGGGCCGAATTACAACCCAGCATGGAGCCGCCCCCGCTTCTGCACGTTAGTAAGCGCTCGATAAATATCTTTGATTGATTGACTGATCAGCGGGAGCAGAGCCAATTCTGAGGGAGGAATTGGGCAAGGAGGAGGGGCTAGAAATTTGAGAAAACCCTGGAGCCAGGAGGAGAAGAGAGATGGTGCAAGGCTTCCTAAAGGGAACAACGTGAGAGACAGCATTCCACAGGAGAGTGGAGTCTCAGCCTCGTTAGCAGCATGGCATAGTGGATTGAGTGTGGGCCTGGGAGTCAGAAGGTCATGGGTTCTAATCCCGGGTCCGCCACTTGTCTGCTCTGTGGCCTTGGACAAGTCCCTCTGCTTCTCTAGACCTCAGTTGCCTCATATGCAAAATGGGAAATGAGGCTGTGAGCCCACCTTGGGACAGGGATGGTGTCCGATCCAATTTGAATGTATCCACCCCAGTGTTTAGAACAGTGCCTGGCACATAGTAGGCGCTTAACAAATGTCACTATTATTATCAAGTCATTTCACTTCTCTAGTCCTCAGTTCCCTCATCTGTAAAATGGGGATGAAGACGGTGAACCCCAGGTGGGGCAGGGACTGTGTCCAACCCATTCCCCTTTAATAATAATAATAATAATTATGGACTGTAGCTCCAGACTGTAAGCTCGTTGTGGCCAGGGAGTCTGTTTATTCTTGTATTGTTCTCTCCCAAGCACTTAGTACAGTGCTCTGCACACAGTAAGCGCTCAGTAAATAAGACTGAAGACGAAGGGAAGAATCCAAGGATGGCTTATGTCCAAAGCAGCTGGGAAGGGAAACATGGCAGTGTTTCAGCAGGGTTTATGTTAAAAACAAATGCAAGACAGGCATACGGGATTATTCTTGGACTTGGTCTGCGGCATGGCCTAGTGGACAGAGCACTGGCCTGGGAGTCCAAAGGACCTGGGTTCTAATCCCAGCTCTGCCTCTTGTCTGCTGGGTGACCTTGGGCAAGTCACCTCCCTTCGATGGGCCACAGTTCCCTCATCCGTAAAATGAGGATGAAGAATGTGAAGAATGAAGAAAGACAGGGACTGGGTCCAACCTGATTAGCTAGTTTCTACTCCGTGCTTAGTTGAATGCCTGGCAAATAGTGAGCACTTAAATACTATTAAAAAAAAAAAAAAGACCGGCATACAATTACTGTTCCTGACAAAACCTTATACCAAGCAAATATTAGTTGTTTATAATCAAAGAGAGGACCTGAAAAACCTGTCAGTCGGGGTCAAACCTGCTGATTTGGAGAGACAGGGACACGGTGGGGCAACTGGCAAGAAGCAGCGTTTCACCTCATTTTGCCTCAACTGTAAAATGGGGATTAAGACTGTGAGCTCCATGATGGACAGGGACTGTATCCAATCTAATTAGTTTTTATCTACCCCAGCGCTCAGTTCAGTACCCGATACACAGTGAGAGCTTAACGAATATCATAAAAAAAACAAACTGGGATTCACTCCAAATCTCGGCAGGCAGCTCACGGGGTGCAGGACAGTCAGCCGAAACCCGGATTCTTCCCGTGGCTTTCGGGGATTTTAAATCTACGAGTCTCGGGATGGTAGTAGCCAGCTCCTAGAGTGATCTTGGGGACCATTAGTGCCAAACCCCAAAAGAGTGTCTATATCACAGCTGTAAGAATGGCACGAATCAAAATAAAAATTCCTCACTATTGGCTTCAAAGCTGTCCATCACCTTGTCCCTTTCTACCTCACCTCCCTTCTCTCCTTCTCTATCCCAGCCCGCACACTCCGTTCCTCTGCTGCCGTTAACCTTTACACTGTGCCTGCATCTCGCCTGTCCCGCCGTCGACCCGCCGGCCCACGTCCTACCTCTGGCTTGGAACGCCCAACCTCTTCGAATCTGCCAATCACTCTTTCCCGCTTCAAAGCCCTACTGAAGGCTCACCTCCTCCAAGAGGCCTTCCCGGACTAAGCCCCCTCCCTACCGCGTCACCTCGACTCGCTCCCTTTGCTCTTCCCTCCCTCTCCCCGCCCCACAGCACTTATGTATATGTGTATATCTGTAATTCTATTTCTTTATATTGATGCCTATCGGCTTGTTTTGATGTCTGTCTCCCCGTCTCTAGACCGTAAGCCTGCTGTGAGCAGGGGTTGTCTCTCTTTATTGCTTTACCGTACTTTCCAAGCAACACACTGCCTCCCTGATGGCGGTCGAGTGGTTCCACCAGCATCATACGTGGGCCAGACTCAGCGCTTAGTACAGTGCTCCGTACATGGTAAGCGATCGATAAATACCATTGATTGCTTGACTGATCGATCAAAAGGCAAGACAACGTAAAGAACAGTCAAGTTCTGTCTCCTATCATCAAAGCTAGCCTCACCTTGGCACAGCTACACTGGGTGAGACGAATGAATGGATTGAAAGGCGGTCTCTTCACGCACACACACACACATAAAAAAAACCCAAAATGAAAAAAACACAAAGACCACCGAACAACTGCTGTAAGGACGGCTGAATTTAGGAACTGCTAGCAAGGAGGGCAGCGGAAGCGTTTTCAAGACTACAGTAAAATAAGGCCTCGAGCAAGGCTGTAACTCTAGCCAACTGGAGTCAATAGCTGAGGAAAGATATGCACGGCACACTGTTCTGTGGCTCAGTTCCTTCATCTGTAAAATGGGGATTAAGACCATGAGCCCCACGGGACAGGGACCGGGTCAAACCCGATTTGCTTCTAATAATAATAATAATAATGTTGGTATTTGTTAAGCGCTTACTATGTGCAGAGCACTGTTCTAAGCGCTGGGGGAGATACAGGGTAATCAGGTTGTCCCACGTGAGGTTCACAGTTAATCCCCATTTTACAGATGAGGGAACTGAGGCACAGAGAATAATAATAATAATAATAATAATAATGTTGGTATTTGTTAAGCGCTTACTATGTGCCGAGCACCGTTCTAAGAGCTGGGGTAGACACAAGGGAATCAGGTTGTCCCACGTGGGGCTCACAGTCTTAATCCCCATTTTACATATGAGGTAACTGAGGCACCGAGAAGTTAAGTGACTTGCTCAAAGTCACACAGCTGACAAGTGGCCGAGCCGCGATTCGAACCCACGATCTCTGACTCCAAAGCCCATGCTCTTTCCACTGACCCCTGCGCTTAGTACACTGCCTGGCACAGAGTTAAGTGCTTAATGAATCCCAATATTATTATTATCATTATCAAGAAAGGAGACGCTCTCATGGGGAAAAAAAGCTTCATACGGGAAGAGAGGCAGAGAGGCAAAAGAGAAATAAAACCCTATAAACGTGATGTATAACAACCCCCAAGAAGTCAACCTTTTTGTGTGCCCAAGGTAGCCAGAGGAATGGATCCCATACTTGCCTTTCCAGCCTTTCACACGCCCATAGGTGAGCTTCGTCAACAAGGGTGTCGTCTTTGAATACAAAGGACACATATTTAGCTAGCTACCTAGACGAAGGGATAGGTAGCTATTGTTTATTTAAGTGCTCAAACGACACAAGTGACACAAACATTCTCTCCGGTGATCAATATTTCATTATTTCCATGCTGAACCGTTTAGCTTTTTCAAAAGGGGGAAAACAGCAACGAATAAAAGCTGGTTAAATTAAGCCCCGTGTCTAAATGGGATTTGGGGGGGGGGAAATATGGCTTTAGAGGCCAACCACAGAATGACCTACTCAGAGGCAAAAAGACACTTCAGATGACCTAACCGTTTCTGGAAGCCAATGGCAAGGATCCAGTATGTAAATCCAATCAATTTGCTTCCTCATTAGAAGCTTTCATGAAGAAAATGATTTAACACAAACGCTAGAGAAACTGACACAGATTAATTGGAAAATAACAACAGAATCCTTATTAAAGACATAATATTCGTTCCGCTCATTCACGTCAGACCAAAATCGGATAGAGGGAAAACTGAATCTAAAAAATAACTCTGTACTTCAGTCAATTATAAAAACTAGCCCGTGTTCTGGAATAGAACTCTTAACTCCAATCTACACGCATGCCCCACTGTCTTCAATTAATAAGTAAATTCCTTTTGGAAATCTGGAAATCCCTGGGTTGTAATCTGGTGCATTTTGAAAGTTCCTTTTGGACACGCTTCACCTGATGATTCTTCCAGTTTCGCATCCACCCGCTTCCCCCAGATGATCATTTGGATCCCCTAATTTTCATCTTTTCCCATTCTCCAAGATACACGGGGAAGGATCGCAATTTCGCGTCTCCATTACCACCTATCTGGACAGGGCCGGTAATATACTAAGACACGGAGAAGAGTCACCTCTATTTTGAAAGATGTGGGGTTGCCCATGGGAAAGGTGTTCTCAACACATGTAAAATCACCCCATTCTAGTTTACCGAACCTCTGCCACGGTCAATAATGCAGTTCGAAATTGGTCTTTTAAGCACTACAATAATAATGATGGTATTAATTAGCTGCTTACTCTGTGCCAGGCACTGCGCTAAGCGCTGGGGCGGATACACGCAAACGGAGTTGGGCAGGGTCCCTGTCCCATGTGGGGCTCACAGTCTCCATCCCCATCTTTCGGATGAGGTGACCGAGGGCCAGAGACGTGAAGCGACTTGCCCAGAGTCACACAGCCGTCAAGCACAAGGTGACAAACGGCAGAAAAAGAGAGGTTTCCGTTTCCCTAAATGTCGGTTCTACCGTGGGACCGAACTTTGGACTCTAGCATTTCTACAAATCCCACCTAGGGTCAGTAACTCATTTTGGAATCCTAAAATCATCCGCTAAGGTCTGTTTTTCGGTGCAAAGGGGAAATGCGGGAGGTTTGGCAGATAGGAACTTGGTATCTGGTTCAGACCTGATTGCAAGAGGGAAAGAGACGCACTATCAGTCAGCGGAGCGAATCCCAAAAAGCCTTCAAGACGATCCGCCTCGCAGCACCTTGGAAGGCCTGGAGTGGCACAGACGGGAGATAACACTTTTAAAACACTACATTTTGCCCACTGGAAGGCTTAAAGGAGGAGGTTGAGATTATAGGAGGGCTTTGAAGGGGTGTCTGGTCTGGTGGCTTAAGAGGAGAGAGAGAGAAAATGGGGAGGGAAAAAACAGGATAGAAGGATGAGATAGGGCCTAGGCAAAGAGGCCTTCCCCGACTAAGCCCTCATTTCCTCTGCTCGCTCTCCCCTCTGCGTCACCTTTGCAGTTGAATTTGAACCGTGTGCAAGTGGATCTGGGAAACGGCAGTGACAGTGGACAGAGCACGGACCCGGGAGTCAGAGGGTCATGGGTTCTAATGCCGGCTCCGCCACTTGTCAGCTGTGGGACCGAGGGTGAGTCACGCAACTTCTCAGGGCCTCGGTGACCTCATCTGTAAAATGGGGATTAAAACTGTGAGCCACAGCTGGGACAACCTGATAACCTTATAGTCCCCCTCCCCAAGCGCTTAGAACAGTGCTTGGCACATAGTAAGCGTTTTATAAATACCATTATTATTATTATTCTAATGCCAGCTCTGCCACTTGTCCGCTAGGTGACCTTGGGCGAGTCACCTCACCTCTCTGGGCCTCGGTTCCCTCATCTGCAAAATGGGGACTGAGACAGTGAGCCAAACGTGGGCCAGGGGCTGGGTGCAACCCAATTTGCTTGTATCCGCCCAAGCGCTTAGTACAGTGCCTAGCACATAGCACTTAACAAATAAAATAATCACAATCAGTAAGTGCTCAGTAAATACGACTGAATGAATGAATTACTCCAACGTCTCTTCCTGGAAGTAGTTTCCAAGATGCAGAGAACACAAATACAGGATAATCAATCAATCAATTATATGCATTGAGTGGCTAATGTGGGCAGAGCACTGAACTAAACCCTTGGAGGAGAAGCAGCGTGGCTCAGTGGAAAGAGCCCGGGCTTGGGAGTCAGAGGTCATGGGTTCGAATGCCCGCTCTGCCACTTGTCAGCTGTGTGACTGTGGGCAAGTCACTTCACTTCTCTGTGCCTCAGTTCCCTCATCTGTAAAATGGGGATTAAGACTGTGAGCCTCACGTGAGACAACCTGATCTACCCCAGTGCTTAGAACAGTGCTCTGCACATAGTAAGTGCTTAACAAATACCAACATTATTATTACAAGGGAATTAGTATGCATTATTCCTTCCATCGAAGGGTTTTCAATCTAGATGGGGAGAAAGGCGCTTTAATAAATTACCGTTAGGAGGAAGTAACAGAATATAAAGACAGGTATAAAGGCGCAGCACAGATAGAGCAACGTCCTGGGTGTCAGAAGGACCTGGGTTCTAATCCTGGCTCCCTCAACTTGTCCGTTTTGTGACCGTGGGCGAGTCGCTCCTCATCTCTGTGTCTCAGTTACCTCATCTGTAAGATGGGGATCAAGAATGTGAGCCCTGTGTGGGACAGGAACTGTGTCCAACCTGATTATCTTGTATCTACCCCAGCGCTTAGAACAGTGCTCGACACACAGTAAGCGCTTAACAAATACCATCATTATTATTAGGTTTACAAGCGCGTTACGGTGGGGTGTGAGTATTCAAGGGCTTGCTGGCACAAGTGCCGAAACGGAGGATGGCCTGGTGGAAAGAGCGTGGGCCTGGGAGTCAGATTACCTGGTTCTATCCCAGCTCAGCCATTTGTCGGCTGGGTGACGACGGGCAAGTCACTTAACGTCTCTGTGCCTCAGTTACATTACCCGCACAATGGGGGCAGCGTGACTCAGTGGAAAGAGCCTGGACTTGGGAGTCAGAGGTCATGGGTTCGAATCCCGGCTCTGCCACTTGTCAGCTGTGCGACTGTGGGCAAGTCAACTTCTCTGTGCCTCAGTTACCTCATCTGTCAAATGGGGATGAAGACTGCGAGCCTCACGTGGCTCACCCAGCGCTTAGAACAGTGCTCTGCACATAGTAAGCGCTTAACAAATACCAACATCATTATTATTATTAAATCCTCCTCCCTCGACTTTGAACCCTCTG
This sequence comes from Ornithorhynchus anatinus, assembly GCF_004115215.2. Lineage (NCBI taxonomy): Eukaryota > Metazoa > Chordata > Mammalia > Monotremata > Ornithorhynchidae > Ornithorhynchus > Ornithorhynchus anatinus. The sequence goes on from NC_041738.1 coordinate 58,061,200, forward strand.
TGGGACACGGACTGTGCCCATCCTGATTAGCTTGTATCTAGCCCAGTGCTTAGAACAGTGCCTGACACAGAGTAAGCGCTTCACATATACCATAAAAACAAAAAGAAGGAGACAGAGGAAAGGAGGAATGCGGAGGAAAGACGAGGGGCTGATATTGAGGTTTAGCTGCCAGGAGAACATAGGGAAATAATAGGGAAAATGTGCCTGGTACAGAGTAAGCATTTAAGAAATACCATAAAATAAATTGCATAGCTATGACCCGGAGGCCGAAGGAAATGACAGATTGCAGAGGAGAGAGATTAGGGTTAGTGAAACGGATTTGAGAGAATTTTATTTTGTTGTCTGCCTCCCCCTTTTAGACTGTGAGCCCCGTTGCTGGGCAGGGATTGTCTCTCTCTGTTGCCGAATTGTACATTCCAAGCGCTTAGTGCAGTGTTCTGCACACAGTAAGCGCTCAGTAAATAGGACTGAATGAACGAATGAATGAATCGGCACAGAAATGGCAGTTAAGACCACAGGAGCGGATGAGCTCCTAAGAGGGGGAATATAAACTGAGAAGAGAAAGAGACCCAGATCGCAGCCCTAAAGGAATCCTCGGTGGACACTTCCGACCCATTACCTTGTATCCGTCCCAGCCGCTTACACAGTAAGCGCTTTGATAATAATAACGGTATTTGTTAAGCGCTTACTATGTGCAAAGCACTGTTCTAAGCGTGGGGGCTATACAGGGTGATCAGGTTGTCCCACATGGGGCTCACAGTCTTCAACCCCATTTTCCAGATGAGGTAACCGAGGCCCAGAGAAGTGAAGTGACTTGCCCAAAGTCCCACAGCTGAAAAGTAGCGGAGCTGGGATTGGAACCCGTGACCTCTGACTCCCAAGCCCGGGCTCCCTCCACCGAGCCACGCTGCTTTAACAAATGCTACAATCATTATTAATCATTATGATGATGATGTTGGTATTTGTTAAGCGCTTACTATGTGCAGAGCACTGTTCTAAGCGCTGGGGTAGATACAGGGTAATCAGGTTGTCCCACGTGGGGCTCACGGTTAATCCCCATTTTACAGATGAGGTAACTGAGGCCCAGAGAAGTGAAGTGACTTGCCCACTGTCACACAGCTGACAAGGGACAGAGCCGGGATTCAAACCCATGACCTCTGACTCCCAAGACCGGACTCTTTCCACTGAGCCACGCTGCTTCTCTAATCCATTGCGTTTTCTAATCCATTGAGCCACCTTTCCTTTTTCCTCTGGGTATCCTCAATTAACAGTGTTAATAATGTTGGTATCTGTTCAGCGCTTACCATGTGCAGAGCACTGTTCTAAGCACTGGGTAGATTTACAGGATGATCAGGTTGTCCCACGTGAGGCTCACAGTCTTTATCCCCATTTTACAGAGGAGGTAACTGAGGCCCAGAGAAGTGAAGTGACTTGCCCACAGTCACACAGCTGACAAGTGGCAGAGCCGGGATTCGAACCATGACGCCTGACTCCCAAGCCCGTGCTCTTTCCACTGAGCCACGCCGCTTCTCAATTCCCGACCACCTCCCATCTACGGCCAGGACTTTAAATACTCGTTCCAGAGAGACACTTCGAGGGAGGGCTCGCCACCTAAAATATCGGAATCATCAACCGTATTTCCCCTGCGGTAACCTGCACCGCAGAAGAGCCGTCCTAACTAATTCCCTGTCCGGAAATGACGGCGAGCCTCCGGCACCCCCGGAGATTCCGGCACCCATTTTTCCAGGCTAGAAAGTTCCAGAAAGGATTCTCCCGAGTGTCCGGTGCCCATTGTTTCACTGTAAGCACAGTGCTCTGCCCATAGAGGGCACTCGATATCGACCGGCCGGCGCCTCAGCCACACAACACGTGTCCCTCTGCTCGCTCCTCCGCAACCGACAGATTCCGCTCTCACGACTGCCTCCGACCCTTAGCGCAGATCCCTCCGTATTCCTACGGGGCTTCAGGAAATACGGATCGACCAACGGGACGACGGGCACGATAACTGGACTTACTCATTCGATACGGAAGCCCGGAACGATGACCGGGCCCTAGAAACACAGTTTCCCTGGTTTCACCTATTCTGAATCTTCGTTTCCCGCTCAGCCAACGTACACCTGTACAGCTTGCTCCTTTTACGCAAAATTTCCAAGAACGATCGCAGGGCACAACCGAAAAGGGTTTGTCTTCCCCAGTGGGACGTGACACTGCCCTTCCGCCGGACTGTCAATTTTAAAAATAAAGGCGGACGGTCACTGAGAGTCCCAGTTAGACCTCCCTGCTAAATTCAATCTCCAGAGCAGTTACAGTGCCACTTATCTTCACAGCCTCCCCATCATATCATCATCACAGCTGGGCTTTTTTTCCCCGTTTTAGAATCTCTCGATCCTCAAGACTGCAGTCATACGAAGCTGCAACTGCAGTCACGTGAAGCATTCCTTCAATCGTATTTACTGGGCGCCTACTGTGCGCAGAGTACTGTACTAAGCGCTCGGGAGAGTACAATATAACAGCAAGGAGCAGCTTGGCCTTGTAGGAAAAGCACAGGTCCGGGAGTCAAAAGTCCTGGGTTCTTATCCCCTCTCTCTGACTTGCCTGTGTTGTCACTCTGGGCAAGTATTGTAATGTCTCTGTGCCTCAGTTTCCTCAGTTTTAAAAAGGGGAATCAATACCGGTCCTCCCTCCTACTATGTGAAGCAGCGTGGCTTGGTGGAGAGGGCGCAGGCTTGGGAGTCAGAGGACGTGGGTTCTAATCCCGGCTCCGCCACTGGTCTGCTGTGCGACCTTGGGCCGGCCACTTCGCTTCTCTGGGCCTCGGTGACCTCATCTGTAAAAAGGGGATTAAGACGTGAGCCCCACGTGGGACGACCTGATTACCTTGTCTCGACCCCAGTGCTTAGAGCAGGGCTTGGCACATAGTAAGCGCTTAACAAATACCATCCTTATTATTTTTATTAGTTAGACTGCGAGACCCAGCGAGGGACAGGGACAGAGTCCAACCTGATGGTCTTCTATCTACCTACCTTAGTGTTTAGTAGAGTGCTTAGCGTTGCAGAAATACTATAATAATCGCTACAATACAATGAAGTTCTTTTGAATGCCGCTCCCTCTTTCCCCGTGCCTCTTCTCCCTGCTATATCTATTTAACATGGTCTCAGTTGCCTGTGTCATTTCCATTTTCCACCAAACTCAGTCCTTGGTTCTCATAGAGCTGATATTCTTTCATCTCCTGAACATCTAATCATTTCAAGATGAGGACAAAAAGATCGGTTCTTGTTTTGCGAACTTTCGTCTCTTGTGCTCGAGACTGTCCTAATATCCCCTGAACATGTTTTAGTGATAACATTTACTGCACTGGGGCCAAAATGATTTTCTGTCACTTTCAATTCCAGTTCAATAAAAGTATAAGAGCTTTGTTTCTAACCTCTGTCATTTTTAATACTGGAAAATGCTTTAAAAAATGTAAAATTGAGTTCCATTTCCTACTGGACTAGCAATTTCATATTAGCTTTCCTCTTATCAAATTGACGAAAAAGTCAGAAATTGCCTTTCCTTTTCTAAAAAAAAAAAAAACCTCCCGTGAAAGCACAGTTGAAATTTTAAATCTCATGGGCACAATGTTTGAATTGAATTTCGGTCCTCAATAATTTTCACCCCAGAAGTTTTAAAAGAGGATAAGAGTTAGCTTAACTTCCTATTAAAGACGTCTCAGTGACAAGGGGAAAATTATTCTTCCAAGTGTCTTCCACCCATCCTCCAGCTCCCCCTGAGAAGTTAAGGGAAGACAAATCCCAAATAAAAACCCGATAGAAGCTCAAGTGGCTCATTTCTAGTGCACTTGGCATCAACTTATCTCCCTATCTCCCTGCCTCCAGTTTCTCCTCTCTCTAATCCACACCTCGCTCCGCCGCCTGGATCGTTTTTCTCTCGAATGTCACTCTTCACTCATCTCGCTACTCCTCAGATACTTCCGATGGTTCCTCATTCCTCTTGGCGTCCAGTGGAAAACTCCTGACGATTGGCTTTGAGGCACTCCACTCTCCCTCCCACTTTTCCACACTTCTCCCGTTTCCTCTAAGCTCACGATCTCCAACTAATCTCCACGTGGTGACTCCCCATATCTCCCACGGTCGGCTTCTCGCTCGCGCCTTCCCCACCGCCTGGAACTCCCTTCCGCTTCACACCGCCAAACCAGCGCTCTTCCCGTCTTCAAAGTCCTTCTGAAATTGCATCTCCTCCTGGAAGCCTTCCCTGATTGATGAGTCTGCTGTGTGGACCTGGGTAAGTCACTTCACTTCTCTGGGCCTCAGTTCCCTCATCTCTAAAATGGGGATTGAGATTGAAAGCCCCACGTGGGACAGGGACTGCATCCAACCCGATTTGCTTGTATCCACCCTAGGGCTGAGTATAGTGCCTGGCACGCAGTAAGTGCTTAACTACCACAATTATTACTATAATTATTAATCTCTCCAGTTAATAACCTCCCAACTGCCACTTCAACACTTCTGTGCCACCTGAGCATTTGGTATATTGTACTCTCTCAAGCGCTTAGTACAGCGCTCTGCACACAATAAGTGCTCAATAAATGTGGCTGACTGATTGATTAAAGTACTCACAACCCCCATAATAGTGACAGTAGTTATAATGGTGTCGATTAAGCATTTACTTTATGCAGAGCTCTGCATCAAGTATTGATAATGGTATTGATTAAGCATTTACTTTATGCACAGCTCTGCATTAAGCACTGGGAAAAGCCCGCATCAGAAACTCCTTACTCTCGGCTTTAAGACATCCTATCGAATCTCCCTCCTCTCAGTTGATCGTATTTATTGAGTGCTCACTGTGTGAGAAGCACGGCCCGAAGCTCTTGGGGGAGAACAATATAAAAGAGACTTGGCAGAAATGTTCCTGGCCCACAAGGAGCTTACAGTCCTCAGTTTCTTATCTTACCTTTGCTGATTCCCTACTACACCTCAAAAGTCCAAGTCTCAGCCTGGGACTTCATCATCACCACTGAGCTGACAGTTGAGGATCACTCGCTACCTTTCAGCTGGCGGAGACAAATATTTGGGAAGTAAAATTTCCCTCCGGGCAAAAAGCTCTTTGCAAATTCTTATGCAAGGTTGACAAACTCAAGAGATTTTTTTGTTCGGGCTTCGTGACAAAAATACCTTCTTATTTATCTGCAAATGCTACTTAAATGTTACATCCGCGACACAGAGCAACCAAAAAGCTATAATAGTAAAAACCTGACACGACAGACTCCCTCGCTCGTGTCCTACCCACTCCCCGCAGGTCGAATTTGAATTTCCTGATTCCCAAGCACTTATTCTTATCGATCAGTAAACTTTCTCTCAATTTTTCCTACCACAAGACTAACTGACCCTGTTCTAGTTTCACTCGCTCTGAAAAGGTCTGGCTCTCTGGCCTCCTTTTTTCTAATTTGAATTTTGAATCTCTCAGCCCCCGGAAGGGGTCCCCTTTGAAGACTGAAGAATCTGCAGAGCACCGCTGAGAGTTTCAAAATGAAATATGAAGAACCTCCATCGGACTTGGGCAGACGGGGACGAGGTCTTTCCAAACGGTTCAGGAGTCGGTCTGTAAGTTACCCTCGCGAAGGAGATTTTGACGCTCCGTGTAAATCAAAAAGTCCGAACCAGGAGATATCTCCTTTCCATTTTAAATCCAATGAATGCACGGGGTTGAAATGTGGATCTCCTGCACTTGAGGAGTTCCAGCGGGATTGATTTTTCCCTTCCCTGAACCCTTTGCTGAGCATGATAAGCAGCACTGCATTTCATTACCACCTCTGCTTCGGAGCGCCTAGACTCCACACTGTGGGGGGAAGATCATGTTTGCAGAGAAGAAATGACTCAAACAAAATGGATATAAAACCCACTTTAATCCAAACTCATTTTCTGGAGGAACCATGAAATAAAATCAAGGCTCGGGAAAATTAAATTTCCGGCATCTTCTTCCCAATTAAAACATTGCAGCAACGTCATGGATTATATTAAATAGAGGCTGTGAGGTTTTGTCTGCAACATTGGCTAGATTTTAAATGTTTGCAAAAATCAATATTGAACGAGAGTTTAAGGAGGGAAAGCAGACACTGAGGAACCTGTGAGACCGCCATTAACGGGGTCTGCTTACAACTCCTTCCCATTTCCCTCGGCTAAATGTTATGGAAGCTGCAACGTAATAAAAGGGATTTGGGTTACCCAGTTATCCCATTTTCCTCCCATTCTCTTACCCCATTATGTACTCGAGTTTCACTTTAACATGCTAAATGGATAGATGGGGCATGAATGGGAAGCGGCCTGGAGGTTACAGCACGGGCCTGCGAGTCAGAAGGATCCGGGTTCTAATCCTGCCTCTGCCACGTGTCTGCTGTGGGACCTTGGGCAAGATATTTCACTTCTCTGTGCCTCAGTTACCTCGGCTGTAAAATGGGGATTAAGACTGTTGAGCCTCATATGGGACAGGGACTGTCTCCAACATGATTAGATGGTACCTAGACAGTGCTTAGTTCAGTGGCCGGTACACAGTAAGCATTTAAATACCACAGTTATTATTATTATTATTATTAGAAGCAGCATGACCTAGTGGAAAGAGGACGGGCCTGAGAGTCAGAGGACCTGGGTTCTAAATCCCAGCTCCGCTGCCCGTCTGCTGTGTGACCTTTGGGTAAGTTGCTTCACTTCTCTGTGCCTAAATTTCATCTGTTAAAAATGGGGATTGAGATTGTGAACCCCACGCGGGAGCGGCACTGTGTCCAGCCCAATTATCTTAAATCTACCCCAGTGCTTAGTATAGTACCCGGCACATAGTAAGCAGTGTGGCTCAGTGTAAAGAGCCCGGCCTTGGGAGTTAAAGGTCATGGGTTCGATTCCCGGATCTGCCACTTGTCAGCTGTGTGACTGTGGGCAAGTCACTTAACTTTTCTGTGCCTCAGTTACCTCATCCGTAAAATGGGGATGAAGACTGTGAGCCCCACGTGGGACAACCTGAGTACCCTGCATCACCCCTAGCGCTTAGAACAGTGCTCTGCACATAGTAAGTGCTTAACAAATACCAACATTATTGCATTATTATTATTAAGCGCTTAACAAATCGCATAATTAGGATTTTTTTTATTATTGTTCTTTTTTCCCAAATAAAGAAAAACACTGAAAATTAAAGAAAGGGCTGCCAGGAGGAAAGCCCTAAACCACAAAGTTACTGGAAGGCTCCAAATGGAATCACCAGCCGAGGAATTTTTTTCAGTGCTCTCTATCGAAGTGGCAGAACGGACTGTGGTACGATGATGATGTTACTTCTTAAGCGCTTACCATGTGCCAAGCACTGTTCTAAGTTCTGGGGTAGAGACAAGGTCATCAGGTTGTCCCACGTGGGGGTCACAGACTTAATCCCCATTCTACAGAGGAGGTAACAGAGAAGTGAAGTGACTTGGCCAAACTCACACAGCTGACAATAATAATAATAATAATGTTGGTATTTGTTAAGCGCTTACTATGTGCAGAGCACTGTTCTAAGCAGTGGGGTAGATACAGGGTCATCAGGTTGTCCCACGTGAGGCTCACGGTCTTCATCCCCAATTTCCAGATGAAGGAACTGAGGCACAGAGAAGTTAAGTGACTTGCCCACAGTCACACAGCTGACAAGTGGCGGAGCCGGGATTAGAACCCACAGCCTCTGACGCCCAAGCCCGCGCTCTTTCCACTGAGCCACGCTGCTTCTCAGCAGGTTAATGGGAGCAAGTTAATGGGAAGTGCCGATCGAATCAGACTTCAAATCAAGGACGATACTAAGGGTGACAAACTAAAGGCAGGAATCTCCTTCAGATGATTCTTAGGCACAAGGCAAGGATTTCAAGGGCTTCCACATTTATGGAGCCAGAAAATGAAAACCAAGAACTTCCAGATATTTCATAGAACGGCCCCCGGGACATTTGCCGATCTTTCACGACAAAGCTGCGTTGAGTGGATAATATGAACTTGGCCAAGTTCGTGCGCTGGGTAAAATCCCTCACTGAGTGGAACGAATTCCCACTCCCTGAATAAATGGCCCAATAAAGCCCGGTGTTTCGGCTAATTAAAGACAATCTAGCAGGGTGAGTCTAACCTCGCTGGTAATGTGCGGGGCTCGGTTATCTGCCTGACTGCTAGGTCACTCTTTAAATTCCTTTTTATCTTGATATTGCATGTTATTCCATTTAATGAGCTCGATATTGGTGGGAATTACATAGAACGCCGTTACATTAATGAACTAAAACTACCTTGAAATTGCATTTTCCCGCACTCCCATCTTAAATTTTAAACAAGATATGAAATTAAAATAACATAAATGCATTTAATATTATTAGAGGTTTATTATAGCAGTTCTCACTAAGTCCTGCTATACCAAAGGCTTTAAAGAGGGTTTATTAAAAAATATAATTACTGAAAACAGCCCACTGCTATATCGAGTCTCAGTTCTGAGATTAGCAATCAGTCAACTGAACCATCATTCAATCGTATTTATTGTGTGCTTATTGTAAGCAGGCACTGTACTAAACACTTAGGAGAGTACAATATGACAATACAACGAAGTTGGTAGACACATTCCTACTATATTCCCCTTGCTTTCCCCCTGTGAAATGTTTGAAACAGCTCCATTTATCCATTCAGGCTTCAGTAACTAAGCTTAGAAGCTGCTGGCTTGAAGTACTTTTTTGCAATAAAAATATCGAGAGAGGTTACAAACTTTTACTGACGTTAAATTCTAATATATGGGCTTTTTTGTCATATTTGTTAGGCGCTTACTATGTGTCAGGCCCTGTAGCGAGCGCTGGGGGTAAACACAAGTTAATCAGATTGGACACACTGTCCCACATGGGACTCACCGTCTTAATCGCCGTTTGACAGATGAGGCAACTGAGGCACCGAGAAGTGAACTGACTTGCCCAAGGTCACACAGCAGACAAGTGGAGGAGCTGGGATTAGAACCCAGTACTTTCTGACTCCCAGGCCCGTGCTCTATCCACTAGACCACCCTGCTTCTCTATGGATTGCCTAAATCAAGAGGCTTCAGGGCACTCACCGATGATAATTATTATCATTATGTGCCGTGGAGTCATTTCCGATTCACAGCGACTCCATAGATATGAATTGGAATGTAAACACGGTGTGGGCAGGGATTGTCTCTATTGCTGAACTGTCCTTTCCAAGTGCTTAGTACAGTGCTCTGCACACCGGAAGCACTCAGTAAATACAACTGAATGAATGAATGAATCGGAGATGACTCGCTGGCACTTAATAATTACCATCGGTGAGTGCCCAGAAGTTCACCAATGGTAAACATAAAACTTAATCCACAATAATCTCCATTCAATTTTATTATCTTATTATTAGTGATCAATTAGTGGTACTTACTAAACATTTACTAAGTGCAGAGGTGTGTACTAAGCACTTGGGAGAGTACAACTGAATTAGCAAGACACATTCCCTGCCCAAAACAAGTAATTAAATCATATTCATTGAGCACTTACTGTGTGCAGAGCACTGTACTACGTGCTTGGAAAGTAGAGTTCAGCAATAAAAAGAGACAATCCCTGCCCACACCGGGCTTACAGTCTAGAACGGGGGAAACGGACATCAAACCAACTGAACAGGCATAAATATAAATAGAATTATAGATGTATAACCCATCAAAACGAGTAAATAGGGATCAATATAAATAGAATTATAGATATACACACGTACATATAAGTGCTTGGGGCGGGCTGGGGAGGGGGGAGGGCAAAAGGAGAGAGTCGAGGTGATGCAGAAGGGAGGGGAAGCTGAGGAAAAGGGGGCTTCCTCTGGGAAGGGCTCCTAACAGTGGTCTTTGGTAAGGTGCTTACTATGTATTAAGCACTAGGGAAGATAAAAGATAATCAGGTCTGATACCATCCCTGTCCCACATGGGGCTCGCTGCCCAAGTAGGAGAAAGAACAGGTAATAAAGCCCCATACTACAGATGAAGAGGTTGAGGCACCTGGAAGTTAAGTGACTTGCCCACGGTCACACAGCAGCAAGGGCGGGGGGGAGTTAGAAGTAGAATTCAGATCCTTACTATAATCATTATTATGATCATTTTTATGTGCTTATTATGTGACAAGTACTAATCTAATCACTGGGGAAGGCACAACATAATCAGGTTGGACACAGTCCCCGTCCCACACGGGGCTCACAAAGTCACAGTCACAGTCGTACAGAAGCAGCGTGGCTTCAGTGGCAAGAGCCCGGGCTTGGGAGTCAGAAGATCGTGGATTCTAATCCCAGCTCCGCCACTTGTCAGCCAGATGACTTTGGGCAAGTCCCTTCATTTCTCTGGGCCTCAGTTACCTTATCTGGAAAATGGGGATTAAGATTGGGAGCCCCACGTGGGACAAACCTGATTACCTTGAATCTACCCCAGCACTCAGAACAGTGCTTGGCACAAAGGAAGCACTTAAATACCATCACTGTTATTATCATCTGTACCCTTTAAACACTTGATATTCACTAAGCGCTTGGAAAGTACAATTCGACAACAGAGACAATCCCTATCCAACAACGGGCTCACAGTCTAGAAGGGAGAAGACAGACGACAAAACAAAACCAAACAAGTCGACAGGCAGCAATAGCATCAATATAGACTTATAGATATATACATATCATTAATAAAAGCGAATACTCAAGTACAAGGCTTCCAAAACCACGCAGCCCTGTATCCCATCAGCCAAAATTTCAACCCACCCTTTCTGAACCAAAAGGTAAGGAGCGCAAAGAATCTGACAAGCGATTGGTCATTGGGAAAATTGAACCACAGTTTTTTTCCTCTTAGGAGTCGGGAGAGAAGGGGATCTTCGGGAAGGAGGATGTCGTTGTCTAACCTGGAGAGGTAGTCAAATATCCTGGGCAATATGGATATTTACTATGAATCTGGCTATTTTAAAAGCCATTTCCGACTTCAATGGACGACTCGTGTAGCTCCCCTTAATTTAATTCCTTCAGTCGTATTTATTGAGCGCTTACCGTGTGCAGAGCACTGAACTAAGCGCTTGGAAAGTACAATTCGGCAACTGGACTTGCAGAACGGCACCCAGATCGATTAGGGAAAAGACTCCACGAAATATTTACACAGCGGAAAGGACCGGCGACGACTCTGCTTTCGGCAACCTCGGTAATACTGATGTTCTAATACACCAGGCTGCTGAACAAGCCGGGGGGATCTGAAGAATCTGTTTGTTCAATAACCTACATTTAAAAAAAAAAAATCCTCCACATAACCCAGCGGTGTAAGATCCATAAATATTTACAGGATACCACTGTGAAACCCTTGCTCCTGTGAGTTTTTTCAAACCACCTTCTCCTCTTCCTACCTCATTTGGTATAAACCGCCATTTACATGAACGACATTAAGGGAAACGTTTTTTCTTGACGTTTAAACCAGGCTTTAAAGTCATCGCTTAAGCAGTGTCAGGGTTAGGACACCAACCAGCAGAGACAAGACTCAAGTCACGCAACAAAGTCTGAGAGATTTAATGAGCCTCAAATCAGTGTGTAAAGTTTCACGCGGAAACATACCTTAGCCACAGAGGGACTTGTTCAGGATAGAATTTCAGCTTACATTTTAAATTTCCGGGCAGTTGTGGGTTTAGTGTCATAACCTTGTTTCTTAAAGTTATTTCTTCATTTTTTTTTCTGTTTCAATATGCAATAAATCTGTCTGTCTCTTCTTGGGAACCCATTTGAACATTATTAAGTTTCACAGAAGGAAATAATATTCAGTTTGCTTCTATTGGCTAGGACCTTCATTTCCAACAGTGAGTGTAAATGACCATTTATTCAAAAGGGGGCTGTATTTTCAAATTCCCTGTGTGCCTAATCCTCTCTCCCTGCAATCCCCAAATGTCTCCCTTCTGTTAGGGGCATTTAGACGTGCTTTAATGTTGGTTTTTTTCCCTCAATATTAGGGGATGGGATATGACTGCGGACCGGTTTTCTAACAGCAGGTGATCATCTTACCGGGACCGTTGTAACGTGGCAAAAATAGACAATGTCTAGCATTCTCTTTGAATCTTTTTGAACGTTAACTCTTCTCAATAAAGGGTCAGATGACATATCTGACTTGGAGTATGGGGACTTGATGGTTTTAAGGAAGGGTGGGGGGAAAAAAAGAATGCAAAATTAAGGCATTGAAAATCGCCAAGCCTCAGAGAACAATAAATAAATACATCTTTTGGGCTTTCTCCAAGAATTGCCCAAATTGCCAGCAACGTTTATTTTTCTTTATGATGGAGAATTCTTTGCTGGCGGTCTCTTCCTGCAATTATTCAATCACTCATTGAGCGCTTACTATAAGCAAAGCACTATTCAAAGCGCAAACAAATGGACACAATCCCTGCTCACAAGGAGCTCACAGTCTAGAGGGAGAGACAGACATTAATATACATGAATAAATAAATTACAGATATATACATATGTGCTGTGGGGATGGTAGGGAGGATGAATGCAGGGCGAAAGTCAGGGCATTTATATTGAAAGTCAGTCTGTTTATACTGAAAAGGATAAAAAGGAATTTCTGGTTAAAGCAGTGGAAGACCTCAAATACTTACGACCCATCAGCATTTCTACAAATTACTGTGTACAACAAAACGCTTCCAAACAACATGCTGGGGTGGCACCAGAAGACGCTGAACCTTTCATTCAAATCAAATCCACAATCGTGGCAAATGACCCAGAATTCTGAAATGGGAGCGGAAATCAGGGCTAAACTCGCTCAATACACCGAGAATTTTTCTCCATTCGTTCGGTTTTTAGCTCACCAAAGTGTTCGGCAAGAAGTTACCTGAGGAACAAAAGGAAAACCAAGGACAGTGTAGAGGAAAGCTCCCCCTTCTAGACTGTGAGCCCGTTGTTGGGTAGGGATTGTCTCTATCTGTTGCTGAATTGTACTTTCCAAGCGCTTAGTACAGTGCTCTGCACACAGTAAGCGTTCAATAAATACAAGTAGAAAAATGTGATTGACAATTACCCTTAGAAATATTACATCTGCAATGTAATAATAACGATGGCATTTATTAAGCGCTTACTCTGTGCCAAGCACTGTTCTAAGCGCTGGGGGGGTACGAGGTAATCAGGCTGTCCCACATGGAGCTCACGGTCTTAATCCCCATTTTCCAGATGAGGGAACTGAGGCCCAGAGAAGTGAAGTGACTTGCCCAAAGTCACACAGCTGACAAGTGGCGGAGCCAGGATTTAGGACCCCTGACCTCTGACTCCCAAGCCCGGACACTTTCCACTGAGCTACGCTGCTTCTCTATTTATCAATCAAAGATATTTATTGAGCGCTTACAGTACATAGAGCGCTGTATTAAATGCTTGGGAAAGTATAATACCAAAGAGTTGGCAGACATGATCCCTATCTACAAGGAGTTTACATACTACAGGGAGAGCAGACATTACATTAGATTAGAGGTAGGAGAAATAGTAGAGTATAAGAATATTTGCAGAATTACCTTGGGGCTGGGAAGAGTATTAAAGTGTACTAAATGCTTGGGAGAGTTGGTGGACATGATCCCTGCCCCCAGGAAGTTTAGAGACTAATAATAATAATAATAATGGCATCTGCTAAGCGCTTATTATGTGCCGGCCACGGTTGTAAGCGTCAGGGTAGATACAATATAATCAGGTCAGACCCAGTCCCTGACTCCAGTAGGGCTCACAGTCTTAATCCCCATTTTACAGATGAGGGAACCGAGGCACAGAGGTTACGAGAAGTTAAGTGACTTGCCCAAGGTCACACAGCAGGCAAGTGGTGGAGAAGGGATTAGAACACATGACCTTCTGACTTCCAGGCCCTGGCTCTTTTCACTAGACCACGCTGCTTCTCATCTGAGGAGACAGATTAAAATCAACTACAGAGATGGGAAATGCGAGAAAATATGAATGTAGGTATGGTGGGGTGAATATCAAATCCTTTAAAAGAAGACACTAATGCTAGGAAAAGTCCAGGGAAAACGTGGAGGAGGCAGACCAGCAGCTAGATAACGGAAGTATTAGAAAGGTGGCGGAGTATGGCAGAGGATAGGACGCTCTGGAGAAAGTATATCCATGGAGTCGCTATAAAGTGGAAATGACTCACCGGCACTTAATAATAACAGGTACAGAGCCAAATGAAACACTGATGTAGGAGGGAGGGCTAACAATAATAATGTTGGTATTTGTTAAGGGCTTACTATATGCAGAGAGCACTGCTCTAAGCGCTGGGGTAGATACAGGGTAATCAGGTTGTCCCAAGTGAGGCTCACAGTTAATCCCCATTTTACAGATGAGGTAACTGAGGCTCAGAGAAGTGAAGTGACTTGCCCACAGTCACACAGCTGACAAGTGGCAGAGCTGGGATTCGGACCCATAACCTCTGACTCCCAAGCCCGGGCTCTTTCCACTGAACCACGCTGCTTCTCAGGAGACCCGGAGGTCAGCGAGGAGGCTGACGAAGTAGGTCAGGATGAGTGTGGTGGTCTGGCTGGAGAGAAAAACGTGGATTCTAGGTGCTGTGAAAGTGGAACCTACAGGATTTGGTGATAGACTGAACATGCGGGTTGAATTATTGATGTGCATATATCTATAATTCTTTTTTTTTATATATCAATGCTACGGATGCCTGTCCACTTGTTTTTGTTGTCTGTCTCCCCCTTCTAGATTGTGAGCCTGTTGTTGAGTAATTTGTTGATTTATTTGTACATTCCAAGCGCTTAGTACAGTGCTCTACACATAGTAAGTGCTCAATAAATACTATTGAATGAATGAGTAGGGATTGTCTCCATCTGTTGCCAAATTGCACTTTCCAAGCGATTAGTACAGTGCTCAGCACACAGTAAGCCCTCAATAAATATGAATGAATGAATGAGAGATGAGTTGAGGATAATGCAAGATTAGGAGCCTCTGAGATGGGGAGGGTGGGGGTGGTGTCTACAGTGGTGGGAAAATCAGAGAGATGATAGGGTCTCGAGGGGATGATGAGGAGTACAGTTTTCAACAGGCTGAGTTTGAGGTGTTGGAAGGGCAACCAAGCAGAGATGTTCTGAAGGCAGGTGGAAATGTGAGCCTGCGGAGGTGAGGTCAGACCTAAAGATGTCAATTTGGGAGTCGCCCGCGTAGAGGCGGAGGTTGAAGCTGAGGGAGCAAAGGAGTTCTCCAAGGGAGCGAGTGTAGGTGGAGAATAGAAAGGGACCCAAAACTGAGACCCCCCCCCCCCAGTTTGACAATGGGAGGCAGAAGAGGAGCTGGCAAAAGAGATGGAGAAGGCATGCCAGAGAGATAGGAGAACCAGGAGAGGACGGGGTCAGCATAGCCAAGTTTGGATAATATTTCCAGAAGGGTGGGGTCCACAGCGTCGAAGGCAGCTGAAACGTCAAGGAGGATGGAGTAGAGGCCACTGGATTTAGCAAGAAGAAGGTCATCGGTGGTCTTAGAGAGTGCTGATTCCATGCAGTGAAGAGGTGGAGGGGGCGGTCAAGGAGAGAATTGGAGGAGAGGAGGTGGAGACGGTTGATGCAGATAAGTTGCTCAAGGAGTTTGAAGAGGAATGGCAAGAGGAAAATGGGGCGATTACTGCAGGGTGCTGGGGCATTAAGGGAGGATTTTTTTAGGATGGGGACCCTTGGGCATATTTGAAAATAGTAGGGAAGGAGCCACTGGAGAGTGAGCAGTTGACGATTGCTGTCGAGGAGGGAAGAAGCGATGGGGCAAACGCTTTGAAAAGGTGCGAAGGGACAGAGTTGAAAGCACAGATGGATGGAGTAGATTTGGAGAGGAGACGGGAGAGATCTGCTCTTGAGATACCACTGAGAAGGATGGGAGAGTCAGAAAAGGAGCAGGAAAAGGAACTGGGGAGATGCCTAAGAGATTTTAAGGACATCACGCTGGATGGTTTCTGTTTCATCGATGAAGAATGTGGCAGGTCATCAGAGGCGAGAGATGAGGAGTGGAGGGGGTGGGGGAGAACGATCAATCGTATTTACTGTCACTCTGTGCAGAGCACTGTATTAAACTCTTGGGAGGAGTACAGTATAACAGAGTTGGTAGACACGTTCCCTGCCCGAAACTCCCTTCCCACAACGAGCTTACAGTCCAGAGGGGGAGACAGACAATATAAATTATGGACCCGCACGTAAGTGCTGTGGGGCTGAGGGAGCGGAGAATAAAGGGTGCAAATCCAATGCAAGGGCGACGCAGAAGAGAGTGGGAGAAGAGGAAACGGAGGCCTAGTCGGGGAAGGTCTCTTGGAGGAGAAGTGCCCTCAATAAGGCTTTGAAGGCGAGGAGAGTGATCATCCACAGGATATGAAGAGGGAGGGCGTTCCAAGCCAGAGGCAGGATGTGGGCAAGAGGTTGGTGGTGAGATAGACGAGACTGAGGTACAGTGAGTAGGTTATGCATCGGAGGAGCCAAGTATGCGGGCTGGGCTGTGTAGGTAAGCAGAGAGGTAACGTAGGAGGGGACATGGTGACTGAGTGATTTAAACAGTAGTAATAATAATAATAATAATAAAGTCGGCGGTAGGGAGTTTTTGCTTGATGCGGAGGTGGATAGGAAACCATCAGAGGTTCTCTTTAGGAGTGGAGAAACATGGACTGAACGTTTCTGCAGAAAAATGATCCGGGCAGCAGAGAGAAGTATGGAGTGGAATAGTGAGAGACAGAAGGCTGGAAGATCAGGAGCTAATAAAGTAATCGGGGGGGACAGAATAAGTACTTGGATCAACGAGGCAGCAGTTTGGATGGAGAGGAAAGGGTGGATTTTAGCGACATGGTGACGGTTGAACCGACAGGATAGAGTGACAGATTATGTGGGTTGATGACAGAGATAACCCCAAGGATACAGGCTTCAGAGGCAGGAAGGAGGGTGGTGGTGTCTACAGTGATGGGAGAGTCGGGGGAGGACAGGGTTGGGTGGAAAGATGGAAAGATAAGAGGTTCTGTTTTGAAAATGTTAAGCTTGAGGTGTCGGTGAGACACCCAAGCAGAGACATCTGAAGTCAGAAGGAAAAGCAAGACCGTGGAGAAGGAGAGAGATGAGGGTTGGCATCTAGACTTGGGAGTCATCCGTATAGAGATGGAAGTTGAAGCCACGTGAGTGAACGAGTTTGCCAAGGGAGTGGTAATAATAATAATAATAATAATGTTGGCATTTATTAAGCGCTTACTATGTGCAGAGCACTGTTCTAAGCGCTGGGGTAGATACAGGGTCATCAGGTTGTCCCATGTGAGGCTCACAGTCTTAATCCCCATTTTACAGATGAGGTAACTGAGGCACAGAGAAGTTAAGTGACTTGCCCAGAGTCACACAGCTGACAAATGGCAGAGCCGGGATTCAAGCCCATGACCTCTGACTCCCAAGCCCGGGCTCTTTCCACTGAGCCACGGAGTGGTGGTAGATGGAGAACAGAGGAGACCTAAACTGAAGCTTGAGAGACTCCTACAGATGGGGGGTGGGAGACAGAGGAGGGAGAGAGGGTTTGAAGAGGAAGTTACAAGTCTGAAACAGCTGGAGCAGGCAATGAGCATGAGAGTTAATAAGGACGGAGAAGTACTGTTGTCAGGTGGAGCGGGCAGAGTTAAAGCAGGTGAGGATGAAAGTGAGATGGACAAGGTTAGACCGGCGTCTGGATTTCCACTCCGCAGCTCGAGCCCAAGAGCAAAGGGAGCCGAAGTTCCTCAATCGCAAGCTGGATACACGTTCTCTGCCCTCAAGATGTTTACAACACCAATGGAGGATGAAAACTGGCAAAGACTATTTATAGAAAGTGGGAGCAGAAGGTAGAAACAAAAAACAGCATGAAGAAATAGGACGAGATCGGGATGAAGTAGCTAAATAACTAATTACATACACAAATAAATACTAATGCAAATAATTACATACAGTGCAATGGATAGGAATAAAATAAGTGCTGAGGGGGAGTGTTGGGTTGATGCAACTGGCGTGTTTTGGGATTTTTGAGGTGCTTTGAAGACAGAGAGGGCTGCGGTCTGGAGGGTTTGGATGGTGGCAGATCCAGGCTAGGGCTACAATGGGAGCTGGTCAATCAATTAATTTTTATTTATCGAGCGCCTACAGTATGGAGAACACTATACTAGGCACTTGGGGGAGAACAAGAAAAAACTGATATGTTCCCTGCCAAGATTGGCTCTCCCTATCTTGATTTTTTTTTTTTTACAGTATTTGTTCAGTGCCGGACACTGTATTAAGTGCTGGGAGAGCGTAAGATTGTGAGCCTGATGTGGGACAGGGACTGTGTCCAACCTGATTTCTTGTATTCCCCACCAGGGCTTAGTACTGTAACTGGCACATAGTAAGCGCTGAACAAATACCGCAACGATTATTATTCATTCATTCATTCAATCGTATTTATCGAGCGCTTACTGTGTGCTGAGCACTGTATTAAACGCTTGGAAACTACACTTCAGCAACAGAGACAATCTCTGCCCACAACGGACTCACGGTCTAGAAAGGGGGAGACGGACAGCAAAACAAGTAAACAGGCATCGGTAGCATCAATATAAATAAACTATACAAGGCTGCCAAGTTGGATACATTCCATGTTCCGCATGGGGATCACAAGTCTTAATCACCAATTTACGGATGAGGTAACTGAGGCACGGAGAAGGGAAGTGACTAGCCCAAGGTCACAGAGCAGACGAGGGGTAGAGCCAGGATTAGAAGCCAAGTCCGCCAACTCCCAGGCCCGGGGCTCTTTCCACTAGGCCCAGTTGCATCTCTTGTACTGTATAAAATACTGTATAGCTTTAAGCCTGAGGCAGAGGCTGAGAAAAATAACATCTTCACCCGTCAATAAATGCCACTCACATTTACCCAACCACTGGATCTGGGACCTTTAGGCATTTGATATTCACTCCACCCTCAAAACCCATAGCACTTATATATATAGTTTATTTATGATAGGTTATGTAGTCAATCATTCATTTGTATTTACTGAGCACTTACCATGTGCAGAGCACTGTACTAAGCGCTCGGGACGGTACAATATAACATTAAATACACACATTCCCTGCCCGTAACAAGCTTACAGTCTATAGTCGAGAAGCAGAGTGACTGAGAAGCAGTGTGGCTTAGTGGAAAGAGCACGGGCTTGGGAGTCAGAAGACACAGGTCCTAATCCTGGCTCTGCCACTTGTCTGCTGTGTGACTTTGGGCTAGCCACTTCACTTCTCTGTGCCTCAGTTATCTCATCTGTAAAAGGGGGATGAAGACTGTGAGCCCCGCGTGGGACAACCTGATTACCTTGTATCTACCCTGGTGCTTAGAACAATGCTTGGCACATAGTGAGCACTTAAATATCATTCTAATTACTATTAATTATTATTATTATTACGGGGGAGAGACAGACATCAATATAGATAAATTACAGGTATGTACATTAGTGCTGTGGGGATATTAATGTCTGCCTCTCCTGTAGACTGTAAGTTCACTATGTGCAGGGAATGTGTCTGCCAACTCCATTATAAAATACTCTCTCGAGTGCTTAGTACAGCGCTTTGCACATAGTAAGCACTCAATAAAGAAGCAGCATGGCCTAGTGGATAAAACACGGGCCTGGGAGTCAAAGGACATGGGTCTAGTCTCTGCCGCTTTTCTGCTGTGTGACCTAGGGCAAGTCACTTGTCTTCTCCGTGCCTCAGTTCCCTCATCTGTAAAATGGGGGTTAAGACCATGAACCCTACATGGGACAGGAACTGTGTCCAATTGGATTGCCTTGTATCTACCCCAGTGGTTCACATAGCGCCTGGCACATAAACTAAGCGATTCACAGATACCCAAAAATCAAATAAATACCATGCATCGATTGAGGAGTTGTAGACTATCTCCAGACAAAGGGAACCACAGGATA
This sequence comes from Ornithorhynchus anatinus, assembly GCF_004115215.2. Classification (NCBI taxonomy): domain Eukaryota; kingdom Metazoa; phylum Chordata; class Mammalia; order Monotremata; family Ornithorhynchidae; genus Ornithorhynchus; species Ornithorhynchus anatinus. The sequence goes on from NC_041738.1 coordinate 58,081,119, forward strand.
GGGTTCGTGCTGGGCCAGCGGATGGTTGCCGGGGTAGCGGCCACAACCGATCCAGTCTATTCCTCTCCATCCAAACTCGTTAATACAATCACTTATCCTCTCCCGTCGTGATTACTCTATCAGCCTCTTTGCTGACCTCCCTGCCTCCTGTCTCTCCCCACTCCAGCCCGTACTTCACTCTGCTGCCCGGATCATATTTCTATAAAAACATTCAGGACGTGTTTCCCCACTCCAGTGGTTGTCCATCCACCTCCACATCAAATGATAACTCCTCACCATTGGCTTCAAAGCACTCAAAATCCTTGCCCCCTCCTACCTCACACCACTACTCTCCTATTACAACCCAGCCCACAGACTTCACTCCTCTAACGCTAAGCTTCTCACTGTCCCTCGATCTCTCCTGTCCCGCCGCCGACCCCTCGCTCACATCCTGCCTCTGGCCTGGAACGCCCTCCCTCCTCATATCCAACAAACAATGACTCTCCCCCCTTTCAGAGCCTTATTGAAGGCCCATCTCCTTCAACAGGCCTTCCCTGACTGAGCCCTCCCTTCCCACTCCTTTCTGCGTCTTCACGAGTCGTTCTCTTTATCCATTCCCGCTCCCAGCCCCATAGCACTTAGGCACATATCTGTAATTGATTTATTTCTATTAATGCCTATCTCCCCCTCTAGACCGTAAGCTCGTTGTGGGCAGGAAATGTGCTTATTCTAATTTTGTACTCTCCCAAGTGCTTAGTACAGTGTTCTGCAAACGCTAAGTGCGCAATAAATACGACTGAATGAATAAATGATGCAATCGCTGCTTTTTTGCCTGCTCATTTCAAGATTCTCGCTAAGCCTTCCCACTTCACAAGAAGCCCGTAAGCGGTTCTTCAGTCGGAAACCTTTACCGCCGATTATCTACGGTCAGCACCCATTCCCTCAGTTCTGTCCCCCGACTGAGGTGAGGTGATGGTCAGATTTTAGGGGGCTGCAGGATCTCACTTGGAGGAAGTCTTAGAACAACAGAGGTCACGGTGTGGCAAACAAATGAGCAAGGAGAGGAGAGTTCGAAGAGTCAGCCCGGGGCCGGGTTCAGGCTTCCCTCCATTTTGAGAAAAGTCTCCCTCCGTGGTTCGTTCGTCGGCTCTAATCTGAGTGGCTGAGAAATTACGAACAGCGTGTCGTCTTTCTGGCAGCAAACGTGAAGAACAGAAAGCGCCCCTTCAACAATGCAGATGTTCCCTGAAGCTTCTGCTGATGATTTCCTGTATGTCAACCACACAAACCACACACAGCTCTCAAAGACAAAGCTGCTTTCCTATCACCAAAAACAATTAAATACTTTCATATAAGAAAAAAAGGATAATAGGTAGAGGGGTAATGCTAAAACGGTTACGGTAACCGACCACCACAAATCCTTCTCCTTCTACTCTAGTCTTGTATCTGAACTAGCACCCGGTAGCCTGCTTTGCTCAGAGTAAACCCTCAAAAATACCATTAAAGAGAAAAATATTCAGCATAAACCTCGGCTAGATTTCCCAACCAGTGAGTAACCGAAAGCATCGCTGCATCTTTATAACTATTGACATCTAGACCTCTAAAAGACAAAACTGTGCCTATCGTAACCCGTGAGGATAACAAATCCTTTTATGTTTGATATACCTTTATTTACATGACATTTCAAAGGGAGCAAAGTGACTTCATTTTTTAGTAGCATATAAGGAAGCTTGTTTTTCACATTACGCCACTGCGCCTGGAATTATGGATAGCCCTATTCTGCAGGAAGCCTCTATCCTCCTTCTGCCTTCTGTTTGCTTCAATTATTCAGGGCAACCCAGGCTGATAATTACAGAGTCCCAAGTTGCCGACTAAAACTGATGCTTAATTAGCCAGCAGGAAAGATCGATTAAGATGCAGCAGGCCATCTTTTGAGGTTCTCCAGCAAAACTCTTGGGAATCCAATTCCACCCTATGCCCTTCCAAACACTAAGACTATATGCTTCTCGAAGACGGTGGGTGTTCCTAATTAAGGGTAACTCTCAAGCCTCTCTTCTGGGTCCCCTCTATTCTTTTCACTTTTCGCTCACACTCACTTGAGGAGCTCGTCGTCGACTTCCTTGGCTTCCGCTACCACTTCTATGCAAATGACTTCTAAATCGATATCGCTAGCCCTGCCTCACCTCCTCTGTAATCTCACATTTCCTCCTGCCTCCGGGACAACTGCAAATGGATGTCCTGCTATCACCCAGTAGGCGCTCAAATACCACTGACGGATTGATCGCCTTCAACTCAGAGCAGCATGGTTTAGTGGAAAGAGCTCTCAACTCAAAGCGGCGTAATTTAGTGGAAAGAGCCCGGTTTGGGAGTCGGAGATTGTGGGTTCTAATCCCGGCTCCGCCACTTGTCAGCTGAGGGACTTTAGTCAGGTCACTTCACTTCTCTGGGCCTCAGTTACCTCATCTGTAAAATGGGGATTAAGACTGTGAGCCCCACGTGGGACCACCTGATTACTCTTATCCCCCCCCAGCGCTTAGAACAGTGTTCGACACGTAGTAAGCGCTTAACAAACACCATTATTATTATAACCTGAACTCATCTTCCCTCCCAGATCTTCTCCTCCACCTCATTACCTATTATAGTTGGTAACATCACCATCTTCCCCGTTTCTCAAACCCATAACTTCGGCATAATCCTTGATCTCTAGACCGTGAGCTTGTCGTGGGCAGGGAACGTGTCTGTTTGTTATATGGTACTCTCCCAAACGCTTAGTATAGTGCTTTGCACACCATAAGTGCTCAGTAAATATGGTGGAATGAATGAATCTCCATCTCCATCTCTCCCCCTCTCTCTCTCTCTCCCTGGAGTCAGTCTGACACCAAATCCTGACCATTCTTCCTCCACATTTCCAAAATCTATACCAACCCCTCTAAACTGTAAGCTCGTTTGAGGAGGGAATGTGTCCACTAATTGTTGTATTCTACTCTCCCAAGTGCTTTGTACAGAGCTCTGTACATAGTAGGACTCAGTAAAAACTACGTATTGACTATTTAAAGGCCGACCCCACAAGTTCAGGCTTTGACCTATCCTGACTTAGCTATTACGCCAACCTCTTTACTGACCTCTCTTAATTTTTCCTCTCCAGTCCACAGTTCACTCTGCTGCCTGAATCGTTTTTCTGTGTCTTTCTGCAAACTCGTTTCCTCACTCCTCAAAGAGGCCAATGGTTGCCCATTCCTCTCGCATCAAGCATAAACTCCTAACAATTAGCTTTAAGTCAATCATATTTGAGAGATTACTGTGTGCAGAGCACTGTACTAAGTGCTCGGAAGAGTACAATATAGCAATAAACAGACGAGAGTCCCTCTGGACTCTGGGATCGTCTCTATTGCTGTATCGTACTTTCCCAATCGCTCAGTACGGTGCTCGGCCCGCAGTAGGCGTTCAATAAATGCGACTGAATGAATCAATCTTTTACCTCTACTGTACTTTCCTAAGTGACTGGTACCTCGCTCTACGCACAGTTCACACTCATAAAATACAACTGACTGATGGAATTCAATCATATTTATTGAGCGCTCACTCTGTGCAGAGCACTGTACAGAGCCGTTGGGAGGTTACAAAGGAATTGAGAGACATGCTCCCCGCCCAGACGGTCTACAGGGGCTGGCAGACAGGCTAAATTACGGGTGTGTGCATAAGTGCTGTGGGGCTGAGGGTGGGGTGGGACATCAAGTGCTTAAAGGGTACAAATCCAAGTGGAAGGAGGATGCAAAAGGAAGAGGGAGGAGGGGACACGGGGATTTAGTCGGGGAAGGCCTCTTGGAGAAGATGTGCCTTCAGTAAGGCTTTGAAGGTAGGGAGAGTATGATTTGTTGGATTTGAAAGGGGAGTTCCAGGCCAGAGGCAGGATGTGGGCAAGAAGTAGGTGGCAAGCAAGACGAGATGAAGATAGAGTGAGTAGGTGGGCATTAGAGGAGCAAAGTGAGCAGGCTGGGTTGAAGTAGGAAATCAGTAAGGTAAGATAGATGGGGACGAGATGATTGAGTGCTTTAAATCCAAAGGTAAGGAATTTCTGTTCAATGCAGAGGTGGATGGGCAACCGCTGGAGGTTGTCGAGGAGTGGAAAAATATGGATTGTATTATTTTTTTAGAAATATGGTCCGGGCAGCAGAGTGAAGTATCATCTGGAGAGGGGAGAGACAAGAGGCAGGGAGGTCAGCAGGGAGGCTGATGGGGTAGTCAGGGCGGGATACGGTAAGCATCCATCAGCATAGTAGCAGTTTGGATGGAGAGGAGAGGACAGATTTTAGTGTTGTGGTGAGGTAGAATCGACAGGGTTTGGTGACAAATTGAATATGAGGGTTGACTGAGAGACATGCGGAGAGGATAACGCTATGGTTCGAGGCTTGTTAGATTAGGAGGATGGTGGTGTTTCTACAGTGGTGGGAAAGTCGGGGAGAGGACAGGGTTTGAGTGAGAAGTGAGGGGTTCTTTTTTGGAATTCTGAAAGGCCGAAATCTCTTCTCAGTGGTGAGGTCATGAAATAGCCACCTTCTGCAAGGGCTTCTGGATCCAAGCCCCGCTGAAGTGGACAAGACTGACTTGAATGCCAGATTCAGAACCCCAGTCCTGGGAGTCAGAAGGTCACGGGGTCTAATCGCAGCTCTGCCACTTGTCTCCTGTGTGACCTCGGGCAAGTCACTTCACTTCTCTGGGCCTCAGCTGCCCCATCTGTAAAGTGGGGATTAAGACTGTGAGCCCCTGTGGGATATGAACTGTGCCCCACCTGAACTTCTTGTATCTGCCCCAGTGCTTAGTAAGGTGCCTGGCACATAGTGAGAGTTTAGCAACTAACATAAAAATAAAATCACCCCAGTAAAATCACCCTTTCTTTAA